>NC_090924.1:608466451-608769481 GCF_040938575.1 Ambystoma mexicanum
ATGTTCCGGGAGTGCCTTATGGTGAAAGACTTCTGGCACGGTATTGTCGAAGTGATGAACAGTGTGTTAAACAAAAACCCTGTACTATGACTTTGAGACACTGGTCTTAGGGGAAACCACCCTACTGGAGGATTTGAATCAACATCAAATTACTTGGACTTTAAGATGTGCCTCTGTGGTGAAAAAATTTATTTTGCTAAACAGAAAATCGGAAAACGCTCTGAAATGTGACATTTGGTGGGAGGAAATGTATCACATTTGCAATATTGAAAGAGTGGTTGTCTCAATGCAGAAGAAGGATTTGTTGTTTCAAAGGATTTGGGGGACATTTTTGTGTTTGGACCTGGGTTGAGCATGTTTCTCTGGGATTGGCTGGCTGCTAAAATAAGTAAAAATCTTCTTTTATTTCATATCTGAATGTTATAGTGATGCAACTGTTAGCATTGTGTTACTGCTGATATTTGTATAATATGAAACTATGATGTATATATTCTTTCCTGGATGGTCTGAGATGGGGTGGGTGTTGGGTTGGGTTTTGTTTTTTTCATTCTTTTTTCCCTATAGATTTGTTCTTCATGTTGTGGATATATGTTTATAGAGGGGTTTATTAATTCAAAGCTGTTTTGATTTTGGGGTCAGGGGTTATGAAGTATAGTTGCTTATTGATGTCCTTTTTGTTCTTTGTTTTGGAACATTGTTGAATAAATTGGATCCATAACAATGAGTAGTCTGGTTATTTTTACAAAGAATTTGTTCACGCTTGCTTTTTGGGGCGAGCAGAAGTATCAACTACAGCTCTGCTCTTCTTCATGGCCTCCCTGCTTCTCATCTTAACCTTCTTTGGTCAGTAAGTAACTCCATTTGACTTATTTTTTCCCTTCCTCCTTTCATTCTCAAAGTCTTATATTTTCTCACTATTTCCTATAAATGTATCCATGGTCTGCTCCCTCTTATCTCTCTCCTCTAATTTCACACTCCGCTCACAATTTCCTCTTACTGATACTAAAGCCCCTAGTGCTGCCTCCTGCTTTAGTTAATTTTCTCTCTAGCAGCCAAAACAATCTATTTCGTACTCCTCCTAAAGCTCACTCTCTACTCTTAACATTTCTCATTTTCATCTTTTTGTTTTTCTTTTGCCTTTTGTTATATTTCTTAATGTTGTACAATTGTTTTATCATAGTTAAGCGCTTTAGTGAAAGCGCTAAATACATTCATACATGGTCCCTTCATCTGCTAGACTGTCATAGTGTCATACTCGAAAGAAACGTACTAAGAGTGGATCAGGCTCCTGTGGGGCAATACAACAGAATAATTGGTTTTATTTTTGTTTTTTAAATTGACAACGGAGGAAGAGCTCAATAGTTGTCTTAACCAAAATGTGCCCCTGTATAGGACTGTGCAGCTCTTGCCATCCCACCAACTCTGGTTTGTTTTTCGCTATCTGGAATACATGGTGAATAGTCTTCCAGGGCTGTGATTGCTACACAGATCATGAGTTAGTTTTTTTTGGCACAAATACTAGGTCAAAGTTTTCTGCCGTTAATGAGTTGTTCAGACGAGAACTAGTGACACAATGAAGCTTTAGTTTCTCTATAGGATCTGAGGGTAAGGCATTCATTTGTTTTTCCATGCCCCTTCCTGGCCAAGCAATGGGAGTACCTTGCTGCTTACTCCCTTCTAGTTAGAACTTGGATACACTTCCGGTTTTGCCATTAAAGTGTACGATTGCTGACAAGTTAACATGTGATTCCTTTTTGAGTATGGTTAGATGAAGATGTTATATATAATTTTTTAATTTTTTTTAAATTCCTTTGTTTAATCCTTTCTTCTTTTTTGATATTTACTCTTTTTTTTAGACTGACAATGAGAGAGTATTTGCTCAACACCTTCAGAACAGACTCCTTCCTGGTCATACCTACTCTGTAGTATCTGGTGGAGATCCAGTTAACATTCCTGACCTAACCTGGGAGCAGCTAAAACAGTTTCATGCCACTCACTATCATCCAAGTAATGCCAGGTATGTACCAGTGGGTTAGTTGGTGTGCCTTATTTATAGTTGTCTACTCACATATTTCACATAATTATCCTCGATATTCCAGTTTGGAGATTGTATCTGATGTAACATTTAGATGCAGAGTCTGTCTAAGCTCTAATATTATGACTTTCTAATGGACTCCCACTCCTTCCTCCCACTGATTCCTCATCTACGATATCGAGCTCCCAGCGCTAGCTGCTCTTCAGAAACGTTCTCCACCGCTAGTTGGCTCTGTTGTTTCCACCCCAATGCCTCTACTTGGGCATGATGTCTGGGCCAGTATATATATATATATATATATATATATATACTGTGACCCCTTGACCTCAGTTTCATTTTTCTGCGTGTGCTTAACTCACTATTAGGAGCACAGATATTTATTTTGTGTGCACAAAAATATTCTTGCTTTGCCTCCCGAATCCGACGAGGCCTTCGGGGTACAAACCCTGTACGGATTGCGGATGCCAAGTGTCTGTGTCTGTGTCGGACCCACACGTGCATATGCCTTTACTGCCTTGGAGAAAGCCACGATGCGCAGGACTCCACATTGTGCAAATCGATGCACCTGAAGGTGCTCTGAGAACACAGAGAACAACTGTTCACCATTCTCCACAAGGTGGACGGGGGGCAGAGTCCAGTAGACCTGCACATGGTCGCTGCGTGTGGAGAGCGGCACCCTGGATTGGTCCCTGTGCAGAAGGATAAAAGGAAAAAGAGCAATGCAAGAGGTTACGGTCGCCTGGCGGTTCTTCACTGCCTCGTTCTTCTTCGTCCTCACATATAAAGCGGGTTCCCTAAACTATGGAGGGAAAGTCGCCAAAAGAAAAATCTTTCCTAACCTGGAGTCCCAACACAGGTTCTCTGGGAAAAGATGGGTCCTTGTTTTCTACACCTCCAAACCCTGTGGAGGCTAGCCAGCACTTAGCTGTGGAGTTGCCAGAGAGGCAGGTTTTGCTCCAGCAGCAGTTCACCCCCAATGTGCCCTGGGAATGGGTGGGAAGCATAGATTGCCTTTGCCTTGGGCTACCTGCCTTCACCTCACAATTGGAGGACTCTGCAAAGGACTTCTCTCCCAGACTTCTTGAGCTCCTGAAGGTTGAATATGACTCAAGAAAGGAGTGTGACAAATCCTGCTGGGCCATCGGACAGGATTGGACAAAAGCAAGACTTCTTTAAGGGATCCAATCTGTGTTTATTGGATATTTACAAGACAGTTTCAAAGCGCCACAAGGCACCATGGGAAGGGAACAATGGAGCAAATAAACAATGAAAATGACAATGAATAAATCGAAACGAATAGTGGGCCTACTAGGCCTTGACATTCTAAGCGGGCAAGTGCAGTGAAAAGAAAAAGGAAAAGTATTGGGGTGGGGGTAAGTGCTATTAGGGTCCCCTGGGGAGGACGGGCCCGCTGGGGAGGCAACAGGTAAGTGCATGGGCAGAGACAACCCAGGCGAACGGGGAGGTTTGCTGCCCAACAGAGAAGTGCAGGGCAGAGGCAACCATCCGACAGTGTGGCCAGTGCAGGGGGGGGCAATTGGGTAGAAGGCCAGAACCCTATTGGACTCTTGAGGGAGGAAGAGAGGGGGAGCGAGGGAGGGAGAATGGGCGAGTGGGAGAGACAAGATCATTGGGATCTGGAAGGAGAGTATTTAGTAAGAGTTGCAGACAGCGTGGGCCCAGACAGCCTTGTGGGTGATGCTTGCAGCAACTGGAAGCCAGTGGAGAGATTTTAGAGCTGGAGAGATGGTCCCAGGGCTTGAGGCCAAGGATAAGGCTTGCAGCCCTTTTCTGGATTAGTTGAATAGGACGGAGAGAAGAAAGGCCGGTTGAGCAAGAGTCTGTTACAGTAATCTAGACTTCGAGCTCGAGAGCTCTAAAGACATTGAGCTTCTGTGGGAAGGTGAGGAAAGGGAGAATGCCTCTAAGGGGGGGAGGGGTGGGAGGAGGAGGAGGAGGAGGAGGAAAACTGCAAGGTTTCTTTCTGGCCTAAGGGGAGGGAAGTGAGCCCATAGAGGGCGGCCAGAGTGCAGGAGGACAACAGGGAGCAGGAGTCCTGATAGGAAGGATCTCGGTCTTACTGTCATTAAGACAGAGATCATTGGAGGTGCACCAAGATTGAATAGCAGACGGGCAGTCAGGGATGATGGAGGAGGAGGAGGGGAGCTTGAAGAAGAGTTGTCGTCTGCGTAACAATGGAAATGAAAAGAGGAGGCAGAGGTCAGGTGAGCAAGAGGTGAAAGGTAGATGCTGAAAAGCCAAGCCTAGAGGATGGAGCCCTGGGTAACACCACATGTAGAAAGTGGTGGTGGTGGTGGAGGAGGAGAAGGAGCACCTGCGAAGGGAGTTTATTAAGGAAGGAGGTCAACCAATCCAGTGCCTGGTCGGAGCTGCTTTATGAGAATAGAGTGGTTGGCTGTATACAAGGTGGAATAGAGGTAAAGGAGAATGAGAACAGCAGGAGAGTTGGAGTCAAGATTTGCGAGCAGTTCTTCACAGGTGAGTGGTTTTCGTGCCTCTGGATGCTCGGAATCCAGATTGATGGTCATGAGTTTCCCAAGGACGGGTTTAGTAGAGATAGGGTGGTAGCTGGCCGGACACGAGGGGTCGGCTGAAGGCTTTTTAGAATGGGGGTGCACAAGGGAGTGCTTGAGAGAAGGGGAAAAGAGCCAGATGCTTAAGGAGTGGTTGCAGAAGTCTGCAAGAGTCGGAGCAAGGGAGGAGATGCTGTCCTTAATGGTTCTGGAAGGACAGACACGGGAGACACGTGTTTGGGTGAGACATTCATAGAGTGGACAACTCTAATGATTGCATCCCTTTTCATAGGTGAGGAGAGAGTGGGTGGGGGCAGAAGAGAGGCCAAGGGAGGCAGGTAGAAAGAGATAGGAATGATCTAAAGGTAAAATTGCACCTTCAGAGAAAAAGACCAAAAAATATATATTTTTTTTTAAATTATTGTATTTGGTTTATTTAAACCTTTACAGAACAGTGAATATACAGAAATCATAAAAACAAACTTTTGAGTCAATATAACAATTTACAACTAATTGATCAAATCTTCATCAAATACATTCTAAGATTACAAAATTAAAATCATATATCACATATCTTTATTTAAAACCAAATTCTCCTTGGTAACCATGATCAGCAGTAGACAGCCTAGAAACCACTTAAAACCTTTCTATTCTGACAATCTATACAACATACATTTCTAAACTTCATTGCCCCTTTTGAAACCGGGATTTATACTTGCGGGATCTTTAATCACATCACCTTGCAGATAATTGTTAAAAAGTCTATCACTTTACACTTCAATGCAATATTGGTCCCATGCAACATTTCAAACCACAATTGCTACCTAAATACATATGATGTATCAAATACAAATTCAGAAAAGTAAACAAGTCTTTCATTAGCTAGCATTGGGCATACTAACAGCAGATGACATAATGTTTCAGTAACATCAACTTTTTCACAAAATCTACATGTTTTCTTATTCACGGTGCTTTGTTTTCTAATGTGGCAGATTTCATTAGTCTTTAACACGTTGAACCTAAATCTCATCAAACTATTACGGATTTTCCTAGAAGGATACTTTGCCAAATATGGTTCAAGTTCAGGTAACCATTTCCACATGGAAACTACTTGATTGTATAACTTTGAATTCATAATCACTTAATTGTTAGTCACCCAGTGTCAAGTTGGGAAGCCCGAGAGGGCCGCGTACCTGATGTCTTGGTGGTCGATCTCGCAGAGGTCGCCAGTCTGGAGCCCGTGAAAAGATGAACTAGTGGCACGAAGAACCAGCCTCTCCACCACCCAAAATCGGAACTGGGTGGAGGATGGACCGACTCCCAATGTCACGAAAGGCACTCTCCTGATTAACGTGACAAAGGGACTGTGCAAGCACAGACAGGTGAGGCCATTGTCCTGGTGAAGATCGCTGGCAAGATGAAGTCCGATGACAATTACTCCGAGAGCTTAAGTACTGCAGCAGTAGTCAAAAATGTCTGGCGTGGCAAGAAAGGTCTACACCGCAGAAAGAAGAGATCTTGGCAGGTGCTGGTGGTTCCAACAGTCCACAGGATCAGATTCAGGAGTTGGCCAGACAGGAATGAGGGGGACCAGATATAACTTGCAGACTGGCCCAATAAGGAGCTGAATAGGAGGACCCAGGGTGGACCCGGGAGAGTTGCTGGCAGGCCCAGGGTGGACCCAGGTAGGGGTATGCAAGCAGGCCCAAGGTGGGACCCAGGTAAGAAGCTGATAGGCCCTGGACAGGACCCAGGTAAGTAGCTGGTAAACCCAGGACAGGACCCAAGTAGGGGTAAGCAGGCAGGCCCAGGGCAGGACCCAGGTAAGTAGCAGGCAGGCCCAGGACAGGATCCAATTAGGGGTAAGCAGGCAGGCCCAAGACAGGAGCCAGGTAAGTAGCAGACAGGCCCAGGACAGGATCTAAGTAGGGGTAAGCAGGCAGGCCCCAGACTGGACCCAGATAAGTAGCAGGCTGGCCCAGGACAGGACCCAGGTAAGTTGCAGGTAAACAGGACAACGAAGCGAAGCGAAGCAAACCGCGTTGAGACGCGGCTTGCATCGATTTGCGGCCTCTTTTATGGGTCGCCGGCGCCCGAGAGGCTTGGAACGCAAGCCGCTTCGTCTCCGGGCACCGGCGAACCCACAACGAGGCCTGGAAGGCAAGCCCTTCCGAGGAGGCGAGCCCAGTCCACGGCGCATGCGCGGAACCGAGACAGAGGTCTCCCGCGCATGCGCCGTAGACCGCCGGCCCCAACACCAAACGCTCCTCCCCTGGCGAGTCCCCAGACGCGAATGCGCGGGTAGACTCGCCAGGAGGAAAAGGGAGCGGCAGACCCCGGTCTCCCACGTGACATGACACCCAGTCAAAAGCTTTAATCATTGTTTTGATCTTTGCAGGTTTCTCTGAGACATTTCATTGAGACACCGAGATTCAACAATATATTTTCCACCTCAAGTTGTAAATCCTTCATATATTTCTCCGTTGCACCATCCTTTATTATTTTGTACAACGAATTATGCCCTGCCAAAATGCATTTTTGAGGGGATTGGGCCCTCCGACGTATTCCATATCTATGACAGGTAATGTCCACAGCTGTGCTGCTTCGGAAAATTTTCAGCGTCTGCGTCCTGCGTCGATGTGCCATCCCCTAGGACCTCCTCCGACGGCTGACGTCACCGATGTGATAAGTAGGACGCACGACGCCCGTAGCCTCAGTTGTAATGTTTTCCCCAGAATGTGTGACACCAGTTTTCTGCCAGTCAGACACACAAGGCCTTGCGGAACGCAAGCTGCAATTACATAAGAAATTCTGCAGCGGGGAAGGTAGGGAGGGAGCGATATGGAATACGTTGTCAGACCATCCCATCGAAAGAACGTTACCAGGTAAGAGAGTAACTTGTTCTTCGAGGGGATTGGGTCCTCCGACGTATTCCATATCTATGACAGACTCCCAAAGCAGTACCAAGCAAGGAGGTGGGAAAAGAATTTAGAACACAAATTTAGCATGCCCAATCAAATTGCGGAATAAAGGACTGCCTTGCCAAAGGCCAGATCCTGCCCTCGGATGGAATCGAGGGAGTAGTGACGTACAAAAGTATGTACCAAAGCCCAGGTGGCTGCATCACAGATGTGACGAATAGAAACACCCCTCTGCAGGACAGTAGACGCAGCCACACCCCTGGTAGAATGGTTCGCAAGCCAGCCGGAGGGTCCTTACCCACCAAGCGGTAACACCCGGAGATAGCTAAAATAATCCAACGAGACAAAGTCTGTTTCGTCACAGCTTGTCCCAAACGCTTTCCAGCGTAACCAATGAAAAGTTGATTGTCCACTCTGACCCGGGACATGTGCGAAATATAAAAGCTCAACGCTCTCCTAGGATCAAGCCTATGGAGCCTCTCCTCTTCCTTACCAGGATGTGGAGGAGGATAGAATGCCGGAAGAACCACCTTCTGGCTCAAATGAAATTCCGAAACCACCTTCGGAAGAAAGGAAGGACGAACTCGAAGGACAACCCTGTCCTTATGAAACACAGTGAAGGGTGGCTTAACTGAAAATGGTAACTCACTCACTCTGCGAGCGGAAGTAACCGCAACCAAAAACACAGTTTTAAGAGTTAACAGTCTCAAAGGGCAAGAATGCAAAGGATCAAACGGAGCACCCATAAGAAACTTAAGAAAAAGGTTCAAATCCCAGCCGGGCACCAGAAAAGGTGACGGAGGGAACACATTAGTGAGCCCTTTCAAAAACTGAGAAATTAAAGGAATCTTAAAATAGGAACATTCTTCAGACGAGCGCTTAAATATGGACAGCGCCGCCAGGTAACCTTTAATGGAACCCACTTGCAAGCCCCTGTGGGCCAAGGAAAGCAAAAAAGAAAGAACCATGGGAATGTCACACTCAAAAGGATCCACATTCTGAACTCTGCACCAGTCACAGAACTTACGCCAACGGCAATGGTGCAGAGACTTTGTTGCCGGACGTCTGGCCGAGAGCAACACCTCCAAGGAGTCTTCACGGAGGTCCCAATCCTTATACCTCAACCTTTCAGAAACCAAGCGTGAAGGTTGAGGGATCTGACCTCTGGATGGAGAACCTGACTCCCCTCCCGTGAGAGCAGATCGTCTCGGTAGGGAAGACGACGCGGAGGGCAGATGGACAAGTCGAGAAGGTCCGGGTGCCACGTCCTCCGGGCCCACACCTGAGCAATGAGGATCCTCCGGGAACTGAACCTCCGTAACCTCTGCAGTACTTGCGGGATGACGGGGACTGGAGGAAACGCGTACAGCAGTGGGAATGACCACTCCACCACGTACGCGTCTCCTAAGGCTCCTTTTGGAGGAAATTCCTGCAAGCAGAACCTTTCGAACTTCCGGTTGACACTGGAGGCAAAGAGATCCACTTGAGGGTTCCCCCAAAGGGCGAAGATCTCCAGAAGAATCTCCTGAGCCAGCTCCCACTCGTGAGAGATTGTGCTCTGCCTGCTCAGAGCGTCCGCCGTCTCGTTGTCGTCTCCGGCCAGATGAACAGCCGAGATCGAAACTTCCTGCTGGATGGCCCAGAACTCGAGCTGCATCGCCTCCCTGCACAGAGGAAGTTACCCTGCCCCCCCTTTTTGTTGAGGTAGTGCATGGCCACCGTGTTGTCCGTTAGGATCAGGACACTCTTTCCTTGCACGGTCGGCAGAAAATCCTTCAGGGCTAGCCTGACGGCCCTCAGCTCCAACAGATAGATATGGAGTCTGGACTCAGACGGAGACCAACGACCGCTAACTGTAAGCTCGTTGGCATGAGCTCCGTAAGGGATGCGTCCGTCACGATCGTCACCTCCGGCCAGGGAAGCCAAAACGGGGCCCCCTTAATCAGATTGTCTTCGACGGCCCACCACAGAAGGTCCTGGGCGACCGAGGGCGGCACCTGAACAGGGTCCGACATCCTGCCGGAAGATTGCGACCACTGCATCTAGAGTGCCCACAGCAAAGATCTCATCCGCAGACGAGCCTCTGGCACAAGAAGAATGCAGGATGCCATGAGGCCGAGCAACCTCAAGAACTCGAACGCCGGGAGCGTCTGGGCAAGTTGAAACTTGTGCACCATCTGCTGAATGTGAAGTGCCTTCACCTGGGGAGGAAAACACAGCCCCAGGGATGTGTCGAGCACTGCTCCGATGTACTGGAGCCGCTGTGTTGGCGTCAAATGCGACTTCTTTAAATTGAGGGAGAAGCCCAGCTTGTGAAGGGAGTGGCAGGTGACGGACAGATGATCCAGGACTTGCTCGGGAGACCTCCCACTGATCAACCAATCGTTCAGGTAGGGGTAGACGTGAATCCCCACTTTCCTGAGGTGCGCTGCCACCACCACCATGAGCTTGGTGAAAACCCTTGGGGCGGAGGTCAATTCGAACGGCTGGACCTGAAACTGAAAGTGAGAGTCGCCAACCGCGAACCTCAGGTACTTCTTGTGCTTGGGATGGATCGGCACATGGAAGTAAGCGTCCTTGAGGTCGAGAGACACCAACCAGTCCTGAAGTTGAAGGGCCTGAAAGACTTGAGAGAGAGTAACCATCTTGAACTTGTCCTTCCTGAGGAGTTTGTTCAAACCGCGCAAGTCCATGATGGGTCTCAATCCCCCGTCTTTCTTCGAAATCAAAAAATAAGGGGAATACCATCCCTTGTTCCTCTCCGCTACAGGCACCAGTTGTATGGCGCCTTTCTCCAGCAGGGCTTGAATTTCCTGCGCAAGGAGCGGATCCGGACTCTTCAAAGAGAGGTTCCCAGATGGATTGTCGTGAACCTTCTGCCGAAAGGGAAGACAGTAGCGTGGGTTATGATCTCCAGAACCCACACATCTGAAGTAATGGCACGCCACTCTACAAGATGCTGCGCCAGCCTTCCTCCAACCGGCGAACCATGGGACCTGGCCTCATGACTGAGTGGTAGTGGCTGCGGCGTTGCCCGAGGGTAAAGAGGCAACTGCCCGAGCGGCCTTGGCACCTCGAGTACCCCTTTTTCCACCTCTGGCACTCTTACGGTGGCCTCTGACTGACAGCTCCTCTCGATTTACTGAAGGACGAGTAATAGCGAAAGGAACCTCCCCTCCATTGTTGTCCCCTAGGACGAAAAGGCAGAGGTTGTCGAACTGCAGCACCCAACGACTTCGCGGCAGCTTTGGAGGTCTGCAACCTCTCAAGGCTCTCGTCAGCCTTGCTGCCAAAAAGATGTTCACCGTCAAAGGGCATGTTGAGGAGCTGGGACTGCACATCAGGAGCGAACCCCGACTTCCGCAACCACACAAACCTGCGTATTACGGTGCTCGCCGCCATGGACCGGCTGACACAATCTGCCATGTCCAAACCCGACTGAACGGCCTCACACATGGCATCCTTACCATCCTGAACCATAGCAAGGAAACCATCCCGTTCGCCCCCTTCGGGAATATGTTCAGCTGCTAATGCAACACAGTTCCACAGGGTGTGTGTGAAACGAGACAAAGCACATACGGAGTTGGCCGCCTGAAGCGCCATACCCCCTGAAGAAAACACTTTCTTCGCCCAGCCATCAAAACATTTGTCGTCCCTATCCAAAGGGATGGTAGGATACAACGCCTGCTTTGCCGGGCCGCAGCCGGCCGCACCACCAAACTCTCCGGAGTGGGGTGCCTGGACAAGTAGCAGGGGTCGCTACTGGCTGGATGGTATTTTCGCGACAAAGACTTGCCCACTGCCAGGAGACTCTCCGGAACAGTCCAAGCCGCCGCCACCCTTCCCTGCAGAGCCATATGAAACGGCAGTACCGGGTCAGTGGGGGGACCAAGATCAAGGATGTCCGTGAGATCATCCTGAACAAACTCCCTGGGGGAGCCGACCATCCCAAGTACTCGGTGACCCGAGACATAAGGTGCCGATATGAAGAATCGGCATGAGTGCCAGGCTCCGGCCTACAAAACTCCACCTCCGGAGAGGTGTCCAGTCCACTGGCATCATGCAGCGACTGCCTCAGGTCATCAAATTGGCTATGGCCCGACAGAAGCTCATCTGGCACCGTAACCGGAACCAAGCCTTCATCAGAGCCTTCATCACCCTCTGAAATGTACTCCAGGCGGTGAGAGGAAGACACCTGGGGACCAAAGCTATGCCTGACCTTAGCCAGAGCCTTTCTAGGGGCTAACCCCGTGCCACGGGGCCCCTCCGTCACCACCGCCTCGAAAGGCGTCGAACGAGTCGGCGCCGGCTTCCAGAGAATTGGCGTCCAGCGAATCGGTGTCGACGTCAGCTGCAGCGCCGCCAGCACCGGCAGCTCCGGCGGCGTCGAAACAGGCCTCGTAACACGGCTCCGAACATGTCCTTCGACGACCTTGGCGCCACAGGCGTCGACGTCTTCCTCGAAGACGGCACAGGATCACGCGGTCTCGAGTGCGTCGAGGACCGGGATCTGGAACGAGCATGGCAAGAATGGTTACCCTTGTCCGAGCGGGACCTCTCCCGCGAACCGTGCCGACCACCCGAGCCCGAAGGCGTGCGAGCGGTGTCTCTCGACCGATCACGACCGACCCCACTCAGAGGCGCGGACGGACCGGTGCCCTGCGATTCAAGAATTGCTAACATCTTCTTCCCGAAGGAAGCCCATTCCTCCAGTGCCGCTTGCATGGTGGGATAAGCGACCCGCCGACGTACGGAGTCCTCGGAAGAGGGCGGGGATGGCTAGCGATGCCAGCGCTTCAGGGAATGCCTCGAAGAGGCAGAGGAGTGGCGAGACAGACTCCTGGAAGGAGACCAACCGGCCCTCCGACGATGACGCGGAGAGTCGCCGCTCGAATCATCCGTCGAAAGCCCCGCAGACCTCGACTTCCTGGGCTTAGACACCCTACCTACTGACAACTTCTTCTTGCGCTCCCGCAAGGCCTTGGCCGTGAGCGAATGGCAGTCGACACAGTCGTCCGTCCCAGTTTTTAAAATGGGAGTCAATTTCATTGGATAACATTCCAGACCATATGTTAACCTCGGTATAACCTTTAACATATAGAAATCTCTACATCCCTTCATTGTGAATTTACCAAACTTCCTTTCAATGGCTTTCAGTTGATTTCCAGCCTCTTTCGCCTTGGATTATAGACATTTTTTTGCAAGGCCTATCGTCATGTTACTTGCAAAAGTATATCCTAAATATTTTACAGCTTTCTGTAGTCTTAACTTAGTTCCTTCTACACACCACACTTGCTTTGAACTTACCCTCTTACATTGTCCCAAAATTATTACAATAGTTTTTGTAGGATTAATTTTCAATTTGAAATCTTTGACAACACATTTAATAACCTCTGTAGTCCTATCTTTGTACGATCCATTAGCAGAAAGTCATCAGCATAGGAAACCCAATTCACAACAGTCCCCCCAATCCTGGGTGGTACCATCCCAACAGATTCTAATTTGTCATTTGCTCCTGATACATGGAGATTAAATAAAATCGCCGCCAAAGAGCATCCTTGCTTCAAACCATTTCTGTCTCTTATTTCTCTGGACATCAATCCTTCATTGTTTAGCCTGAACTTTAGAACTGTATTCGAGTAAAGATGAATGATCATGGCTAACAGGCCGCTTTCAATTTCCAGTGCAATAAGCCTTTGCCATAATAGCGGTCTGTCGACCATGTCAAATGCAGCCGTTGGCTCCATAAAGGCTGCGTACAGTGGAACATGCTCACATTTCTTAGCCTGACTTTGCAACAGGGCTACTAACAAACCCCCAGTGTCTGTCCCCAGGCCTTTCCTGAAGCCAAACTGCCTAACATCTAGGATTTCTTTCTCCCCCATCCATTTCAATAGATTTTCCAGTATCAAGGCTGCCAATATCTTTGCCTCTATATTAATTAAAGATATTGGTCTGTAGTTCTTCGGACACTGTCTATTACCTTTTTTGAATATAAGTATCACATACGAAAGTTTCCACGAGTCAGGCTTTGTTTGGGTCTGAATAACATCACTAAATATAAAGTGCAGTATTCTGGCCCAAAGATGGCAATTCTGTTTAAGTATGGTTGCCTGTTAGATTATTGGGACCAGGAGTGGTCAATGGTTTTAGTTTTTGAATCATTACTATTATTTTCTCTACAGAAACATCTAATGTCCATTTGTCTCCCTTCCATTCCATTGCTACTGTACCTTCGTTCAAGGGGGCATATCATTTCTCAAAGCAGTTGCACCGTACTAATTCGCTGATGGGATTCGTAATTAACTGTGCTTGTGATGCTTCAGTGCTATTAATAATTGCCCAGTAATATCTGGAATTGTTCTCCTTCATAGCGCTTAGCATAGCTTCAGCATCTTTCTGTTCTAGTGAGACACGATGGTAGATCCTCCAGTTCTTATAGGCTTGTCGACATACTCTATCTTGTTCTTTACGCTTTACAGGAGACAAGTTCAGTTTCTTACTATCGCGTAATTGCTTATACAGAGCAGCTCTATGTTCCTTAACCTCTAAGTCGAAGGCGTGCTTAAAAGTCCTTTTAATATTAACTGGACCTAAATTTGGTTTCTATAACTGAGCTAGATTAGTGACCAGTAACTCGTCAAATGCAGCAATCGAGTATGTTTCTATTTTTTGTTCCAGTGATTTTGTCTCATAGTCATGCCACATCATATTATTAAATTTGGTTGACTTACAATTATTCCATTTAAACCGTTTCCTCTCACATCAACAGATATTGGTACACAAAAAGCATTTCTGTTTGTTTTTTCTCTAGGTTCAGGTTGATTGATATCATGGCATGATCACTTTCAGACCTCACCTGTACACACACATTTTCTGAGTCCTTAATCAGTTTATCACTCACAAAAATATAGTCTATAATAGAAGACTCACCCCGAGCATACCATGTACATTTGTCATTATACAACATTTCCATTCCCCATGCTCTTATTGAATTGAGCCGTAACGCACCTCTATATCGTTTGTCTCCCTTTTTTGAGCCAGTGGTACCCTTGCCCCCTCAATATGCAATGCAAAAAATATCAAACACGCCAACTCCTAGTTCAATCAAGAACTCCCCGACTTAAAAGTACTCAAAAGGCAAGCCTTAAAAAAATGGCAATCCCACCCATCCGACTCCACACATGACTCCTACCTAGCCATTGCCAGGCAATTCAAAATGTTCATCGCAGCAGCAAAAGCGGCTGCATATAACATCAGAATTGACGACGCGAAATCCCAATCCAAGGTATTGTTCGCCATCTTCAACAAGCTGGTCGTTCCCCCGTCCTCCACACATCAAACAGTAAAGGACGAGAAATGATGTAATGACATCCAGCATGCTATGTTCGGAAAAATCAACATGCTCCAAGAAAAAATCAAATCCAACCTAAATAAAACCACACTGCCGACACCTACCACTCCTGAACCAAATTCTCCTAACCTCCCTGATCCCTACCTCCTACCACTCTTTACCTTCAGAAATGTAACCATCCCTGAGGTCACATCAATCATGATGCATATAAAACCATCACTATGCAAAGGGGACATCTGTCCAGCAAGCATAATCAAAGACTGTGCTGCAGCACTAGCCCCCTTCATCACATCCTTCATTAATGCATTGTTCGCATCTGGCACAGTTCCATCGTCCCGTAAAGAAGCTTGGTTCTGGCCACTGCTAAAAAAGTCTACACTGGACCCTGACACCCCATACAATTACAGGCCCATCACCACTCTGCCAATCTTGTTGAAAATCTTCGACAAAGCTGCATATTTACAGATGCAATCCTACCTCGAGTTGCACAACATACTGGGTAAGGGGCAATCTGGCTTTCGCCCCCGGCATGGCACTGAGTCAGCCCTGCTTGACTTAAAAAATCAGCTACTAGGTAACATGGACAAGGGCAAATCAGCGCTCCTCTTGCTCCTTGACCTATCTGCAGCGTTCAACCTGGTTGACCACAAGATCCTAAAAAAATACCTCACAGACTCTGCACACTTCTCCCATGAGGCCACCACCTGGATAACATCCCTCCTCGAGGGCCGAGTCATGAGGGTTTTCTCAGACCAGGCATCAGCCGTTCCATCCCCTATTGGCTGTGGTGTGCCACAAGGCTCATGCACGTCCCCCACGTCCCCCACACCCCCACAACTTCTTCACCTTACAACTGTTCAGTGACCTAGAAAACTTTTGGCATAACGTTCACCAATTATGCCGATGATACACAGATTCTACTCCCTCTTACTGGTGACTACGCACATGACCTCACGGCTCTACAAAATATATATGCCATCATCCAAGCATGGATGGCAGCAAATGGCCTCTGTCTCAATGGAGAAGAAACCGAAATCCTACTGGTTGGCCCCAAAGAGACCCTCAAAAAACTCAACAAGAACTACAGCAGTTTGAAAATAGAGAACACCGTAGTCAGTCTCAACTTCTGTAAAAACCCTTGGAGTGTTCTTGGACTCAACCCTATCTATGGATAGACAAGTCATCTATATCTCCTCAGCAGCACTCACAACCAAAATTATCAATGCTGTAAAACCCTATCTCTCAGCCAAAAAACGGTCTCAACATTGCCAGAGCAACTATAGGTGCAAAACTAGACTATTGTAATGTTCTCCTACTCGGCACATCTGCCAAAAACATCAACGGATTACAAATCGCTCAAAACAACGCACTTGGAGCAGCTGTCAGCATTCCCAAGAGAGAGCACATCTCTCAGGCAAGAAAAGACGCCCACTGGCTCCCCATCAGAGAGAGCATACTGTTAAAGACACTTACAATAACCCACAGATGCCTATCCCAATCAGCACCCACCTATCTAGTGGAACGAATACACCAAGTCCAAACACTCAGACCTAAACGCGACATATACTCAAACCAGCTCACTATTTCTACCTTTTTAATAGAACCAAAGCCGGTGGCTCCAGTTTCGAGGTACTAGCACCAAAATCCTGGAACTCGCTCCCACTTGAACTCAGAACAGAAACTTCCCTCATGGCTTTCAGAAAGACACTAAAAACCAAACTATTCAAGTAAACCGCACCTGCTCCGTTGTCTCCCCTGTAACCTTGGAACAAAAGCAGCGCATGTACCTAACTACTGAACCTGTACCTAAGTAAAGTAACTATGTTAACCTTCTGCCGAGTGAAAATACTATAACAGTGCATCGATGCCCGAGGGCAGTTTGTGAGCTTTATAAATGTAAATAAATAAATAATGGGAAGAAGAGGGAGCGGTCAGAATGTCATGAGTTTTAGAGGTGAAATGGGTGGCCAGTGCAGTAGAGAGGGCCTGAGATGTAAGAGGCGAGGTGGAGGTTGCAGATGGATTGGCTAGATCTTCGCAGATTGAAGAGTTCAGCTGTGTTTTTAGAGGCCCCAGAGATGGGCGTCTGGATGTGGACCCTCTTCTTGGAATGGATATAGACGATATTGCCTTTGAAGTAGGCGACAGGCCAGATTATCAGAGGAAGAACCCGAGGTCTGCCACTTCCGTTCAGCAACTCTGCACTTGCGTTTCAGAGCTGCTAGATTGGAGTCATACCAGCTGTTGCGCTTGGAGGCATGATGGGGGCAAGGATGTCAAGAGTGTTGGTGATGGCAAGATGAAGATTGGCAAGGACAGTGAGTCGAGAGGAGGGGAAGGAGGAGGGATGAAGGTGGAGGCAAGCGCAGCAGCGGACACTTGTTTCATCGGTCAGATGACCGCCAAGGAGGTTGGCAGTGCTGGTGGAGGCTCGGTCAAGGAGGCTGAGAGGTTCCAGATGAGAAGATTGGAGATAATGGTCAGACCAGGAGAGAGGGTTAGGCAAGATTTGGAGCCGTACCCTTTAGGTGCACTACAACACCTTGACCTCCTGGCAATAGGAACCTTTGGCATAAGTCTGTATTACACAGTTTGGTAGCGTGATTGAGCAGCCAGGCTTATCTTAGGAGGGATCAATGTGAGCAGTAGTGGAGTTACACAGAGATTCACAGTGACAAGTATTCAAATAAACTCTTACACAGAAGGTTTCTTGATTAAACAATTATTAATTTATTTAACAGTCACTTTGAGTAAACCTTCTTCAGAAGGGGCAATATAATGGTAACACACAAATACACTCCAGAATACTCTTAATGTTCCTAAATCAGTAAGTAGCCTTTTGGGATGGCACACAGATACTTCCTACACCCTCAAGTGACTTGAATAGCCAGGGCACTGTGGACATAAATATGTTACAGTTGCATTTAGAACCATGTTTGTGAGATCTATTGTTTTATTCAAAAAACCTCTTTCTTTGACATACTCTTAAATATTTTGAAGCAGGTAAGCACTTTTGAAACCCCCAATGTTAGTTAACCCCTTCCTGGCCGAAAGACCCAACACAAAGTCAGAGGGAAGAAGAATCATTCAGGGAGCCAGGTCAGGCCAAAGTCGATTGGAGAAGAGTCTACATGAGCTGAAGCACTTCTTAGTGGTAGGTAAAAGTCTTACACAATGTTTTAGAAGTCTTTGTAGAAAAGAAGAAATCCAAGTAGGGCCATAAGCTGTTTAGGCTTGTGAGGTAAAGCAGCGGTTAGCAACTTCACAGAAGCAACCAAGACAAGTCTCAACTGAGAACAAGTGAGGCTACACAAGAGGTAAGTTCTTAGACTGTACAGTATCTTTTGGGTAGAACAAAAACAATCTTAGTTGTTACTGTGCAGCTCTGTAGATCCTGTGTTCCTGGGCCTCAGTTGTGGGGACAAGAGGGAGGACATCTGGACTCCTCCTGCACTGCAATGGGACACTCAGCGACAGAAAAGGACCAATTTCTATTCGGCGGCACTTCGTGGTTTCAGCAGATAGCACCACTGCAGTTCTTGGTTGTCGAGATGGGCTTTCCTTGCATCTGGGATCCAGCACTCTGTTGAGGTGGCTTAGGCTTGGTCAGTCCTGCTTCCTGGGAGTACAGAGGATCTTCCTGGAGCTCTTGGCCAACTTAAAAGCAATGGACACAATCTGGTGTTTCTCCCTGGCTCTTCGGTTCCAGCAGCAGTGGAAATACAACCAGCTTCGAGAGGATGGTCAGACAGGCTTACTTTGGAGTTGATTGGTCCCACCAACTGAAAGGGAGAAGTCATCTTTGCAGGGCTTCTCTAGTCGAGGCGAATTCAGAGCTTCAGCACAGCAGCAGGGCTTCAGCTGGCAAACCAACGGTTCAGGAGTTGCAGCAGGCATCTCTTCCAAGTTCTTCTTCGGATTCCTTCGTCCAGTGGTCGACTCTGCCTTCCAAGCCAAAAGCCTCACCCTTTATGCAGGTTTCTCCCATTCATTCATTCCAGCCTAGCTGTCAGTCACCCAGCAGGGTGGCTGTTCTTGCCGGGCAGCCAGCCGGCCAATCACCTAATAGTCCATTCCCGTCTCCTAGAAGACTAAGCACAGGGAGTTTCGGGCACATGCCTTGCTTCCTGCCCCTGCCAGGCACCCTGGAGCCTGAGGCGGGCTTCACTCGTGAATCCCGCCAAAGACAAAACGAACACAGGGGCCAGACATGGTTTGGGGCGCAGAGTAAATATCAAGGACCTTTCCACAAAGAAATGGTGAAAAAAGACTGGGCCATTTTAACAAAAATGGCACCCTTGTGTGCTCTATTGCAGCTGCGAATGCAGCCCGTGGTAAAAGCATACCACGGTAGTTAAAAGTAAACCACTGCTACCAGCCATTCATCGAGGAACAGGCAACATAAAAAATGTTACATGAGAAACTAGACAAAGGGGACACTAAGTAACCCCTGCAGCACCTACTCGAAGATAGTGTGCTGGGTCTAGAAAGTTACAATTTTAAGTAAAGTCAATTTCACTTGACTGCTCCTGGAAACAGTAGTTTATCCAAGAGAAGGTATTTAAACCTTTGGGGAATCTGTAAGACTTCCCTGTGCCACTGCACTGACGGTGCTGTGTGACACAATGTAAAGCTGATGCCTACAGAGTTTGTCAGACTCCATACTTAAAAAGAAACGGAGTTCAAATCACAGTAAAAATACATGAGCGTGGGGAAAAAAGGGTCTCACTCTCTCCAGGTTACAAATGAAAAGTCCTAAAATCCAGCAAAGCTGCTTGGGGTCGCTAAGGTAGAGAGGAGTTGGCACATTTCTGAGAATTCTCCCTAACAGAGGGGTAGTGGTAGGGTTGGAGAACGGGAGATCAGTGGGGATGAAGGCATCAAGAGTGTGTCCGGCAGAGGGGGTAGGGCCGGAGGGGAGAATAGGGAGGGAGAGAGAGTGAGGTACAGAGATCATGGAAGAGTGAAGAGGCAGGAGCGGTGGAGTCAAGTTGCATGTTCAATTGCAAGGCAGAGGAGTTTAGAGATCTAGGTCAGAAGAGAGGAGGTGAAGTCCGCCTATTACGAAAGGAAGACGGACACATGGCCAGGGGGCTTGTAGATGGTGGCAATGGTGAGAGAGAGTCAGAGAGACACCAAGCTTGCAGACTTCAAGGGCGGAATTTGACAGAGGTAGGGACCCACTCAGGGAAGATCAATGCTACTCCACCACTGGTCTTTTGGGCGAGGTTTGGAGAGGTTCTTGCAGCAGTCGGGGAGAAGGGAGTCGAAAGCAGTGACTGAGCTTGCATTGAACCACGTCTCGGTGAGAGCGAAGACGTTGAGATCAAAGCCTTCAAGAAGGAGGCGGATATCACAAAAATGTTTGACAACAGATCGAGCATTCAGAGTGGCTAAGTGTAGCTGGTCACTACCTTTTTTAAAGAGTTTCTGAGAAGGGGTACAGGTAAGTGGTACATGCATCAGAGGTGGAGAAAGAGGTGGAGATAGAAAGGAAGGAGGGGTAGCAGGAGAAGGTAGGAAGTTGATGAGGACCTGCATGCACCGATCTAAGAGATAAAGATTGGGTTGAGAGCCTTGGGCCATGACAGTGCCATTGTGATGGACATTAATGATGTACCTAGAGGATGAAAAGTGCGCCAATAGGACTTCCCATCTAGTCCATCCATTAATGGGTGAAGAGGAAGGTCCATAATTCTGGAGGGGACAGAGAAGACGATATCGGTGCAGGTCTATCAGGAAGTAGCACTAACGTAGGGGTCAGCAATAGGTAGGCCAAGATTAGAGGCCAAGAGATAATTTTTTACTTTTTCCTTCCAGACTTTGTAAGAGAGGGATAGGTGATAGAGTAACAGTTAGAATAGATGGAAATGAGTGCCATTGAGGTGGATGAAATGAGGGACATTTGGAGAGGCTGCACAATACAAAGGCAAACTTACCAGGTGGACTAACAGCCAAGGGAGGCAAGAGGATGCACACATGTAAAGCACGCCTGAATTCAAATTTACCAGAAAACACTAAAATGCTGCACAAAATGGAGGCGACTAGTCACTTTTGCTTTCTGACAACATACCCAAAGACCTTTTCTTTTGCAAGAAGTGTTGGAGTCAAGAAGTAAAGGTAAACCCACAGAAAACCAAGATGGAGGAATCCATCATCCCTTGTGTTTCGGCTCTGCTTAAACTCGCACCCATCTCGAAGTCTGCGCTACAAAGGGCTTTCATATGGCTCATCTGTTTGGGGAGCACTGGTCAGTCACTAATACTACTAGTGTAGGGTGGACTTGCTGCCTTTGCAGGATACCCTGATGTTTTTAAGCTTCACACATCACCATCTAGTGCGGGAGGAGTACTTTGCAACCCTTTTTCATGTTTCTGTTACTTTTATGATGTGTCCAAGACGGCATGGCACCTATGGATATGTTCGTACCATGTTTTGTTTTTCCTCACATGCACTTTTGCATTTTACCACACAAAGCCATTTTGAGTACGTTCTACTCAAATTAGCTGTGCAAAGTTAAAAAAAAAATGTTTTTTGTCCATGGGCCTTCTTCCTCTACTCTCCCGTAAAGAAATTACTTGCATTGTAACACCTTTCCCAAGCATAATAAAGTTTCCCAGGCAAAGCGGCGGTGTGAGCATCTGCTTGAATATGGCAGCTGGGCCGGTCTGTTATTGGACAGATGTGGGGCAGGAGACTGTCCACACTGCATTCATACCAGTTTTGGGCATGGCTGTCTCAGTCATTGTGTCAAACACCAGATACTAGACACCCATAACATAAAATGTGTATTCGTCACACACGCCATTCACCCAGGAATCCATCATCCCTTGTGTTTTGGCTCTGCTTAAACTCGCACCCATCTCGAAGTCTGCGCTAAAAAGGCCTTTCATATGGCTCATCTGTTTGGGAAGGCTCCAGCCAGTCTGGCCACAATACCATATATGGAACTTCCATCCAACAGTCGGTCAGGGGGAAGGGACAGAGTCAGGGCTTGCCATGACTTTGGGAATAAAAAGGTAACAGGTGATAGATAGCAAGAGGCCACAGGGCACATCTTGTCTCCTACCAGGAATGAACTGATTCCAATGGCAGGGCCTGGGTATCCCAAAATGGAAGAAACTCAGAGCACCTGTCAAATTCAGCATGGAGCTGCCACCAGCCCATGCCCTGCTCTGTGCGCCACACACAAGTGCCCAAAAACATACACTAGGAATACAGGGTTGTACC
Organism: Ambystoma mexicanum; assembly: GCF_040938575.1. Classification (NCBI taxonomy): domain Eukaryota; kingdom Metazoa; phylum Chordata; class Amphibia; order Caudata; family Ambystomatidae; genus Ambystoma; species Ambystoma mexicanum. The sequence continues at coordinate 608,488,526 of NC_090924.1, forward strand.
CCTACCCATGGATGCCAGGATGCCATAAGGGTATCTAAGGACCAGTTCCCCACAACCAAAAAGAGGAAGAGCCTCACCACCAGGAGTCCCACGTGAACTCCTGCGTGGAAAACAAGACATAACATACATGATAAAGCAATAAGGGACAAGGATACAGAGGCCCTGTCCCTCCATGCATGTCCATCATCACAGTATCAATACTCTCCCAATGACATAATGTGGAGGGTCCTTGACACAGTCAAAGAAGCACTAAATCCCACGAGGAGCCTACTAGTCAAAGAAGCCCATTGGATTCATCGACTAGACACTCACTTACATGGCCTTAACGAAGAATTTGATCCACTGCCATGATCTCTTTTACCCTGTTAACAGGAGAGAGACTATATAATGTCTGGTGAAGCTGTGACATCTTTGGCCTCGCCCGCACATTTTGTGCATCAGATGAGCCTTAGAATATTCACTAGATCACTCCCAATGGCACACAGTACATCGTTCACATTCACATATTTGTTTGAATTATCGTGAACTCCTCTAGGACTTAGCTTCCTGCACCGTGCCATGCTCAATGGCGATCTCCTAGTAAGCAGAATCACTTGTGGAATACCAAATGCCGTCCTTTCTACAAATGTACGTGATATTTTTATCACCCCTTCACACTTGGGTGTCGACCTATACAGCCATAGATTTGGCAAACCCAGTGAGGATCATATGCACATTAAACTTCTCACTTTCCTCCTCATTGAACCTTGCGTCTGCAGAGGTTTCCATGACAATGCATACACTCATACCAGGATCCCACGTCACCACTTCACATCAACACGTTAGCTGAGAGTATGTGTCCTATCATGTAAGTGATTTCAATCCGGCACACACCCAAGTCAACGCATACCGTGTAATGCACAACTGAAATCCTTATTTATTTTTGTCTAAAAGTTCTTTATTCTGAACGATGTACCACTCATATCACGCCCCTCTCCTGGTACCCCCGGTCACACTGAACCAGGAATCAGGCTGGTTTTAAAAGTTAAAATATTTATTTATGTATTTACAATTTAATCACACTATGTTTTAATGGGTATACAATAATCACCAATGGGGTGATGTAACACGGGATAATCTCTTTAATAAACAAGGAGTAATAGTGAGCAAAATAATTCAGCACAGAAATTATACTTTTGTGTGTGTGTGTGTGTGTGTATGCAGATCAAATGGCACTGTGGTTACTAGTTCCCCCTGCACACCCCTCAACCCCCCAATAGGCAACGTAAAGAGATAGGAGGAGAGAGTAGGTATTCAGGAATGGCAGAATTCAAACAAAATAACAATCCCACTTCCCCCAGCAAACACAAGAGAAAACAGAATTGACTGTCAAGCTGTCTGAATGGCTTTTAAAGTTATCTTGAAAATGGATTGGGCAAAAACACCAAATATGGTTTAAATTGCTGAAATGGTTATAATTCTTATGGGAGCCGCTTGGGATGGTTGCACACAAACACTAGCAATGATTCAATACCAAGAAACAAGTTGAAATCTTAAAATTAAGGTTGGGAGCAATCATAAGCTGTTTAACACGTGTAAGAATTTCCCTAAAACGAAATTTGCGGCAAACATTTCACTGTGTGATAATCGCGATAACAGGATAACTGGAAGGATTTGGGATGCGGTATTAGATGTGATTTAAAGCTGTGGATGTTAGCTACAAGAAAAGTTTAAATTTTGTTTCTAGCAAGTTAGGAAGTTATGAACATTTTAGTGGAGGTCGTTTTTTCGAGATAGGCGCAAGAATGAACAACGGGAATGTGCTTTTAAAATGACAAAAAGGATTTCTTGCACTAGAGGATAACTATGAAGACAACGAATACCACACAGGAACAAAGCCACTTGATCAGGGAGACTGCCTGCAGTGGTCCCTCCTTCTTCATATGAGAAAAGATCAGCGCAGATATAGTTTCAACAAAACTAGCACAGGAGGAAGATAGGAGGGATTGGATAGAGAGTTCAGGCAATTCAAAAATATTTCTAACAATGCAGGTTCTGAAGACAAGATAGGATGGATTTAAGATGGGGATTGGACTAAGCAAGGTACATATGCTAGTGACACAGTTCTATCTATAGATACTCACTAGATATGTTTCAAACAGAACCGTCAGGATTCTGGTCAGGGATTCTGGTCAGGACAGACTGCTGGGCACATCGGATTTGGGCAGCGTCAAGGCGCTCTGGAAACCGCACGGCACAGGACGGGATCTGATCTGCAATGCACTCTGGTCACAGCACAGCACGGGACTGAATTGGACCTGCCCGTTTTGGTTCTGATGATAATTATTTCAGCAGGCAAGCAGTACAGCGCAGCCCAGCTGTATTTTAACTCGCCTTAGGTCTGTGGGGTTGGTTCTGGTTCAGCTATGCAATGGGTTCTGCTTTGCCAAGTTTCTGGAGTCTGGAGCAAGGAAAATGGAAGGTTCTGCAGCAGGGTGCTCTGCCAGCATTCGGATAGTGGGTGAATCTGTATGTGTGGTTTTCTGCCCTCTGCAGTCTCTATTTATCCTATCACAAAGGGGGTGTGTGTGCTGGTTTATCCTAAGCTCGCCCCCTTGACAGGGATTGGTCAGAATCTCCTCTCTGCCTTGATAGGAGGAGAAAAACAGGGTGTCACCTTTATGGTGTGAGTTTATGAGGCTTAGAGTTCACTCCTAGCCTCTTAAACACAAAATCTACTTTTGACACAATACATATTTATACATATGCAACCTCTATAACAACCACATATATAGATTACATATTTTGTACAGCAGCTACTCCTCCAAACCCCGTAGCTGTGGGATCTTGTGTCTGCTTTTCCCAGATTTTCACCCTTTACATCAGGAACACAATGTCCCATTTATCAGCAAATTTCTACAAGTGTGCGCGTATAACATGGGCATAAGTACATAAAGTTTCATACTTCTAGCAGAAATACATTTGGTGTAAAATCACATTTTCTGCCGTTTCCCTCCAAATTATGTCACACGATTTTGCTGCCTCTTGAAATATGCAGCCAAAAATTAGATTTACAATTCTGTTATTTTTGTGTTTTTGACAATTTTAAGTGGCAAGTTATATGTATTTAAACAAAATGTTCTTTGCGAATGTCCAGCCACAGATGGATGTTTGTCTCTGCCTCTTTTTGTCTCCCTTCAGTTCAGGAGAAGTCTCCTCCCTGTTCTCTTGGCAGAGGCCATTTTACAATGGTCTTCACAACTAGCCTTTCCTGTTTCATAGCTGTTCATTGTTTCCTTCCCCACTGTAGACCAGGTTCTTCCCCCACCCTATAATTATCATTTAGGTGTGATTTCCTGGTGGAGAGAGCTGGAGGGGGGTGGGGGGCTTGCCTTTGTGAGGAAAGCTGTTATTCCAGTTTAGTTGCTTTAGCCAGGCTTAAAGTTAAATGTTAATTCTGTTGAATTTTCCCTTAGCATACAACAAACTTGTGGGATCAAATCACAGCTAAATACTTCTTCAAGATTTTAAACCATGGAATCAAAACAATTACAAGATGGGGTACTCTCAATAACAGGCCTCTTAGCTGGCAAACATTTGATTTTAGTTTATACATGTTTAAAATTTTAATCCTGCAGGCCCCTGACAACTGTCATTCAGGCGGCCAAGGGTACTGCGCCCAGAGTTTGACCGATCCACAGAGCCACTTTTGCTGTGGAAATCCCTTGAGGCTTTCAGCTTTTCCAGACATTGTAAATTCACAATGGTTTCTTGTACTAAGTGAATTGTAGCACCCAGCAAGAATTTTGGATGTTTGAGGGTGTTTTCTACCAACATTCTGCAGTTTCAGCAACACAGAAAAAGTGATTTACAGCAAGATTTTGGGGTTTTAGTTAGCAACGCACTGCCTTTTCCTTCTGTACTCCATTTTCAATTGTTGTGGAGCCCAGTGACATATTTCAGAAGTGAGATCTCTGTTCCACCACTGACAACATGCATGGCAGACTAGGCAGCCATCTTTTTGTGCTTTGCAAAGCGCGATTTCCAGAGGTTTTGGCACGCACAAGAGTTTTGCGTCCATTTGGTTGTTTCTGGCACCATCAGAACACAGTAATGCCTCATGGCAGAGCAAAAGTGGGTTAAGACATCCCACAGAGCCCCCCTCACGACTTGAGGTTGACCGCCCGTCGAGGGGAAGTCAGGAAATTGGGATGTTCTTTCTTTCTTTGGTCCAGGTGGAGAAAGTCGTCTGCTTCTCCTTGCCGGTTCTGGATGGGATAATGGAGCAATACTCCAGGCCCCTTGGGTCTTTCCTCCTGGTTCTGGATGGGAGTATGGAGCGATACTCCGGGCCCCTAGGTCTTTCCTCCCGGTCCCTGAGTGGTCCTCCTTGGTACTTAGAATCTTTGGTTTCAGTGCTATGAGACAGAACAGATCATGGTTATGGAAATGTTCCCCACTACTATTCATGTAGTGGGGCAGATGCATACATTGAATACAATTTACAATATTCCCCGCCTGTAATTCCTAATTATTTTGACAGGTGGAATGGTTTTAGCAGTTGGAATTTTTCTAGGGATCCGGAATGTCCCCCTCTGGGTTTCCGGTTGGCCCTCTATTTGCTGCAAAGTATGCCTGGGATGGCAACACTTCAGCTGGTTGATGTGGACCCACTTGTCTTCCCCTTCTGCCAAACTGCCCTTGGGGATACGGATTTTGTAGGCGACTGGTGAGATTCTGTCTACAATTTAAAAAGGACCCGCCAACTAGGGAGGAATTTGCTCTGTTTGGCTTGGTTCCTTTGGAAATTGTACAAGTAGACCCGGTCTCCTACTTGGTATTCTTTTTTTAGTTGTCTTAAGATTATAGTGGGTCTTCATACTATCTGCAGATCTTTCTAGATTCCACTGAGAATAGGCAAAATCATGTTGAAGGTGTCTTCTCAGATTCTCAACATACTCATGAGTTATGGAGGCATTTATCAAGGTCTTCTCTTGGGTTCTGTAGAGCAGATGCTGGGGTAGCACCATCCTTCGTCCAGTCATCAGCTCAAATGGAAACATTTTTGTTGCAGAAGAAGGGGTAGATCTGATGGCCATCAGGATAAGGGGTAGTCGAATGTCCCAGAATCTGCCACAAACCTTTTTAATATGCTCACAATAGTCTTGTTGTATCTCTCAATTCCACCACTAGAGGCTGCCGGTAGGCAATATGTAGTTTCCTTTTGACCCCAAGTATCTCCCACATCTTTGTCATCACTTCGCTAGTGAAGTAGCTACCTCAGTCTGACTCAATCCTTTGGGGTAGTGCAAAATGCGAGAAGATGTGATTGATCATCAGGGCAGCTGCTGTTTCTGCCTTGCAATTTGGGGCCAGGAGACATTCCACCCATTTAGTAAAAAAGCATGTTACTGTCAACATGTACTTGTTCCCCCTAGAGGAGCGAATCATGGGCCCGATGAAATTGACTTGTAAATCTGACCAAGGCAGTGTCAACCCCCTCTTTTGGAGGGGAGCACGGTGTGTGAGTGATGTTGGCTGAAATTGTGCACACACAAGACACCCCTTCAAGTATTGTCGATGTCCTGCCCCATGTGTGGCCACTATGCAACCTCTCGCAAGATTTCTAGTGTCGTATGAAACCCTGATGACCATCTGTGGCCGCATCATGTGCATGACTTAGCATCAGGCTTTGGAATGAGGTAGGGACCACCCACTGGTCATGGCCTGATATGGATTTCCTCACCAACAAACCGTCTTGGATTCGGAACATTATTGCACATTTCATCAACACTCTGAGGTCCTCTTTCCCAATTGTCTAACCGTTTAAATGTGGGAATTTGCGGAACATGGCCTCTCTGATGAAACTCTTACCGTTGTTCACACAAACTCGGGGCGAGAACAGAGTTCTTCCCCTCATTTAACTGAATAGGGATGAACAACTGCTCTCCAATTTTCTGAATATCAGCCAAACTTTGAGCTGATTTCTCATTTTTTTGGACTATAGGAATGGGATTTTCTGATTGTGAATTTGTATAGAATTTCAGAGTGTTTCCTTCCAGTGTGGAATGCCACCTTAGACTGGAAGGAAGGTTGATTTTCAGAAATAGAGAGGACTCCCCATCACCAGTTTGTTGTCCTACTGCAATTACTGTCGCGTCTGGGATTCGATTATTCTGGAAGTGGAATTCAATTTGGCCAGGTTTGTGTTCAACCATGTGGCATGTGACATTTAAACTAACATGGTTGACACTATGTTTCAATGTTATTGGTCGGCTAGTCTGGGTCCAGAGGACCTTGTTTACACAATCTATGAGGGGAGACAACCTACGCAGGATGTCATTCCCTAGTAAACAAGGTGTGCCCTCTGGAGTCACAACTATGACCGGGTGCTTGACCTTGTGTCGCCCAATTTTAATGTCTAAATCCGCAGTCCCCTTGACGGGAATTTCCTTCCCGTCAAACTTCTGAAGTTGTCCAGGAAGAGGGGAGAGAGGATTTGGTATTTCTCCTCCCTTCCTGAATTCAGTTGATCAAAGGCCCTTTTTGACAGAAGGGTAGCTTGGGATCCAGTGTCCACCAGTGCCAAAATTGTACATTGCCCCTGTATTTGGACCGGGGCATAAAATCTTCCCTCCTTTTCCTCAAGGGGGAAAAGATAATGCACATTTTTGGCCAACTGCTAGGTTCATTTCTATGCTTTGGATACTTAAAGAGAGGTGATTTGGGCTGGGTTTTGTTTGGGATCTTGGGAACCTGTAAGAAAAAGGTGATAGCTAGATATGGGGGAATTTTTGGGTTCCCCTGGTTCTGATTCTGGGCTGCCCCCCTCCCCCTTTTTGGAGGCAGTCACCAGCATGGGTTTGAAACAGGGGAGCTTCGTGCTGGTCATTCTGGGTACTGATGATGGGCAGTTATAACTCGGTCCCCACATCTACCCAGTCTGGATTTGGATCCTTTGGGACCCATTTTTCTTTGGGAGGAGTTCCCCCATCCCTGAAGGAGAAGATCCTTTTCCCATAATCATCTGAGGACCGCTCTCCTTCAAACTGGAAGATTTGCACTTGCTCCACAAAATGGGCCTTTATTTCTCCTACCCCCCCTCTGTTCCTTGGGTTGCAGACTTTCGGGGGCAGGAGATTTTAGTTCCGGTTCCTGGGTTTCCAGGGGTTTTCACAAGTGGGGAAGGAAGCTTCCTCCAAGGCTTTACACCCCCATTCCCCTTGTGCCTCCTCCCTGGGAACCGCCGGGTTGTTGGGGTTCTTCCCCGTCATTGTTCTGGAGCAGCAGACCCTGGAACCAAGGCATTCTGAGCCGCCATGCTCATCTGAGGGTTCTGTTGAGCCCTCAGCATGCGTCCCAGATCCTGTGCCATGTTCAGGACCTGGCGCTCTAGTTGGGACACCGCTCTGGCTGGTACGGGGTACTCAGGTCTACCCTGGGTTGATCCCGGGAAGGGTAAATATCCCTTCTTGCAAAATACCCCTGGTTAGGAAAGTTTGGGTACCCCTCCACCCTTGGCCTCCCCTCTACCGGATTGGGCTGTCTGGGCTCAGGAAAGTGGGGAAAGAAAGAAGGGTTGTTTTGGGGTTTGAAGTTTGGCAGGTACCGGGGAAAGAAGTTTGGTCCGGCATATGGGGGATTAATGCCCTCCTGGGGAAAGTGAGTGTAACGCTCACCTGATTCCCGCAGAGGCACCGGTCTTGACTGGGTGAATGCCGTATCTTCAAAGGTGATGTGTAACACACGGTTGGCTCTTTGGGCTGGACCTCTGTGCACTGTATGTCTGACTCGAAGAGTAAGATGTCTGCAGATAGAAAATATGGGATTAATGAACTGGGGTTATTGGGTGCCTCTCTCCTCTTCCCTTTCTCTTCTCCTGTAGAACCCCAAAGGTTAAGACCCTCACCTTAGGTAAGTGAACGCCGAGCTCTCCATCTGCCTCGGGGCAGGGTGCCGTAACCAGTTTCTTCACTGGATAAGGGTGCAGGCCTCTTGACCTCAGAGGACTGCTGTCTGTCGTTAACTGCACGAACGGTAAGTTCTGGGCACTTCAAACGTCTTAAAAGTCTTTTGTAATGATATCTCTTGTTTTGCAGGGTTCCGGCGATGGCAGATGGCGGGCTGATGAGAGTTGAGGATCAAACCCGCGTGAGGAATAGAAGCGCCTGGAAGCACGTAAGTAAGCGCTTGTAGCCTGCTTCACGATGCGCACTAACTGTCCCTTTTATCTTGCAGGTACAAGTTCGGAGCTTTAGAGAAGCTGAAGGGTGCTGGAATACCCACTGGATTCGGCGTGGGAAGGAGTAATGGCACATGAATAATAAAGTTGCCCAATGTCTTTAAACGCACCTTCTTTTGTCTTTCAGATGCGGGATGCAGCGCCGAAGGCCTCCGGAGCGTGCGAAGAGCTGGTAAGCTTTTGTCTTTCAGATGCCGGAATGCAGTGCGAAGACCTCCGGAGCATGCAAAGAGTAGGTAAGCCTTTGTCTTTCAGATGCCGGAATGCAGCGCGATGCGTTGGTGACAGCCGATGGACCAGGTAAGAGATGCGCTGCCACTGAAGACCGTAGTGCTAACCTGTTCTTTCTTTGTCTTTACAGGTGCTGCTGAAGACTGGATTCCAGGATGGTAAGCCTTTGTTCCCTTAGGCCCAGGATCAGAAGCAGAAGACACGATGAGCGTTCTGCTGCAGAGAATGCAGAATAACGCAAAGCAAGATTCATCCATCGGGTGTGGTTTAAATAGCCTCCTGTAGTGCTTAGGTGTCTCCTTCCACAGCCACGCCTAGGTAAGAAAAGAGTTCCTGCTTTCCAGAAGAGTTCCAGTGTTCTGAACCTAGGAAGTGGCTCCTGCCCCACCCAACAGGAAAAGTAGTCCCAAACAGAAGAGGATCAGGGGTTCAACTGGCAGGTAAGTAAGCAGCATGGTCTGCTGCAGGTAAGTCCGCCCAAGCATTATGAGCCCGGCGCTTCCAGCGCTGGGACTGGGCATCTTTAGGAGCCTGGTGCCACTGGCGCCAGGACAGGGTCCAAAAGGTCCCAATTGGGACTGGCTGGCACTCGGAACCGGGGTTATGGGTCTGCTTCCAAGGGAGTCGGGCAAGTCCTGATCTTTTGGAAGCAGAGATCATGACAGCACCCCCCCTCAAGGCCCCTCCCAAACCGGGCTTCTCCGGGGGTTTGGGCTTGTTAGGAAATGTTCGATGAAATCTTTTGATTAGACGAGGCGCGTGGACATATTCTGCAGGTTCCCAGGATCTTTCTTGGGGACCGTAGCCTTTCCAGTCAATCAGGTAAAATAGTTTAGATTTGGAGATCTTGGAATCCAGGATGCTTTTGACTTCAAACTCGAGTTCTCCATCAACTAGAATAGGTTTTGGAGATGTAGTTAGTCGGGTTTGAGGTTGCACGGGTTTTAATAGAGAGACGTGGAAGACCGGATGTATCTTCATGTGAGGGGGCAAGTCCAACTTGACCGCTACTGGATTTACTATGGTAGTGATGGAATAGGGACCAAGGTATCTTGGGTTGAATGTGCGTGCTCCTTTTAGAGGTAGATATTTGGTGGATAACCAGACTTGATCTCCTACTTGATATTGGGGGGCTTCCTTCCGATGTTGGTCTGCTCCTTTCTTGTATTGTTCTTTAGCCCTTTGAAGGTGAGAAACGGCTTCCTTAAAGGCTTGGGTGATTGTAGAATGCAGGTGGTCTACTGCTGGTGTTCCAAGATCTTGGAGTGGATCCAACTCCGAGGTTCGAGGGTGACTACCGTATAAAAGAAAAAACGGGGTCTTCCCAGTTCCCGAGTGGACAGAGTTATTGTAGGCGTATTCGGCTATCCAAAGGATATCTTTCCAAGTTTTTTCAGTTTGTTGTAGCATGCAGTGCAAATACTGTTCCAGAGTTTGATTGGTCCTCTCGGTTTGTCCGTCGGTTTGAGGGTGGTGGCTTGTCGAAAGTCTCACATCAATTTGAGCCGACCGACAGCAACTTCGAGAAATAAATTGACTACCTCGATCCGAAATTAGAACTCAAGGCGTGCAGTCGGACGATGTTTTCGAGAAATTCTCGGGCCAGAGTTGCCGCTGTTGGTAAGCCTTTGAGTGGAATGAAATGCGCCATCTTGGAGAATAGGTCCACGATTACTAGGATCGTATTGTATCCGGAGCATGGAGGTAGATCGGTGATGAAGTCCATAGAAAGCGTATGCCAAGGGCGAGGCGGGATGTCAATAGGGCGTAAGAGGCCGGCTGGTTTTTCCTTTTGACTCTTGTTTTGGGCGCATACTCCACAGGACATTATAAAGTCTCTGATATATTTTTTCCAAGACGGCCACCAGAAGTAGCGCTTGATCTTTTCCGAGGTCTTGGTCATACCGGGATGTCCTTCCATTAAAGAATCGTGATAACAGGAGATTACCTTTTTCTGTAAATCTGTGCTGGGCAGGTATAACCGTTCTTGGAAATATAATAGGTTGTCCTTCACCGTAAAGTCCTTTCCCTGCAGATGCCAATTCTGTATGTCTGCTGGAGTTACCAGTAGCCTGGCTTTATCCTTAACTTCCTCTATGGATTGTGTGGCGATTACACCCAGAATTCTTTGTTCGGGAATGATAGGTACAGGTTTAGGATTGATCAAATGTTCTTCCACTCCCATCCGAGAAAGGGCATCAGCTTTACCGTTTTTTGTACCAGGTCGATAGGTAATTATGAAGTCAAACTCGGCAAAGAATAGTGCCCAACGGAGTTGCCTAGAGGATTGAACTTTTGCGGTTTTCAAATATTGTAGGTTTCGGTGATCTGTAATCACAGTAACGGTGTGTCGGGCCCCCAGAAGATAATGCCGCCAAGCCTTAAAGGCGGACTTGATAGCTAGAAGTTCCTTATCAGTAATAGTGTAATTGATTTCAGGAGGCGAGAATTTGCGGGACCAAAATGCCACGGGATGCAACTGATTGGTTACTGGATCCTTTTGTGATAGAACTGCCCCCATGGCAAGGCTCGAAGCATCAGTTTCAACGATGTAGGGGAGTTCTGGGCGAGGATGTTTTAAGATCGGTGCAGAGATAAATCTAGTCTTCAAATTCTGGAAAGCTTGTTCCGCCTCGGTAGACCATTCAAAACGTTTGTTTTTCTTTAACAAGGCGGTGATGGGCTGGACTATTCGAGAGAATTCGGGGATAAACCTGCGGTAAAAGTTAGCGAAGCCTAACATGCTTTGAACACCTTTTACGGAGGATGGCGATGGCCATTTGAGAATTGCATCGACCTTCTTTGAATCCATACGCACTCCGCTAGGTGATAATATGAATCCCAAGAATTCAGCTTCAGTCACGTTGAAAACACATTTTTCCAACTTAGCGAAAAGTTTGTGTTGACGCAATCTCTCGAGGACCATTTTCACGTGTTTCCGATGTTCAGTTTCCGATGAAGAATAAACGAGGATGTTGTCAATGTAAACAACAACACACACATCTATGAGCTCTCTGAGGACATCGTTCATAAAATATTGAAAGGCGGCCGGGGCATTGCAAAGTCCGAAGGGCATGACCTGATATTCAAATAGCCCATACTTGGTGCGGAAGGCCGTCTTCCATTCATCGCCCTCTTTTACTCGTACCAAGTGGTAGGCTCCTCTAAGATCCAGCTTTGTATATATGCATGCTTTTCTGACTTGGTCCAGGAGTTCAGGGATCAAAGGTAACGGATATCTATTCTTAACGGTGATCTGGTTCAGGGCGCGATAATCTATACAAGTTCTAAGGTCCCCTTCTTTTTTTGGAACGAAGAACAAAGCTGAGGAAGCAGGGGACTTGGAAGGACGAATAAACCCATTCGCTAGGTATTGATCCAGGTATTGTCGGAGGTGAAGATTCTCAGGCTCGGTGAGGGCATAAATTCTACTACAAGGAGGAGTAGATCCAGGTATCAGGTCTATCTGGCAGTCATAAGACCTATGAGGAGGTAGAGAGTTAGCCTGATCCTTCCGGAAAACATCTTGGAATTCTAGGTATTCAGGAGGTAACTGGGGAGCCTCCGAGGAAATTGCTGCCAGTGCAACACCAGGTCGAGGGTGACAAGTAGAGACACATTCTGGAAACTGAACCGTTCTTGCTCGCCAATCGATCTGAGGATTGTGCTTCTCTAACCAAGGAATTCCTAGAATAATCTGGAACTGAGGGGCCTTGATCACATCGAACACGATCTTCTCATGGTGTCCATCTTGACTTACTAGCGTCACTTCTTGGGTGGTATGCGTTACTGGTCCGGAGGCTATCTCCGTACCATCCACCGTAGTAATGACGTCCTTTACAGCCTTTGGACAAAGAGTCAGATTCATCCTCAAAACCATTTCATGATCCACATAATTGCCGATGGCACCGCTGTCGACGTAAGCTTCAATCGCATGTAATCGATCCGGATGTTCAGTGCTAATGAGGACCACAGGTATCACGAAATGCGAGGTCACGGAACTGGTTTTAACGCTCGGCAAGAGGACCTCTATTCTTGTCGGGCGAGGTTGTTTCCCTGCTCACAGTTTGTGACCCTGGTAACTGCAGCTCTTACTGCCTTCTTGGCTGGTTTCACCGGACAGTCTCGAAGAAAGTGCCCTGAGTTTCCGCAATAGAGGCATAATTGCAGCTGTTTTCTCCTTTCCCGCTCCTTTTGTGTTAGTGGTCCTTTCAGGCCCCCTATTTGCATGGGTTCCCCGGAGTCTACTCCTTTGGTAGGAGTTGGTAGTTTGGAAAATACTCGAGCATCAAACTTGGAACAATCGGCCTTCCTGTTCTGCAGTCTGTGGTCAATTTGAACGACTAAGTCAATATAGTCCGAACAGTCTTGCGGGGGATTCACTACTTGGGCTAACACATCTTTGAGCTCTCCACGTAGACCTCTATAAAACAGCGTAATCCTTTTGTCCTGAGGCCATCGAGTTTCCACTATCAGTCTGTTGAAAGACGCAATATAAGCCAAAAGGTCTTGATTACCCTGTCGCAATGAAAGGAGCTCATTGTCCAAGGCCTGCCCCTGTGAATGTCTTGCAAACAGTTTTTCCATACTGAGCTGAAAAGCTTGAAAATCATGGAGAACCGGATCATCTTGATTAACTAGAGGGATCGACCAGTCTGCCGCATTGCCACTAAGGTACGAAAGCACAAAAGCTACCTTAGCTTGATCAGTTGGAAAGGCTGCTGGCCGGCATAAGAAGTGCAACCGCACTGATTAATAAATACTGCAAACCTCTTTGGGTCACCAGAAAATCGTTCGGGCGGAGCCAGAGGTACATTCCCAGGTAGGTTGATCTGCACTGGGTTCGTAGAGGATGTTGAAGGAAGATTTGCCCCTGATGCGGGTAACGGAGTTTGTCCGGCTTGTTACTGTAGCAATTGTCTAGCGAGATCGTCTGTTCGCTCCTTGGAAATAATCAGTTCCCTTCTTAGAGCATTCGTTTCCTGACGGGCTGCATGCACTTCTGCTCTTAGTTCCCCAAGTAACTGGGCTAGCTGGTCGGTATCCGAGGTTTCCATAGCGCCTGGGTGGGAGTTTTGCGATAGGCTTTGCGTTCTGTAACGCTCACCTGATTCCCGCAGAGGCGCCGGTCTTGACTGGGTGAATGCTGTATCTTCAAAGGTGATGTGTAACACACGGTTGGCTCTTTGGGCTGGACCTCTGTGCACTGTATGTCTGACTCGAAGAGTAAGATGTCTGTAGATAGAAAATATGGGATTAATGAACTGGGGTTATTGGGTGCCTCTCTCCTCTTCCCTTTCTCTTCTCCTGTAGAACCCCAAAGGTTAACACCCTCACCTTAGGTAAGTGAACGCCGAGCTCTCCATCTGCCTCGGGGCAGGGTGCCGTAACCAGTTTCTTCACTGGATAAGGGTGCAGGCCTCTTGACCTCAGAGGACTGCTGTCCGTCGTTAACTGCACGAACGGTAAGTTCTGGGCACTTCAAATGTCTTAAAAGTTTTTTGTAATGATATCTCTTGTTTTTCAGGGTTCCGGCGATGGCGGATGGCGGGCTGATGAGAGTTGAGGATCGAACCCGCGTGAGGAATAGAAGCGCCTGGAAGCACGTAAGTAAGCGCTTGTAGCCTGCTTCACGATGCGCACTAACTGTCCCTTTTTATCTTGCAGGTACAAGTTCGGAGCTTTAGAGAAGCTGAAGGGTGCTGGAATACCCACTGGATTCGGCGTGGGAAGGAGTAATGGCACGTGAGTAATAAAGTTGCCCAATGTCTTTAAACGCACCTTCTTTTGTCTTTCAGATGCGGGATGCAGCGGCGAAGGCCTCCGGAGCGTGCGAAGAGCTGGTAAGCTTTTGTCTTTCAGATGCCGGAATGCAGTGCGAAGACCTCCGGAGCATGCGAAGAATAGGTAAGCCTTTGTCTTTCAGATGCCGGAATGCAGCGCGAGGCGTTGGTGACAGCCGATGGACCAGGTAAGAGATGCGCTGCCACTGAAGACCGTAGTGCTAACCTGTTCTTTCTTTGTCTTTACAGGTGCTGCTGAAGACTGGATTCCAGGATGGTAAGCCTTTGTTCTCTTAGGCCCAGGATCAGAAGCAGAAGACACGATGAGCGTTCTGCTGCAGAGAATGCAGAATAACGCAAAGCAAGATTCATCCATCGGGTGTGGTTTAAATAGCCTCCTGTAGTGCTTAGGTGTCTCCTTCCACAGCCACGCCTAGGTAAGAAAAGAGTTCCTGCTTTCCAGAAGAGTTCCAGTGTTCTGAACCTAGGGAGTGGCTCCTGCCCCACCCAACAGGAAAAGTAGTCCCAAACAGAAGAGGATCAGGGGTTCAACTGGCAGGTAAGTAAGCAGCATGGTCTGCTGCAGGTAAGTCCACCCAAGCATTATGAGCCCAGCGCTTCCAGCGCTGGGACTGGGCATCTTTATGAGCCTGGTGCCACTGGCGCCAGGACAGGGTCCAAAAGGTCCCAATTGGGACTGGCTGGCACTCGGAACCGGGGTTATGGGTCTGCTTCCAAGGGAGTCGGGCAAGTCCTGATCTTTTGGAAGCAGAGATCATGACAGCGAGGAGGGAAGTTCCTGGGTTTCCTGCTGTCTGGTTGGATCCCCCCTTGGGCTGGAGGAGTCCACACATAGCCCAGGATGGGTCTATTTCCCTTGTAGCATGGGCTGATGTAATCAGGGGATTTAGGGGTCTGATTTGTGGGATTACCTCCCTCGCTCCCCGTTTGGGATTGGCCCGAGGGCCTTCTGGGTTTGGGGTTGGTTGGATTCTGCGCTGGAAGGTTCTTAAGCCCCCCATCTCCAGATCTAAAATGGGGGCAACCTTCACCTCCACCACCTTAGCAGCAGCAGGGGTGTTGGTTGGTTGGTTTGGGGCTCTTGTTAAGATTTTTGCTTTCCAGCGGCTTCTGTACTTTATAGATGAGCGTGGCTTGTTCAACGACCCAGTCTAGTGATCTTTTCCCATGAAAGTCCCTCACTAGCTGGGTCATAATATACTTAGGGAGAGCATGAAAGAAGGTGTTCACAAATTCCTTAGTGTCAGTGCGCACCCTTCTAGTGGTCTGCTCAAAGGTGTTTTTCAATTCCTGAACAAATTCTTGTGGGGCCTGGTCTTCCCCACATTGTAAGTTGTAGGCTGCCTTGCAAGCCTCTTGAGGGTTCCTATGAATGGAAAAGTGTTTCAGGATGGCTGCCCTATAGGTGGACCATCTGGAATGATTCTGATCCTCCAGCCCCGCAAAGAAGCTGGAGTACTCAGGAGAAAATGTCCACTTTATATACTCAATACAGCTTTGGCTGTCCTTCAGATGGAAAGTTTCCATCATCTGCTCAAATAATTCAAGGTGCTCCCAAACCAAATATTTGGCATTTTTGTGGTAGGGCGTGATGACCCTCCTAATAGCTTTTATTTGTTTCAGGGGATCCTTGAGTAAAGCCCTCTTACCTTTGTAAGCCTTTTTAGTTCTTGTCACCCTGGTCCACTCATCCTCTGACTCAGAGGCCCTGCTACAGGAGGTGGCTGTCAGGTCGTCTAGACTCTCCTGGATTCTGCGAGCTTGGGAATGGCTGGCAGAATGTGGGGACCTAGTTCCTTGGGTCCTGTGGCGCTCACAAAAGTCTTCTGACTCTTCCTTGCTCCCCGGATTGGTTGAGTACCCCCCCCCCCACTGTCCTAGCTGGGAAGAGGTTTTTATTATGCTCTTGGTGGACCTACTCTCATGGAATTTCCCACCAAATTTCACTGCCTGATCTCTTGATGAGTTATATTTTTGAGGATCCATTTCTCTGATTCTCCCCTCACTGGAGTCTCCCTGTTCAGAGAAGATGGCCCTAGCACTTGGGAACCTGTACATAGATGCCCGCACATCCATTTCTGGGAGGCGCTGACCCATTATCCCCATATTCCCCATTGGGTTGAAGTCTACTACCCCCGTGGCCCTTGGTTCATGTGAGCCAGTGGACGTAGGGGTGGCAGAGTCCATGGAATTTAAGAGATTAAAGTCTCTGGTGCCAGGGTTCCTGAGGTTATGCTCAGGGGTTTCACTCTCCCATCTGACCTCCTCTCTCTCAGCCCCTACTCCCAGATGGCATGCAAGAATCTGACCCTTTTGTTCTTCTATTAAGGCCTTACTGGTCTCTATCAGTTGTTCCTGCATAGCTATCTGTGTATGGACCATGTCATTTATTTCACAGAGAGCCTCATTGACTTCCTGGCCTAAGGCGTCCCTTTCCTGAATTAAAGTACCGCCCTGTACAGCCAGGTCGTCCCTTTGTTTTCTAATGGCACATCATTTCTGGCACTCCTCATCAAACTGTTTGAGTGTGGAGCTCGTTCACAATTAATTTATTATTTTCCTCCTTTATTTCATCAATCTGATTTTCCAGGGCGATTATCTGCCCTGCGCAGGCCCTATTATAATTTAATTGCTGTTCCAGCTTTTGTTGGCTGTGTAGTAGAGAATCCAACCTTTCTTGACACTCTTTTTGCAGTGTCAGTAATTCGGTGTCTTGCTCTACCTTCCCTTGCGGCAGGAGATCCAGATCTTAATTTACTTTTGTCAGGTACTGTCTGGTTTCACTCTCTGATTCTTGGCTCTTTTGTAGCCTTTGCTCTGCAAAGTCCAGATCAGTTTGGGACTTCTCTAGGGATTTTACTTGCCTTTTTGCCAGGTCCAGGTTTTCGGCATATTTTTCTGTATTTCTCCAATGTGGAGGTACAGGTACGCCGCTATTTTGGCAATTTTACATTGCTCTTCTTTTACCCTTAGGGCCATATACAGTTCACTAAGTGCCTGGTGTAATGGACCTTGGTCCTGCCATGTATCTCATTCTGTGGCAGTGGCTTGTTGTTTGATTTCCTGCAGCCAAACATTCTCATCCTGCTCATCCCATTCACCACAGACAAACAATTTGTGCAGAAGGTGTTCTTTTGCCATATTCATTTCCACTGGCGTCGCCATTCCGGAAATATTAATTTCATTTTGACTTATCTCAGGGTTACTTTTACTTTGCAAAACAGGCCCAACTCCTTTGACTATTTCTATTGAAGGGTGTTTTTACACTGTAGCACAGTATGGTAGCCCAACAAGGTGTATGTACCCCGTCAGTTAGCACGCTGTGTTAGACTTTCACAAGTGGTATGTCTAATTCAGGATCTCGTGATGAGCCCCCAAGCTGTAAGTGATTTCCATCCGGACACACCCAAGTGAATGTCTAGCGTGTAATGCACAACTGAAATCCTTATTTATTTTTGTCTAAAAGTTCTTTATTCTGTACGATGTACCACTCATATCACGCCCCTCTCCTGGAACCCCCCCGGTCACACTGAACCAGGAATCAGGCTGGTTTGCAAAGTAAACATATTTATTTATGTATTTACAATGTATCACACTATGTTTTAATGGGTATACAATAATCACCAATGAGGCGATGTAACACAGAATAATCTCTTTAATACACAAGGAGTAATAGTGAGCAAAATAATTCAGCACAGAAATGATACTTTTGTGTGTGTGTGTGTGTGCAGATCAAATGGCACTGTGGTTACTAGTTCCCCCTGCACACCCCTCAACCCCCCAATAATTATTTTGAAAATGGATTGGGCAAAAAGACTAAATATAGTTTAAATTGCTGAAATGGTTATAATTCTTATGGGAGCCACTTTGGATGGTTGCACATTGCACACAAACACTAGCAATGATTCGATACCAAGAAACAAGTTGAAATCTTAAAATTAAGGTCGGGAGCAATCATAAGCTGTTTTACACGTGTAAGAATCCCCCTAAAACGAAATTTGCGGCAAACCTTTCACTGTGCGATAATCGTGATAACAGGATAACTGTAAGGATTTGGGATGTGGGATGTGATTTATAGCTGTGGATGGTAGCTACAAGCAGAAGTTGAAATTTAGTTTCTAGCACAATAACTGAGGAAGTTAAGGCCATTTTAGTGGAGGTTGTTTTTTTGAGATAGGCGCAAGAATGAACAACTGGAATGTGCTTTTAAAATGACAAAAAGGATTTCTTACACTAGAGGATAACTATGAAGACAACGAGTACCACACAGGAACACAGCCACTTGATCAGGGCCACTGCCTGCAGTGGTCCCGCCTTCTTCAGATGAAAAAAGATCAGTGCCGAGATAGTTTTAACAAAACTAGCACAGGAGGAAGATAGGAGAGATTGGATAGAGAGTTCAGGCAATTCAAACATATTTCTAACAATTCAGGTTCTGAAGGCAAGATAGCATGGACTTAAGATAGGGATTGAACTAAGCAAGGTACATATTCTAGTGACACAGTTCTATCTATAGATACTCACTAGATATGTTTCAAACAGAACCGTCAGGATTCTGGTCAGGGATTCTGGTCAGGGATTCAGGTCAGGGATTCTGGTCAGGACAGACTGCTGGGCACATCGGATTTGGGCAGCGTCAATGCGCTCTGGACACTGCACGGCACACGACGGGATCTGATCTGCAATGCACTCTGGTCACAGCATGGCACAGGACTGGATTGGATCTGCCCTTTTTGGTTCTGATGATAATTATTTCAGCAGGCAAGCAGTACAGCGCAGCCCGACTGTATTTTAGTTCCCCTTAGGTCTGTGGGGTTGGTTCTGGTTCTGGAAATTGAGGCCTAGCTGAAAGTGGTTCAGCTATGCAATGGATTCTGCTTTGCAAAGTTTCTGGAGTCTGGAGCAAGGAAAATGGAAAGTTATGCAGCAGGGTGCTCTGCCAGCATTCGGATAGTGGGTGAATATGTCTGTGTGTTTTTCTGCCCTCTGAAGTCTCTATTTATCCTATCACAAAGGGGGTGTGTGTGCTGGTTTATCCTAAGCTCGCCCCCTTGACAGGGAATGGTCAGAATCTCCTCTCTGCCTTGATAGGAGGAGAAAAACAGGATGTCACCTTTATGGTGTGGGTTTATGAGGCTTAGAGTCCACCCCTAGCCTCTTAAACACAAAATCTACTTTTGACACAATACATATTTATACATGTGCAACCTCTATAACAACCACATATATAGATTAAATATTTTGTACAGCAGCTACTCCTCCAAACCCCATAGCTGTGGGATCTTGTGTCTGCTTTTCCCAGAATTTCACCCTTTTCATCAGGAACACAATGTCCCATTTATCAGCACATTTCTACAAGTGTGTGTGTATAACATGGGCATAAGTGCATAAAGGTTCATACTTCTAGCAGAAATACATATGGTGCAAAATCACATTTTCTGCCGTTTCCCTCCAAATTATGTGACACGATTTTGCTGCCTCTTGAAATGTGCAGCCAAAAATTAGATTTACAATTCTGTTATTTTTGTGTTTTTGACCATTTTGAGTGGCAAGTTATATGTTTTTAAACAAAATGTTCTTTGTGAATGTCCAGCCACAGATGGCTGTTTGTCTCTGCCTCTTTTTGTCTCCCTTCAGCTCAGGAGAAGTCTCCTCCCTGTTCTCTTGGCAGAGGCCATTTTATGACGGTCTTCACACCTAGCCTTTCCTGCTTTGTAGCTGTTCATTGTTCCTACCCCAGTGCAGACCAGGTTCTTCCCCCACCCTATAATTATCATTTAGGTGTGATTTCCTGGTGGAGGGAGCTGGAGGGGGAGGCCTTGCCTCTGTGAGGAAAGCTGTTATTCCAGTGTGGTAGCTTTAGCCAGGCTTAAATTTAAATGTTAATTCTGTTGAATTTTCCCTTAGCACACAACAAACTTGTGAGATCAAATCACAGCTAAATACTTCTTCAAGATTTTAAACCATGGAATCAAAACAATTACAAGATGGGTTACAACTGTCATTCAGGCGGCCGAGGGTACTGCGCTGAGATTTTGACCGATCCACAAAGCCACTTTTGCTGTGGAAATCCCTTGATGCTTTCAGCTTTTCAGGACATTGTAAATTCACAATGGTTTCTTGTACCAAGAATTTTGGATGTTTGAGGGTGTTTTGTACCAACATTCTGCAGTTTCAGCAACACAGAAAAAGTGATTTACAGCAAGATTTTGGGGTTTCAGTTAGCAACGCACTGCCTTTTCCTTCTGTACTCCATTTTCAATTGTTGTGGAGCCCAGTGACATATTTCAGAAGTGAGATCTCTGTTCCACCACTGACAACATGCATGGCAGACTGGGCAGCCATCTTTTTGTGCTTTGCAAAGCGCGATTTCCAGAGGTTCTGGCGTATACAAGGGTTTTGCGGCCATTTGGATGTTTCTGGCACCATCAGAACACAGTGATGCCGCATGGCAGAGCAAATGTGGGTTAAGACATCCCACAATCAACAACGCTTACTAGGTTGTCATAACGACGGCCTCACCAACATTCCTGTTCTTTCCTTAAGAGACATAGCCAGCGACGTCCGAATCCGCATTGCGCTCAAGCTTGTTAAACAGGTAAGCTTACACACGCTCACCCGCCAGCACACAATATAAAATATCGTTAGAGACATGGATTAACACATCTGTCCTGTCTCACCTCTGTTTCTCTCCTTAAAGCTACACAGAGCGGGAACCAAACCGCCATACCTAGCAGAATTATGAAATACTTGATGTGCTACTGCCACGCACAAAATCACTCTGCAACAGACACATTGAAATACAAGGTATTTCTGCTCTTTCAATAAAATGGTATATCTTTTTTTCCATACATGTAACGTGGAGATTGTCTGGTCACTTTAAGACACATAGTACTTTAGCTCATTAGGAGAAAAGCCTGGTAGGACATTCTCCCTCATTTTCTTTCAGAAATTTCATTTAAAAGGGATGGCTATAATCAGAAGATGCCGTCCACACCACTTGGAGATGTGATATAGGAATCTTTCCCTCATGCCCAGTAAAGGGTGAGTATGTCCTGGGAATGTTCATGAAATAGGTAGCAGAAACTCTATAGGGTGCACCGCTCAGGTAGTCACCCACATTAGGTAATTGTCTTCCGTTGTCTGCTTCCCCCTAGGGTGTCTTCATCTGTTCTGAGGAAGGCATTTTATTGATGACTTGTCATCTGCCGAAACCTGTGGCAGGATACCGCTGAAACACCTTTGGATTCCTCAAACCAAGTCGTGATAAGCTCTTCCAGGTTGGCAGACCCCAGAGTGGATACAGGCAAACTTCAGAGTGGAGCTATGACACCAACCTACATAGGGATGACACATACTCTCTTACAGAACTTCAGAGTGTACTTATGACACCAACCTACAAAGGGATGATACATACTCTCTGACTACACAATTGTCCCTAAAGACATGATGTATACCATCGAAGGACTGTGCCACATTACTTATGCTACATGAAATAGACTTCTATTTATTCTGAATAACTCAGGTGTAACTCATTGAGTGTTGTTTTTTAATATATGAACTTTTCTTTAATTTAGAATTGATTGTATTCTTTACCCATGTTGATATGTATGTTTAATACAACTGTACAACTGTCTATTTGCACACAGTTTTCGACACTTATGCCTTTGAAAGTGTGCTTGAATTTATGTTTTCTCAGTTTGATTTTAGTTTAATGCACTAACTCGACTTCTGTTGTCTTCTTCTTTGAATATTTTTTTTACAAATTTTATAAACTAACTTTCATGTCTAAATATTGTATTTGTTCCAAAATCTGCAGCAGTGAGAGAATAAACCACTGACTAATATTGTATATAATATAAAATGTGTCCAAACATTGATTTCAAATGTTTTCATATTCATTATTACTTTTTGTTTACTTTTTAGTAATTTAATGTTCAGTATCTTCTTGTTATGGTGTAACCCAGCGTGATCGCCTCACAGACACACGCAAATATTGAAATAATGTTTCTTTTTCTTCAATCTTGAATAATCGAACACAGTGGGGATTATTTCGTAAATACATTATTATAGCTTACCCCAGCCACCTATGTGAACAGGGCAAATCCCTATTGTTTTTTGCAAGATTAGGAAGGACAGGAAAGGAAGGCAGAACTGCTGCATTAACAGCCAAGATGTCTTGCAATTTATGTTTTCCTTTCCCAGGTTTCTTCACAGATAAAATATGAGTATTACAAAGGCTACAGGTAGGAACAACAATTCCTTGCTTAAACAATTACTAAATGACAGGTTTTATTCCCTCTTCCACTTATTTATAAATGGGGTACTGTGGGTTGCATAGAAGAGGTTTGTCTGGGTTCAGAGTAATCTGAACGAGATCCTCATTCAACATTTGTTCATCTTTGTTTGCATGCGAGGACCATAATTGCAAAATAACTCAGTCAAACAATCCCTGTTGCAAAAAGGGAGTGTCATTCTGCAGCTCCTTTTTTGAATTTTAGGACTCTTGCAACACAACCAGAAATTCTAATTCCCTAAGTATCGAGACATTCAAATGAATACCAACAAAAATAAATAATAAATAATGACACCCATTTTTCAAAGTAAATTCCATTCCAATAAATTCACTGATGTAGAAGGAAACCGTTGGAATGCATGATGCTCAGAAGTGACAGTTATAGGGGTAATTTAACTGGAGGAGGTATCTGTTGACCATCAATACCCACCTCATCTTCTACCTTACCTCAGCAGGGGAAACTCAGAGGCTCCCAAAGTTGAGTGTGGTTCTCGAGTGTCAACCAGACAACACTCTTTCCACTAATAGTGCAGTTCACATATGTTTTTGTATTTGAATTTGTGTTCAGCACTGGCCCTGCCCAGAGGTTCCTGAAGTGCCTTCCAAGGTAGAACATTGCAAGAGGTTGGAAGTGAAGCAGAAGTTACAACATGTTTTCAGGATAGCATAGGAAGATTAAAATGGACAGATGATAGCAGGGGAGATGGAGGGACTGAATTAGGGGTGGGAAAATGGAGAGTGGTGATGGAGGGTGCAGGACAAATGTAAAGTGGTTTGCCCATTGGGTAAATGTGTGCTTTTGTGTGCATGCTAGTTTGAAGAGTGAAATGTGTAGCAGTTTCTGGCTGCTTTTCTGGTGTTTATGTGGGTGATGGGTTTCAGTTTGCCATGCAGGTAAGATGGGGCTTTAAGTGAATGGCTTTGAACACAATGCAGAGTCCTTTAATGGCAATTCTCTGAGGTACAGTGAGTCACAGCAGCTGGACGAGAGCTATGGTGATGTGAGAGTATTTGAATAGGTGGTGGAACAGTCTCACTGCAGTGTTGTGTATGGCTTTTGGGGGGGCGGCAAGGGTGTTTTTGGAGAGTCCATTGAGGAGAGCGCTACCATAATCCGGCTGAATCATCAATATATTTGGTCAGGTGCATTGAGTCGTCTTTCACACTTCTTTTTGCTCTTTTCTCTGGAGTGCTATGGTTAGGATCATGGACGTCATTTCACCAAAATGCCAGTAGTAGTGGAAGTGACATCACATGACCCTTGACTCCCTGATGACATCACAGGACGTGATGTAATTTGACCATGCCCCAAGTGGCATCACACGAAGTGATGGCAAATGACTTTCAGATGTTATAGCTACATCTAGCACCCGTGTTTCCAGGTACTTTCATTTCAGCTGAATATAAGAACCAATGCACAGGGAGGCATGATTTGTCCACGATTGCACATTTGGGGAATTCCATTGTCCAGATTCGATGTAGGGTTTATATGTAAAACATACATAATACAGTATTTCTTAACAGGGTAACCGAAACCTGTAATGCAGGCTACAGCTAGTGTATGAAACATCTATAGATCAATGGACACAGAAGCACGTGTTATCTATGGTGTTGCTGTGTTAAACAAGCCAAAAAAGCACTGACCTGGGGAGAAAAATGCTGCACAAGGCCTGAAAATTAAATCATTCACCAGGATTTAGTATCAACAAAATTATCTGGTTATAAATGTACATATGATTCAGCTACCACTACAATAGACGAGACGTATTGGACTGGTTTGCATGCACAGAGGGGAGTGCACCTGATAATGTTATATTTTGTTGGAGTATAATACCTGTGAATGTTTCTTTCAATATACCTAAGACCCCCAATAGTTTTTATTATCTAAGCTTAATACTGGGTGCCAGAGGACCGTTAAGGAAAAACAGCATTTAATGTAATATCATTGCTGCACACATACATTCATAGCACCGCACAGTTATTTAAAAGTGAAAACACCCACAAGTTGCTTCTCATCCAGGGACTTACTGTCAGACTTCAAGGCGCGCACTGCCCACTACCCCTAGTGGTGCCCAATGGCGTAGCACAAAATGTTGGCAGCTCCCCTGCAAGCCATGCTGTGGGCCCCCCTAAGCTCCTTAACAAAGCACAGGGCACGCCACACCCCGGGCCGGACCACCACGTGTGGGCAATGTCCGTGATGATTATGCCACTGCAGGGGTATGCACTACTGCAAGTGAAAGAAGTAAATATGTTTTTCAATCAGAGTTTAAATCTTTAACCTAGCATAGGCTATGGGAACATTAGATGTTCTCCCGTACTTTAAAAGTGTCACATGTTATTTTGAGATGTCCTCTTTAAAGAGGTTGGACTAACTGTTCCTGTATTTATGGAATGCTTATATGTTCCTTTATTCTCCTTGCTACTGATTGGCCTCGTCATTGACCTTGTTTGGGGTCTTCTCATGTCTTCTTCATTGTTATACACATTGTTGGTGTACAGGGGGGGGGTCTCTGCTCTGTAGAGTTTTATGTTGCCAAGATGGATCCAGGTGTGCCTTCCTTGGACTGCAGAGTGAGCGACAGCCTCCACTACGAACAGTCCCTCGAAGGGTGGGTTGTGCCACTTCTGTGTAAAGTTCCAGCACAATATCTTGTCCCTTGGAAATAAGGCTAATGGTCTCAACAAAAAGTGTGGATCAATTTGTTCATGTGCTTCATCAATCTTCGTCGAACCCTCCTGCCACGTCTGTACCTGTTGAGACATACATTTAAGATATTCCGTCATAGCTGCCAAATAATCATGCGTTTTGTTCCCTAACACAGCAGCAGCATTCTCTGCATCAGTTTGAGCTTAAGTGGGAGCAAGGCGCGTGTGCATTTGGTGTGCCGTCACCAGCTCATGAGGAGTCATGTGATGGGCTGATTGCATAATGCAAACAAGGGCTAAAGGAGGAAGGCAAAGTAGCCAACCTTTTTTCAAGGTCTCTTTTAGTTTGGAAATGTGCTGCTTTAGGAAACCATTGAGGTACTTGCAAAGACCGTTTGCATGTAGGTGGTAACAGATGAGCATTTATGCCTTATGCCCAAAAGAATAGCGATGTGCTCAAATACCTAATTTGTAAAATGTGATCCATTGTCAGACCTGAGCACTTCGCACACTCCCCACATTGGAAACACCTCACATATAAGGAATTTCACAGCATATGTGGCAACTGGATGTGTGCATGGACCGGCTTTGATCCATCAGAAAAAAGGCCATACAACAACTAGCATATATCAGTAGCCATTACAAATTTGGAGCATATCCACGTAGACAATATGCATGTGCTGAAATGGTCCAGTAGGACGGGCTATTGCTCCTCTCACTTTCTGCAGAGTATGCCCAGCCGTACATTTTCTGGCATGTTAAACAATTTATATCAACGTTATCAACGTGTTCTGCCAAATTGGGAACAAACCAGTCCTCTGAAATCAGAGCTGCAAGACACTCTCTTGATGTGTGTGCTGGATAGTGTAATTGGTCTAGCGCTACTGTAAGCTGCACTAGGGATGGGACAATACAGGTTTCAAGGTGGTGTCCTGCCTCCACATTGAATCTGTGGGGGACAATGAACACCCTCTTCCTTTCCATAACTCCAGCTCTTTGAGTGGTACCCTCCCCTGTAATCCAGTAATTTGTACAATGGGTAGCGCATTAAAGCCTTCCTTTCTCATCTTGCGTGCAGATATTCTGGAAAATATGCTGCTCTTTTTGCTTTTAAATCAGTGGCCTTGTTGAAGTGAGAAATCAAATCTGCACCTCTCGTGTGTGCTGCAAACACTTCACCATGGAGATGGCCGGTGGGAGTTGAAAGGTGTCTATGAGCCTGTCTAATAATTGTGCATGCTGCACTCATGTGCCGTTAGCACGCAGGAAGCCCCTCCTTTTCCATTGCATTCCTTCATGTACTGTTGATGTCACGTAAACAGAGTCGGAATACACCGTTACTGCCTCATCTTCATGTGCTTCCAGCGCTAAAATCAGTGCTACCAATTCTGCTGCTTCTGCTGAGAAATGCGCCGGCAATCTCACACTTGTCAGTGTCTCAAAGCTGTCATTCTCTCCTACCATCACCACTACTGTTCCACTGTACCATTCGCCAGTGCTCTGTTCTATTGATGATGACTTTTCAAGGAAAATAATTATCCCCCCTCCAAGGGCATTTACCTTGACCTAGGGTATTTTGTCATAATATTCAGTGTATTTAGTGCAATCATGCACATAATCTCCCTCGTTCACTGGTTCAGCTACAAGCCTGGCTGGATTTACCAATCGTCGCCTGACAATTTTAATCAATGAGTTTGATATAATCACTTCATAACCGGATGCTCTCTGTGTGGTCAAAGCACTTTTGGGATTTTCTAGGAGGGTAAATATGGCATGTTCAACATATAATGTAACTGTGCAGCCTATAGTTATGCTGGCAGACTTCTCAATTGCAAAGGCTGTTGCCAACAATGCTTTCTCGCATGGGTAGTGACCTCTCATCACTGGATCTAGTTTCCCACTGTAGAATGTGAATGGTTTGTGTCGATGGTAGTTTTCTGTGCGAGGACAGCCGTCATCACTACTCCATTTGAATGGGAAAATAAAAAGAATTATTCATTATAATCAGGGATTCCTAATATAGGGGCTGTGCAGATTTCTAGCTTCAGTTTGTCAAAGGCATCTATCACCTTGCTTGCCCAGGTTATGTCACCACTGTCTTTATGTTCTTCCTTAAGTCCTTTTAAAAGGGGCCTGACATAAGTGCTGTTGTGAAAAACCCTGCATTAATTGCAAAGGTCTATACATTGCTGCAATTCCTTCACTGTTCCTGGCCAAGATGTCCTCATGATTGCTTATTCTCTTTCAGGTGTCACCTTCCTCCCTTATTTTGATATTGGCTGGCTTATATATAGGAATTCTTCTTGGCAAGATTGCATTTTCTCCTTATCAACTTTGTACCCTTTCTCTGCCAATACTGTCATCAGTTTTAGAGAGTCTCTCCTGCACTCTTCTTCCATGATGCTACAAACCAAAATGTCATGCACATATTGGAGGACTGCACTATCATGCTCTACAATCCCTAAGTCCATCTGCAACACTTGGTTAAATACCAATGGTGATTCACAGTTAACCAGTGATAATAGTGCCAGAAAAAATAAAGATGTAATAATCAGTGGTGAATATTCAACGAAATACTATAATATCGAAAAATAATGTAATTGAGTATGTAATCATATATATTTATATTCACTAAAAAAAAAACTTTGTTAAGGGGACGTTATGGTTAAGTTGCCCGAACAAAAACCTGTGCACTTCACTAAAAAAAACTTTTCAAACGTGCCATTATGGTTCAAAGTAAAACCGAAACCCCCTGAAATTCACCAGTTGTGGTAGGCTAAGCAACCATAACTGCCCGCACCATTGTCCTCTGCTAACACTAACACCCAGGACATGAAAGATGGCATCACAAATGTCATTGATGACATCACTGATGACATCACATGTCTAGCTCCCTCTTTTTTTGTTCACTGACATATCTAAGCCAGGTGGCTTTCTTCACTGTCAGTCAGGAATTAAAAAAGTAAAAAGTACTATATTTGGAGACCTTACCCTTCTCATATGGTCTTACAATACTTTCCTTAGGGTACAGTTACATCATATGATACATATGCATGGGAGAAGAAGGAATCCTGAAACACAAGAATCTTTTCTGTGCATGAAGTTAATTAGTTCTGTTATGAACACTTTCTGGTAATACTGCAGTTTCTTTTTGCTTACTTTACGTTCTCTGTATATGCTTCTATTTGTATGCATTGTGGTCTCTATGTTTTGTGTGTAATAGTACAATTATGCAGTAAGGGAAGCATTTGCAGATATTTATGTTTCACAGAATGCAGACTTCTGTAATGGAAGCATTTAACAATTTAGTATCCAACATGGGAAGATTTTGAATATTGCACCTCGATAGCACATGCTGCAGACAATGCCTACGTTTCTTCATGAGCGCGTTCATGTAATGAAAGAACTCGTAATGCAATGGAATTTTTTTGCAATGCATCGCTTAAGGAACTTTTTGGCATATGAATGGTCTTCAATGATCTGTGATACGCTTCTGCCAATATTGTAATGACAATCCCTTGTGGAGGCTGTGCATGAAAACGAAATGCACATGTGATGTCATCAATGACATTTGTGATGTCATCTTTGATTTCCTGGGTGTTAGTCTATGCAGTGCATGGTGGTGGCGCGAGTTATCGTTGCTTAGTTTACCATAACATGTGATGTCATCAGTGATGTCATTAATGACATTTGTGATGCCATCTTTCATGTCCTGGTTGTCAGTGTTAGCAGAGGACAGTGGTGCGGGCAGTTATGGTCGCTTAGCCTACCATAACTGGCGAATTTCAGGGGGTTTTCGGTTTTACTTTGAACCATAATGGCACGTTTGGAAAGTTTTTTTAGTGAAATGCACAGGTTTTTGGCAGGGCAACTTAACTATAACGTCCCTTTAACAAAGTTTTATTTTGCTGAATTTCACAGGTTTTCAGCAGAGCAACTTAACCATACCGTCCCTCTTGCAAAGTTTTTTTTCTAAAGATGATCGGTTTACAGTCGTGCCACGTAACCATAATGTAAAGCAGTTCCTGACTTATTTAAACACCTTGTGGAGAATACCACTTGACAATATGCTGGTGTACAGCAAGGTAACGTGTCCCAGAATCCATAAACACTTAACAGTAAGATGTTTGTGTCGTGGACAATGTGGAAACAGATTTCATATTGATATAGGAACGTCCACCTGCAGCATGTGCCTTGCACAGCGCCAACACGTATTGGTCGTTATCCATTAACAATGTAATGCACATTGCATACTTTCAGCAAAAGTTTTAGTTATCTGAAAATTACATCAGCTAAGGCCATCCACCCTCCCCAAGAAACAATAGCACTACTGTAATGAATGAGCATGACAAACACTGCCCCAACCTTAGAAATAACAAACGCACAATATTTTGGCACCGGCCACCCACTCCCCATATCACTGTTTGATATGTCTTTCCTAATTTCCGTTCACAAATGGCCTTATTAGCTGTCCTACCAAAAAAGAAAGCCACCCGTTAACAAAGTAAATGGTGCGTTAAGAACCACCTTTCATAGTACAGGACATAGACGCAATAAGATTTGACAATAATAGTATAGATGTGCAAAGCATTAGCGTGTGCTATGGAAAAAAGGGATTTCTGTTAAACAAAATACTTTTTCAAGATGGCCACCATCGAAAGGAAAGGTGGTTGTTCCATACATAGTCCATCTTCACTTTCCATGACAGCAAGGAAAAAGAAACAGTATGTACCGTGACGCAGAACTTGTAAATAAACATACAGCGACGTATAACGTGGTACATTACATTTCGAAATGATACACATGGTTTTAAAAGAAAACGGTAACATTTTAGAATATGGAAAGTACTTTTATTTAACAAACAACTGTCAGAGATGAACGGACTAATTGCATTTGCAAATAATTTGTAGCAATGACTCCAAGGGCCAACATTGAAAATGTTCATGGAGAGACACATGCAGTTAATTTCGCATATGCAAAGTATGCGTTTCTGTTGAAGCACTCCATTTCTTTGCACAGGTATTTCCAACACGGCGTTGCTTTACACCACCATAAATGATAATAAGTCGCTCCTTGTTGCTAGTTCAGCAGAGGGACAGAGCGGCCCTGTACTGTCATCCCATAACATCATAATGGACAGGCACCCGGTCACCAGCAATTGCATCTGGCGTGGAAAGAAGCCGTCACTCGGCATCTGAAAACCGTGGCACGCACAGTACGGAAAAATGTGGCTAAGCGGAAAACGTAAGAGAAAATCTGTGTCAATACCCAACCTTTAGAAAAATTTCCAAAACAGACACAAAGATTGTGGAAAATACTACACAAATATAAGTGGCTAAACATGACATTTTAAAGAAGTATTAGAGTTCACCATGGGGACATATAATGACACCCTACAAACGCAGATAAACAGCACTCGCCGTAAGGGTTAAAAAAAAAGACAACTACACAGTGACATGGTAATTCAGTTATGGATGCAGCATGAATGGACAAGCAAGAAAAAATTACATGTCGTAATGTTACACAAGACCAAAAGAACGTGCCAACTGATACATAAAGCTACGTGGGCAAGCATAACATTTCAAAGAAAAGGAAATAACGTTCACCAGCAGTGACTCTAGTCTTAGCTTGCAAACGCGAACAATGTACACTCTCTGCTATTGGAGGAAAATTACAACTCCGCAAAAATATAATACTTCAGTTACATTGTCACAATTAGTGTACAGTCGTCAACATTAAACTTACATCATCTTCACAGCCTCCATTATTTTTGGCAAAGTCACACAGCAAACTGTTCGCATCAAAGAATATTTGTGAACTATTTCATGTTCCTTACAAGCGTTTTTAAACTATAACCTTATCAAATAGTATTTTTTTTCAAACTTTGATTCCTTGCGTAGCTTTTAAAGTTTCACTTTGGCTCAAGGTCAAAAAACAATAGCCCCTTATGAATTCACTTGAATGCGTGGGCCTACTGAGCTTGCAACCAAAAAAGCAAATGAACTGACCTTCATTCAGAAGGCACATACATTCTCACTTTGCAACAACATATGAAAATCCCCATCAAAGACTCCAGGTGGCCGCCTCAGATTTCAAAACATAGGACGCCAGTCCGACTTGAATATTAATCTGAAAACATTACAACACAGACGCAGGCATTGCTCGCCGTACATTGAGCACCAACTTCCACTTTACCATATGAATTTGGTGGCAGGAAACCTGCCCACAACCAACATGCATCCAAGACTGCAGGCCCTCCCCAAAACCACCTGAGTGATGTGCGGTAGTACGGGTGTATCTAAGTGTGGTATGCTTCAGTGGTTGTGGCCAGAGTCTACACTCCTAGCTGTATGTCCCTAGATATTACAATATATAGGTGTGCAGTGACTTATACCTCCAGTGCCCAAGACTCTACACACTCCCCACAACCATCTGATCGATAAGCAATACTACAGGTGTATCCATTGCTGTGACATGCTGCGGTGGTAGCGGCCAGGGCGTACAGTCTTGGAAGTATGGCCTTCAGCCTACGGCCTACGGCCATGCATCCAAGACTCTACACCCTAGCCACAACCACCGCAGCAAGTCACACATGACTCTACGCCCTGGCCACAACCACCGCAGCATGTCACACCCATGGCGGCGTATAAATGAATAGCACACTCGTAGGGAAAAACTAATTAAATTACAGCATGTACTCAATTTCAATGTTCGCTAAGACCATGCGTGTCCTTAGAACAGTTTCAAGTTGCCTGC
Organism: Ambystoma mexicanum; assembly: GCF_040938575.1. Classification (NCBI taxonomy): domain Eukaryota; kingdom Metazoa; phylum Chordata; class Amphibia; order Caudata; family Ambystomatidae; genus Ambystoma; species Ambystoma mexicanum. Next base: position 608,520,483 of record NC_090924.1, read on the forward strand.
GCACAGCATGGACTGAAATACTACCCTTATGAGACCCCTCATTTTCTGTACTATAAACATCCCAAACAAGGCGGGCATTTGGAATATATTATTAACACCTACCGCCTGAACAAGTACAGTTTTTCACCCATCTCTTACTGTCTGACCCTCCCCAAGCACTCTGACACAGCAAAATAGTTTTTGAAATAGCGTGTTGCCGCTGGTGGCCGCTGCGCTGTCGGCATATCCAAGATGTCGGGCGCATCCAAACAATCTGACGCTGAACTCGTCTCACTGCAGCCAATCGGCAGAGACATTGCATGTCCGCGGTCATGACGGCAGCCCCTTAGCCAATCGGTATCTTGTCCGCAGAGCGAACAGGGAAGTATGTCTGCGGTGCGGACATAGATATCACTAATTTTTTTGCTTTATGTTTTGGTCATTTAAAAAAACTACTGGACGGATTTACACCAAATTAACAAAATCACGCTTTCGGGACCGAGCCGCTGCTCCTGCTGCAAATTTGGTGAAAATCCGTCCAGCGGTTTGGGCTGTAGGCATGCGCAAAGTTTCTTCCCATTATGTCTATGGGAAAAAATGATGTTTTGGGGCCCCCCTATAACTGTTCCCCCCCTGGACCAAACCTCACCAAACTTTGCAAAGAAATTCAGAGTGGCCCATATACTTTTTTTGCAAAGTTTGGTGAGGATTCAGGGGGAGCGGAGTTATACGCCGCCCAAAAAGTGCTCTTCCTATGGAAACAGCAACTTAACCATAGCTACACGGCCACTACCGTGTAATGTGTATTTAAATGCCCTATATTTTAAAGTTCTTATAATTATGTGATTACTATTACTGTAGTTCTCAGTTGCAACCACTATAGGCTGATGAGCGAGTATTATTTAATGTAGTGCCTTTTAAATCCACTGGAGGCTTTCACGCTTTTTTTTTCTCAAGTTTCCTGCGTCTGCCATTTTCAATCGTCAATGTTTCCGGAGACTGTTCCAGATGAACACGTTCCCGTTCATCAAGGCCTTTGATTTTCTTATTGAACCTGATTTCTTACACTAAGTCGGATGGCTTCTTTTTGTCACTCACCGGCAAGAAGATGGGTGTTACAGGAATCGGATTGGATTCTTGTCCTGACTTGTAGTAGAGCCCAGGTTAAGGCCTACACCCGAACCTCCTCTCTATGATGTGCCCCTTTGCTGATCACCAAATAGACAAAGGTACCTATCACCTAAAAGAGCGGGGAGCACACACCGCCACAAACCCAGCTGTAAAGAAAGGATGAACAGGTTAATGACCAGAAATGTGAGATCGCTATTACTAAAGGGTATATTGGTAATATACCCGTGACATCTATCCCTTTACTCTATTGGAGAAGACAGCCCCTTCGGTTCTCTAAAAGAAACAGGAAGAAGAATGTAGCCAAAGTAACCATGGATCAAATAACCAAGAATAAGCACAAGAATTCTTACCAATCGGTCCGGGGAGTTGAAGAGTTTGTACAATCCAACAACGAAAGGACAAAACAATAAACAAGGGAAGTTAGTAGGGAAGCTATAACCGGGTGGCACGAGGAGTGCGCTAGTGCCGAGATGGTGCACGCACAGCAGAGCATCCAAATGTGCACAAGAGTCCAATGGTCCTCCAGTAGAGCAGAAACACTAGAGTTGGGATGAAGAGGAAGGCATTTCTTAAGGTATCCCCAATAGCCACCAAGAAAGATCTGTGGAGTAGTTCAGTACGTGGGGTGGCGTGTAGTGTTGTGCTTTAATCAGGGCTAAGGGAAGATTCCCCGCGAATTACTGTGTCTCAGCGTAGGAAGGACACGATAGAACGTGATTTTACCTAGTCCGTAAAGCAGGCAATGAAGTTGTCCGTAAGCAAATATCAGTCCGTGGACAGGCAGGGAGTCGGTGCCCGGGAAATCAACAAGTTGCAAAGGCAAGAGCAAATGACGGTCCGTGTAACAGGAAAAGTGTTGGTACACAGAAAATCAAGAGGGCAGAAGGGAATTCTCAAAGCAGTCAGAGGAAACAGGAAATGGGACGGTACACGGATAATCAGCAGGTCAGAACGAAACACAGGGCAGTCTTTGGAAACGAAAGCAGAGTTCGGTACACCAGGAATTGAAGAACGGATCGAAGGCAAAACTTCAGAATACCGGAAAGAAATTCAATTGGAAGCAGCGTCTCACAATACGCATGTGTCTTTAAACCTGAATGAAACGAATCTCTATACAGCCATTGATTGCTCCTGACACGTGACCCAGGCATGATGGGGATTGTGGTTCACGTTGGTATGAGAGACAGCTGCAACAGCCTGTTTCCATTGCAATCTCCATTGCCTGAGGAACGGGGCTGCAAAGCGCCATAGTCCACATCAGAAGGGATATCGAGCCACTTTGTTCTTTAGACAGGTAGTCGCATGTGTGCCTGCCTTCACCTTGTGAAGCATAGCCGACCTCTGACTGATAACACTTTTCCATGATTCTTTGGTTTTTAAGAATATTTTTTAAGGGATACAGTGTTTGGATCGCTGGATTTTTTAGGATTACTTTTTGGAACTTGGATTGTTTCACATTTTTTGATGTTTTTCGTCTTGGATCTTTGGATTTTGGAATGCTTTTTCAGGACACTGGGCCTCATTCCGACCCTGGCGTTAACCAAGGCGCCATTAGCGCCTTGGTTGACGCCGTTATCTTTCCGACTCCGCCACGGTGAATGGCGGAATTACCACCCCATTCCAAGGTTGGCGGGGTCAATAATTCCCCATTCACCAAGGGCCCTTCCCCATTCCCATTTTTGCTCTATAGGGCTCAATGGGAATGGGGAAGGCGATAATTACGGCACCGTAAATTACGGTGCCGTAATTAGCTCCTAGGTCCCTTTGCGGGTTGGTTTTTTAACGCCTGCAAAAAGCAGGCGTTAAGTACCAACCCGCAAAGGGAACTCGGAATAGGGCTGTAAGGGTTTAACGGCACCGGTCTCGTTAACGGTGACCGTTAACCCTTACCGCCCTACTCGGAATGACCCCCACTGTTTTTGGGTTGCTGGATTACATCTTTTGGGATTTTGGAATGTTTTCTCTGGATACTTTGTTTTGATCACTGAATTACTTTTGGAAACTTGGATTATTTCAAATTATTGGATGTTTTTTCTTCAGATTCTCTGATTTGAAAATGTTTTTTCGGGCACACTGTATTTGAATCGTTGGATTACATTTTGTAACTTGGATTTTATCACATTCGGGATTGTTTTCTATTGGATTCATTGGATTTTGTAATGCTTTCACTGAATACTTTGTTTGGATTGATGGATTATTTCTGGATGCTCATTTATTCAGGATTTTGGATCGATTTTACAGGATATTGTCTTGGATTTGTGGATTTCTTCTTGGAAATCAGAAAAAAACATATATTTTCAAAATGGTGCAACACATGGACGGATATTTACAACGTGAAGTTTGGTAAGTTTGATATTGTATTATTTTATTCCTTATCAATTGTGTTTGCTTAATTTTGTGAGAACTATTAACAGGTACATTTTAATATTTTAAGATAAACGCAATATGCTGCAATGTGAAATGGCATTTTTATGCATATTAGTTTAAATCCAGTTCCATTTGAGGATTCCCCTTCTGACAGAGCTTTTAATTCTGCTATTTTTTTTTTAATTTCTAATTTGTATGCCTTTTGCCAATACATGTGTTATATTTCATGAAGAATACTAGAATTGGTAAACATGACTCAGGTTCCTTCCTTGCTGATGGCAACAGTATTTCTTTATTCCACAATGTAATTTCCTACTCCGACGCAAGCATAGGGACGCTCTGAAAATTATACCTCTTATTTCACCACAATTTTTTATTGTTGATATTTGTGGAATGATAAAATCACATATAACCGATTCACAGTACTCCTGGGGTAACCGAGTATGTTTAAATACATTTCTGCGGTAAGTGCACACGGTCAAATAATGTGACTCTTCATGTAAGGGGATTGAAAAGAGAACATTCTTTAAATCAATCACTGTAAAACATTTAGCTTTGGACAGGATGTCACATAATATTGTGGCTGGCTTCGTAGCCAATGGGAATACTCCCTCAACAATATTATTCAGAGGGCATAAGTCCTGCATAAAGCGCTTCAACCCCCCGTTGCCATTTTGATCGGGTACACAGCTGTGTTACATGGGAATTCTGAAGGCACTGGTATCCCTTGTCGTATCAAGGCAGCATTAGTTTCATAGATACCCTCATCAGATTGCTTTAGCATGGGATATTGTCTTATTTGGGGTAAAATAACTCCATCTTCAATTTTATTTTAATTGCCCCCACCCCTTTCAGTAGACCAACGTCATATGGACTACTGGTCCACAATGTGCTTGGTATGTGTGCCAAATCTTCCTGGAGAAAAGGTTGTACTTTCTTTACTAGTGACATTCTCTGCGGTATCTCCCTTTTCTCAATTTCTAACTGATATGTAACACTTGTATTAAACATCATTTCATCATCTGAGTCATCATCTGTAAACAAGCTTTCATTGGTTAAGTCAGTCAACATATGTCCTGCATCAAGAGCTATCACTGTTCTCCAGTTTACCCCCTCACCATCAACTCCGTGCAAAATTACTCTGTCTTTCCTCACTATTGCTGCTTCTAACTCAACTGCAATTATCTGCCCTTCCTCCACGTCCGTGGGTACTTCTGGCCGAAACAAAAATTCTGTGGGTAAACGCAATAGTCTGTCCTGTATTCTTGGGAGCCATGCTAGTAATATGTGTACCCCTTAAATGAATACTTCCAGGTTTTGTGGCCCTCCTCTTGGTTCTTCCTGGCCATAAAATTCTGTTATGAATTCCTGTGCATTCACATAATGGATCCCTGGGGTAAAACATATTATTTTGTGGTCTGTAAATGATATCATCATGTTTAATTTACTCTTCAAGTCTCTTCCATGTTAACTGGTGTCTTACGGGAATATAATAATGGCATAGACATCTTGTGTTCACCTATGGTAATGGTTAATTTGTCAGTAAAAGGAACCGTGTTTGTCGCCACAGAAAATCCTTGCATTCATGCCAATGCCTGACTTTGGGAACTTCCCTTCTCAGACAGATGATCAATTTGCCCTGTATCCACTAGGAAGGAAAATGTTTTGGCACCTATGGTCACTCCGACCCTCAGATCTTCTTATGAGTTTGGTGTGTTCGAAAGGATGGAACACATCAAGTCTTTCTGTAGGCTGTCCTATTGCGGATACATGCCCAGTCCTATTCCAGTGAAATGATTCCCTCCCACTACTGTCACACCCCCTATACTAGGTGTACGTGCCTGCAGCAATATGTTTGCGTTCCACAATGTCACTACGTTCTGTTGTGCTGGTACCTGCATCTGCATTTGTGTGCATCAGTGTTTTCTGTGTTTGGGGTGGCATCCCTTGTTGCATCTGTTGTATTTATAGCAATTGTGCCATATACTGCGTGTGATCTTGGGCATAATATCCGGGAGGCTCTGTGATATATTGTGGGGAGTATATCATCCCCCTCTTGAATCAAACAATAGTCAACAGAATCTCTGCCCATGGCTTTACTTCCATTCCCACAATCTTTCTCAATTATCTTTGCACTTCCTCTCGAGGTCCCTGACATAAAATGTGATGAATAATAGTTATATTTTTGTCCCATGGTTCACTAGTTTCTAGCAGCTATTTATCTTGAATGTCCTGGATATAAGCAGTCGGGTCCTCATCTGCTCTCCTTTTGCGGGTTACAATGGTGCTCATGTTTGACGAGTCTAGATACTGTACCCTGGGTGCTCTCCATATGTCAGCTCAGCAATTATTAAAAGGTGCTCTGTCATGGTTAGTGTTTAGTGCTGTCCTCCCCGGGATATCCTGCTCATTTCCAAATGTCATCTGATAGCTCCCCTAATATTGCAGCAAGCAGGTTCTTTATGTCGCCTACTGCTAAGGTCATCCCAGCTGTCATTCTCTCTAATTCATAGATCCATTTGCCCGCCCCTGATGTGAATGATGGCAATTTGCTAATTAAATTATTTATGTCCCATGTCATAAATGTGGCTAGGGTATATACTGTAGCAGTCCTCTCCCTTTCTCCAATAAGGGCAGTGGTGTTAATTTTGCATCCTGTCTGAGTGCAGTTGAGCCCCTTGACTTGGTCACTGCATCTGTCATACTAACTCGCTTTGGACCAGGTAAATTCCTCAGCCTATACACGTACAGTGTTCTTTCCTCTAAACTATTTTATCGCACCTTCGGGCATCTGGGATATTCAACGGGCTCCGGCCTTCTCACTGCTTCTTCCAAATCTAACCATGCTATCTCCTTCCCTATCCAAATGCATGTAGAAGGTGCCCAGGAAGTCTCCTCCTCTCCACTTTCTTCCTCTCTCTCTTCGTCTTCTCGCATAATATATTCACTGTCATCACCTTAGTCATCCTCTCTATCTTTGAATTGTAGTCTTCCAATGGGACTTGTCCTATATGATCCACTCATCACATCCTCCAAAATGTTCCTTCCTCCCTCTTGTGGAGCACCACCTCTACTCTGCTTTATGCTGCTGGTGCCATCCTTCATGCTCGAGTACAGATTGCCAATCCTCCTTCATAGAGCCCCTTCCTCCTCTCCATGACAAAGAATATGTTTTTTAAGAATCTCATCAACTTGGTTGCAGCGTCTCTTTAATCTACTCTCTCCTCTCTCTGTTTCTGCTTCCTGTCTCATTCTCTGTCTGGGAGTGTATGCCCCCTAATAATATCATCAACTTCTTTTTGTCGCCTTTCCCTACGTCTTTCTGCATCTCGTTTTTGCCTTTCCCTTTCTTCCCCTTTTTTCCTTTCTCTTTCCCTCTCGTCACTTCTTAATTTTTCATGTTTCCATTATTTTCTCGGCTCTTCTCTCTTTCTCTTTCTACCTCCCGCTTCTTTTCCCTCTCCCTTTCTACTCCATTCTATCTTTCTGTCTCTTCCTCCTTCCTTTTCTGCTCTCTTTATCTCTCCTCCAGTGCTCTTTTCTCTCCTTCTTGCTCCTGTCTTTCTCTAACTTCCCTTTTTCTTTTTTTTTAATCATCCATGTCCTTTCCATCTAATTTGAGCATTATCTGTCCCACTACCCATTCATTTGGTACAATCGTTGTCTCCTCCCTGTTACCCTGCCTGCCTCTCTCTCTCTGAACCTCCTCCTCAGCTTCTGTCAGTTTTGCTTGTTAGTCACAGCTCCCGTCATATTCCATGTGCGTGGACACTGGTAGTTGTTTATTTATTTTTTCTGTACTTATAATAGCTACACTACTGTACGTGGGGGTGTATATGTGGGATTAGCATACCATGCAGCTGCTTTTAGTGTTTGCTTCTAAAGATGGATCCCTGTTCTGGGGTGGATGAGGAGTAGTCGTGGGTGCTATACCCCCTCTGTGATGCTAATTAAGCATCCATTCCTTCACAGGTGGCTATCTACCTCCTCCCCATACATGTTCCATAGTTCCAGAATGGCTAGTCTATTATGTAACTGTTTTCCCTTATACGTTGAATGCAAATAGGTGGACATGTGTTGGAGTACTGCCCTCTAATGAGTGCCTTCTTGTGACCAGGGCATAAACATTTTGTCTGCCGTGTCCCGAACCCAATGTGCATGGTATTTAAGGATTTTGGCCTTGTACCGGGGTAATGCTTTGCACAGGTGAATGGTGGGAGTATCCCCCATAGTGATACGTCACACTGTAACTTACCCATACTTACCAATCTTTATTTCGATTCTCACTCACCCTCTTTCACCTCTCTTTCACAACCTTCCCCAATAATACTTCTCCAATTAAAACCTCTGCATCTCTCTCTGAGGCCACTCCCCTTGGTTACACAATCCTTCAGAGCAGCACCACAATAACACCACTCATGCTCCTAACACCCCACCTCAATGTGCCTTACAATCCTTCTGAGTGACGCCACAACTATCACTCATGCTCTCTGCAGACCCACCTCGCTGCTCCCACACCCACCCACACTCCTTCATCCACACTACTACTTTGCGTCTTCCACAATATACACAAAACCACTTCTACAAAGCCTGAATTTTCTCACAACATAAGGTTGGCGCAAGCAATTACTGCACAAATAAATACACTATGGCCATCTTCCCAAACTCCATGTGAGGTATTAGTTATTATTGACCTGTGATGAGGCTTACCACGTGATCTTTCCTGACCCTTGTCAGAAGCTATCTCTTTATCATTTATCTTTTAATTTCATCACAATGCCCCAATATACAAACAATCCCCTCCCCCCATTTTGCTAGGCCGATGTCATACTAACATCCATGATTTGCCGAAGGTCTTTGGCGTTGTTTCTCCCCAGTCAGCCTCATAACCCTTCATGCCCCACGGGGTGGCCTGTGGTGACCGGACAGTACTTTCTCCAAAAGGGGCTGCTGTCAACATCCCTGTGTTATGCGCTATCCCGTTCTCCACAGGTCACCTCTACAGTCTTCATGGATGCAGCAGGGATCCCTCAACACTCCCACGACACCTAGTAAACTATCACCTCTGCTATCATCTGTTAAAACGGCCCAGGAAAGTCCCAGATTACCCACAGGAAATGTGTACAGTCAAAGCCAGACTAGATAACCGAAGAAGACAGCGTGCAAGGCAAAACTTGGCTTTATTGACATCAGAAATAAAGCAGGGCATCAGAATCTTGGAGCTCTCGATTAATTAAATACAAACAATGGATTAAATACTCAAATCTCATCATTCCTCACACCACACCATAATCTCTCAGTACAAAACCTATTTGGACAAGGGATTGGTCAAGGGGATTGGCTACATTTAGATTAACAGGTCATCAAGACATGAGCCAGACACGAGTAGGGGGAGACAGTTGCATGGGCTGCTTTCCATTCAATAAAAAAAAATGCCATCCCTTATTCCTCGGCCATGAGCCAGGGTGATTTCTTTGTACTTGGCCTTATGCGATGTCTCGTGTCTGGGAGTGTGTGTAGGGAACACAGCAGGTGTCCTATCTGTGTTGGTTTCTAAGGAATAGACAGTGTTTGCCAATTATGGATCACGTGTGATGGGACCATGGTTGGAATTATTTTACCCTGCATGTATTAGGATTTCAGCTAATGTTAATGTGAGCGTTATGGTTTCTTTTACCACTGGGAACACTATTGGGTTTTTCTGTTTTGTTGGCTTATAGTTTGTGTGCACCTGGCTAACAGTAGACGGTTGAGCTTGTTTCAACTTTAATTATTCTGGGAGTATCCTTCAGTGTCATGGGAATTGCTATCTCATACCGTCTCTGAAACGTTATGACCCTCCCTTGTTTCATGGTAACCTTGGCTATGGTTTCCAGCTACTGCCTGAGTTGTACACGGATCTGTATTTCTGTGATTTCAGCATCTTGAGTTCTCATGAAGCCTTGAGGTCTTTTGTTTAATTAGAAGCAAGTTGCGACTTCCATTTTGGAAAAGATGGCTGCCCATTATTGGTGCATTTCTATGTTAGTGAGCTATATTCGCGTGTCGTTCATGTTGCAATCAGCTTATACATTGCTTATGTTAGTATTCTTCAGGTTTTACGGATTATATGTTAATATTCTTTATGTAAAAAATGCATATATTACCTAGTGTGCGTTTTCTTCATAGTCCAAGCGCATTTGCTTTGGGTCTAATGCATGCACCTGTATTGTCACAACATTAGTTTGGGTACTCTTGCCATCTTTAGCTTATATCATGTCGCCCTCCTGCTCTAACCTCCTGGGATAAGGATGGTACGGTTGTCTTAATAACATTTCTCCAATGTGCAGTATTGGGCTGAGGGTGGAGCAGAAGCTATGGATGGCATTTTCATCTGCCTCTCAACAGAATCAACATTGCCTTTTCCTTATTTATCCTGACGATGTTGTTTTGCCACTCTCATTACCAAGAGTCCAGCAGTAGAGAAAAACTCACTTAACATGTCTGTTTTTGGGACTTTCAGTGTCGTTATGGTTGGTTACTAACTCAGCTTCAACGGCTGGGAAGCTACTAGGTCCCCACTTTGGATTTGGAGCCAGAACCTCTCAGTAGGGCTGGGCATGAGGGTACTATTACTTTGGGCTGGGTGACCTTCCTTTCTGACCGACCTTCCCAGCTTCAACTGGGCCCTTTTCTCTCCTCCATCTCACTCTCCACCTGTGGTGTCCCTCAGGGCTCTATTCTCTTGCCTTGACATTTCAACATCTTCCTTGCCCCTCTAGCCCATTAGATGTCTGCTTTCTCTCCTAACCTCTAGTGTTATGTGGATGACACGCAGCTCTCCTTCAAGCTTCAATCCTCTGCCTCCTCCTCTTCCTCTCTCATTCCTAACTGTCTGTCTGCTATTCAGGCATGGTGCACTGCTAACAAATTAGATCCTTCTTATTGGGAACCCTAGTCCCTCCTTCCCTCCTACAATCTGACTGCCCTCCATAGGCCCCCTCTCCTCACCCTCCTGTGAGGCAAAAAACCTTGGTGTCACCTTTGACTCCTCTCTCTCCTTCTCTCCTCACATCACAGACCTTGCCAAGAAGGCCCACTTTCAACTGAACCTCCTCAGAGGCATTCCCCCTTTTCTCAGCTTCCCCCAGAAACTCAATGTCTCCAGGGCTCTGGTCCTCTTCATGCTGGACTACTGCAACAGCCTCTTCCTCAATGTGCCTAAATCCTCCCTTCGCCCCCTTCAACTAATCCAGAATAGGACTGCAAGACTTATCCTTGGTGTCAAGCCCAGGGACCGCATCTCTCCAGCCCTAAAATCTCTCCACTGGCTCCTGGTTGCTGCAAGGATCAAGTTCAAGACCATATTCATCATCCACAAGGCTTTCTGGGGCCTAGGACCCCGCTTCATCCAACTCTTGCTCCCTAAATACTTCCATTCTAGAGCCCTTTGGTCTTCTAGCTCCAACTTTCTGCAGATCAGACGCTTTACCAAGCAGAGCGTGCAGGGTATATCTCTCTCCTCTGCAGGTGCCTCCCTCTGGAATGGACTCCCTGCCCCTCTCAGACTTGAGCCGGATCTTCTTAAGTTCTGGAAGCTTCTCAAGACCATCCTTTTTCCTTCCTCCTTCGCTCTCCCCCTCAGCCTCTTGACTGGATGCCTGGTTTCCTCCAGATTCCTACAGGCCACCAGACCCTCCTCGACCAGTCTACCCCTGTACCTGGTCTCGCCTGCCCCCCCAACCTGTACTTGCCCTATGGGATCTCTCCCCCTGCACTTGCCTGGCTGGGCCTGCACCCCTTTAGCCCTTCCAGTCCCACCCCTGACACTTAGCACATGGATCCTCTCTCCCCTATAGTCTCTGCATTCCCCTGGCACTGTCCACCTGCACCCCCCCTGCACTTGCTTAACTTATGGGCCCTTCCGCCTTGACTGGTATTTCCCCCTTGCCACCCCGCACTTCTCTTTTACTGCACTTGCACGATCTGAATATCACAAGGCTTAATAGGACTTTTTTTGTTTTTCCTCATCCCTCCGCTCCTGTCTTGTTGTGCCTTGAAACACCTTGTGTATAGGCGCATTATAAATTCCCAATAAATAAATAGAAATGATGTTGTGGCAGATCCTTGCCTTATGTCAGCACCCAATGATCCCACTTCTGACATAATCTGTCACATAACTGAGAGGGGATCAGTTGACCAGACATGACCCAAGACTTCAGTAAAGTACATATTTATTAGGGAACTTACAGTTTCTGGTCAAAATAACAAATGGGAAAAATGTAAACTTTACCACAAATGTTGGGATCTTTACCAAAGAATATCTCAAACAAATGTTCTGATACAACTGCAAATTAACTAAACGGTGGAGATGCTTTTTCTCCACAGCCTGCTCTACTCCTAAAGTCTCCCAGACCTTAATTCTATCATAAATAAAAGGAAGTCTGTCCCCTTGATCTTATACTGTCTATAGGATGCTTTTTTATTGCCCCAGACTTGGGTTGTCGTTTTGACCCCAGTTTTGAGCTCTTTTGGCACCTCATGTAAATCTCAGCTGTGTAGGTTTTCATGCATTCATGAACACTTCTTTTGCCATTTAGTCTCTGGCTTAGTCCACAACTAGTAACCTCAAATCCTTAGATGGCTCATGAAGGTCTTCAAAAGCAAATCACATTACGTATATCTCCATACTTAGATCAATTCCATGATGTAAAAGCGGATACTGCAGGCTGTTGCTTTCTTTGGCATCTCAGAGGTGGGCTCAGAAAGGACCATAGATTGGGAGGGTTGCTAACTATACTGGACTAATCTTCCCCAAGTGACCTCCACACCAGTAGGCCAGGTTCCTAGGTTCTTGGGCTTATCACACCTCTCTCCTAATTATGGGCCTGCCCCCTTACTCCTTCTGCCTCCCAAGTTCTTCTTCTGCTTTTGTGTTCCTTTACTGCAGCTGCTCCAGCTCTTCACCATCTGTACCCCATTGGGCACTTATCAGTGTCTTCCACAGACTTCACCTATCCTCATCTTAATATTCTTCCCTCTTGCTCTTCTGAATCTTACTTTCTTCCTGCTACTGATGTTTTTCTTCCTTTACCTGGAGATCAGTCCTTCAACTCGCCTAATACTCAGTGAGTCTTAATGCCTAGTGACTCTCTGATCACTTAGAGTGTCCCCTTCTTTTATCCACTGCAAGGAACTGCCCTCCACTCCCAGATGTGTCTTAATGCCCCCCCATTTCATACCTCCCCAACATATCCTAATGTTCCCCTTGTGTTCTCTCCTGATCTTTCACACCGTCCCACTCTTGAATGATACTTCACTGAAGTTCCTCATACTTGTCTATTTCTCTTGCTGGCCATTCAACCCTCTCTTTCTGGTGACGGTGTGTCCACCAGAAATAACCATGCTCATGCTGTCTGATAGTCAAAAGGTGTTCATTGAACTTAATACAGCAGCTGGAATGGCTGTATGTTCCTAAAAAGGAATCTTTAGGGTTTGCCATGTTCTCAGGGAGTGGGGCTTAGCACTGGGACCGGCCCTGTCTCTCCTAACTTCCCTGGTCTTTCCCACCTCCCTAACCCAGGCATCCGTAACGGGAGGTTAGTAACTAGTACCAGGTGACCCCCTACTGTCTTTTCTTCTTTTCAAGACTAAGGGCCTCATTACGACCCTGGCGGTATGGGGTAAACGGCCCGTAAAAGGTGCCGGCGCCGTTTACCCCGTACCGCCTCATTACGAGGTCCCCTCGCGGGACCCAGGAAGCAACGCCTGGTCAAACCAGGCATGCTTACCGGGTCCCGCGAGGGGAAGAGGGAGCAAACAACGGGCCAACTCGTAATGGCCTGTTGTTTGCTCCCTCTCCCATTCCCATTCAGCCCTATGGGGGCTGAAATGGGAATAGGGAAGGACCGGGTCCGGGTCCTTGGAGGGAGGAATTACCGGGCCTTCCGAACTCGGAATGGCCCGGTTATTCCTCATTCTGAGGACCCGGACCCGGACGCGATTTCGGCGGCAGCCAATGCAGCCAATAGCGGCATGGCTACCGCCGAACTCGTAATGAGGGCCAAAGGGTCTCATTACGAGGTTGGAGGTAGCCATGGAGCTATTAGCTATTAGCTCCATGGCTGCCTCCAAAACCCTTCCGACTCCGCCCTGGTGAACGGAGCAATTACCGGTCCATTCCGAGGTCGGAGGGACCGGTAATTCCCCATTCGCCAGGGCCATTCTCCATTCCCATTTGAGCCCCCATAGGGCACAATGGGAATGGGGAAGGCGCTAATAACGGTACCGCAAATTGCGGTACCGTTATTAGCTCTAGAGTCCCTTTGCGGGTCCCATCCTTAATGCCTGCAAAAACCAGGCGTTACGTAGGGACCCGCAAAGGGAACTCGTAGTAGGGCGGTAAGGCATTACCGGCACTGGTGCCCTTACCGGTGCCGGTAATCCCTTACCGCCCACCTCGTAATGACGCCCTAAGTGTGGCTTCCCCAAGGCCTTGGCTATCTAACTCCTTAGGGGGACTCCCTAGACCCTCTGTAACTCTCCCTCTCCTGGCCCCGCTTAGTGTTCTTAGGGAATTAGGAATGGTGCCTGCTTTTGCCCGACGTCACACTTTTTTTTCTCATAGGCACAATGGGCCTCGTTACACGGTAGGCGGTGAGCCATGGCGCTATTAGCGCCATGGCTCATGCCGGTAAAATACCGGCACCGCCTTGGTGGAAAGGGGATTTACCGCCCCATTCCAAGGTTGGAGGGGCGGTAAATCCCCCTTCCACCATTGCCCTTCCCCATTCCCATTTCTGCCCCATAGGGATCTATGGGAATGGGGAAGGCGCTAATTACGGCACCGCAATTTTGCGGTGCCGTAATTAGCTCCGAGGTCCCTTTGCGGGTTGGATTTTAACGCCTGCAAAAAGCAGGCGTTAAATCCCCCAACCCGCAAAGGGACCTCGTAATAAGGTGGTAAGGATTTACCGCCATCCGTGTAATGAGGCCCAATGTCTTCTGGCCCTGTTCTACATTGGAGGCCATGCTGTTTTCCTCACAACACTCTGTTATCCCTTGCCTCACACATTCTGCCTTCCTACCTCCACCCTTTGATTTTACCTCTCTGCCTGCTACTCACTTCCTTCACTGTTGCTACCTCTTACTACCATCGTTATGAACTTAAATTCAACTTCAGCTCATCTCAAAGTGCGCTCAATTAGTTTCTTATTATATACTCTTGAAATTCCCCCTATTTCCTGTGTAACCTTTGCCGGAACATATAAATCATCTACATAAATTCCATTCCATTTGTCAAATTTATTTAAACAACTTCATCTTATATTCTTTTGCAATACCACAAATTCATCCACTGATTTAGCAAATGTATATCATATCTCAGTTCCTGGCTAACAATAAATACTTAGCAAATGCATTTATGTACAGTGCATTTGTTCAGTCATTATATATCTTGTCTAAATCCCTGCCAGATATCGTACCTATGTACCTGCCAACACGTGTTTCGCTAAGGTGTCACATCAATTCATGTGGCCCCTCGTGAGCTTCAAGGCTTACTTAAAGGCATGGTCTAGTAACATTTTTCATTGTCCCTACGGGTCGGCCATGTTTTTTTAAGCCTAAGTGGCTCGATTTTAGAAAACTTTCCTATGGACCTTACCCGAGTTTTCGTCCATTAAACGCACACGAAAACAAGCACCAGGGAGCCGCCATTTTCTGATAATCCTATCATTTCCCCCATCGCCCTGGCTGACCTGCTTTTGCGGCACTAAATCAATTCCCCCGCCCCTGAGCCTGACATTATCAAAACATTCATATTCCCCGCCTCTCTCCGTGACGTTACTGTGCTGCGTAGGCAAACGTGCCCAGTCGTCTTCTACGCGACTCCACACAGAACCCGGAAACCAACACAGACCATCTCACAACACAGCGCGCCACAATTCGGAATATGAAACTGTACTTTAAAATCAAACAGCAACACGGTACATTTGGTAAAGTACATTTATTTTACATTAAATGTCTAGAGAATATTCAGCAATTGCCATATGAACTCCGAAAGCCATTTATTTTCTTTTATCTGTATCCGCCATGGTACACAGGGTGTTGCTTTTCGTTAAAAGAAGCACTTTGGAAGCACGGTGAACCGCAAGGCTGTTCCATCAACTAGGCACTAGTCCATTGTAAAGGTTGATATGTTGCTTCTAGCCACTAGTACAGCGTAAGGGCATGTGGGCCCTTGACGATCGTCCCATAAAATTGTCAGTGTGCTCCAGTTCTTTACACAAAGCTGCAGGTGTCTACTGTAAAAGCCATCTGCTGGTGTCTCAAACCGATGGCAGTAGCAGAAGGGGAGCAAATACCTGTTGTGAAAACAAAAAAATTATAATTAGTCTCGCCAGCCGATCTTCATTAATATTACTTATTTTATTTATTACAGACGATCAGAAACTATTTGCTTGCAAGGATAGTTCAATGGAGTATGCTCGGCTCTAAAATCAATGCGAAAAGTAACGAAATAAATCGAGGCCAACACACAATGATAAAGGACAGTTAGTCTACATGCGTGAGGAATGATATGATATATCATATGGCATTTGTAACGCGCCTATACTCAAGTGTTTCTAGGCGCGACGAGGCAGGTGGGGAACAAGGGCAGACAGACAACGATCCTACTAGGCCAGGTGTCTTTCTGATCGCGCATGGGGAAGGGGGGAGGGGGGAAGAAAGTGCTGTACATGGTTAGTTGAATACAAATTAAATAATAGGGCCAGCTGGTGGCCAGTGCAAGGTAAATGCTGGGAGAAGGGGCTGAAGGATACAGAGACAGTCCAGTAGTGCAGGTAGGCAGTGCAGGGAAAAGTGGCTGGGCCAAGGACCGAGATCGGTGAGACCAGTGGACCTGCATGCCCATGTGCCCACTACGAACACATTTTCCTTGCTTTTCCTAGCTCTTCATTCATTCATTTATTCATGCATACATTCATTAAATCTTCATTCCGGTATAAAAGCGTGTAAATATTTACTTATATTATATTTGAAATTTCCATTGTGTCTCTTCGTAATGCAGTCTGTAAAACGGACTGTGCTCTTGACAACGATTTTTCGTATACTGAACTAAAATGAAACTCGGTCTAGTTTCTGAATTTTCTGCCTTATCGTCTCTTACGTTATTGCGCACCCCCTTCAAATGTAGTTCTTTTGGCATGGTCCTGTCTCAAGGTCAAAAAACAATAGATCCTTATACTTCCAGTGCGACTTGTGGGCCTCATCTGGGCGCGAGCTGAAAATCAAAGCCGCTGTCCTTCGCATTCTTTATTTGCAACATCACGTAGTATAGGCATCTGTGAGAACTTGAAGTTTAGAATCCGTCTATGTAGTGCGCCTCAATGTGCAAATGCGAACTGGCTTCTCTCCCAAATGCCACAACCCGCTTGGCTGGCGCGTTCTAAGTGCCCCAATTTTGTCCCCGTTGTCTGCGAGCTTTGCAGCCCAAATTGAGACATTTAATTTTTGGCGGAAGGTCAGGGAAAGTATAAAGTACCACAGGAGTTGAGTTAAAAGTGAGATTTATTGTTTGTTTGTTTGTTTTATTATTTGCAATACGCAAGCCTCCCCTCCGTTTACATTTACATTTACATGAGATGAGACATGAGAAAAATATATACATACACATATATGAGGTGAATAGAGAGAATTCAAAGATGACACCCAGCTTGTTCGCCACCCATGATGGTGAAGGTAGGGGTTAGGGTTAAAGGTACACTGTACAATAACATTTATTTACAAAAAGACAATCGTATTGCAATTATTTAAACCGGGATTTGTACTTCACAAT
Organism: Ambystoma mexicanum; assembly: GCF_040938575.1. Classification (NCBI taxonomy): domain Eukaryota; kingdom Metazoa; phylum Chordata; class Amphibia; order Caudata; family Ambystomatidae; genus Ambystoma; species Ambystoma mexicanum. The sequence goes on from NC_090924.1 coordinate 608,537,776, forward strand.
CAGCTGTGCTTCGGGTGGGCATGGCACAGTCGCACTGTTCGGTGGCAATGGATCACTTCTCTGCACAGAAACGTCCAAAATTCCATATCTGTGCTTCTCTAACACAGCAACAATAAGGCCTTTCACAAAGTCGAACTGCATTTCATCATAGACTGGTTTGATCACCCATTGCTGACTTTGTTTTGAAAACACCTTAGTGTAGCGAGGCATCCTTACTTTACCCCTAGTCCTAGATTGTTCACGTCCGACATTGCTGTTATGGGCCAAGACCGCTAGTAGAGTGCGATGTTTCATGCCGCGAAAGCTAAAATGCAAGCGCTTTGGCCTGTACTTTAGGCACATATTGTGGAACACCTCCAAATCTCCTGTGTGACAGAATTCTGTCAGTCCTCTCAAATCTCTTGATAGAGTTTTGTCGAAAGCAATCTTCTCAATGGCTATGTGTGTCGGTGAAGATGGAATCAACCACTTCTTCTTCCGTGCCTCCTCTGGGGACAAAGGGCCATGTTCACATTGGTGGAAATGTTGATTTGTTGTCCAGCGGTGAACGTTGGTACAGTGGTGCATCAGTGACCGCCATTTTTCAAGTAGTATTTCCACTGACCCTTCACAAGTTTTTGAGCTCCACCAAAGATGGTTGGTGATCGAATGGGAACACTGCAAAATACTTTCAAAACCTTTTTTTTTCCCTGCAGCCGAGATTTTCTTATTGATTGATTTAGCAAGATGCCATACGTCAAATTGATGTTTAATATGTGGGAACTGCTCTCTCATTGTCTTGGCAATTGAAACGTGTCTATCCGTGGCTATGAGGTCGATGTGCATTCCCCTTGATTGTAGATATTCCACTGATTTTATAAATCCTAGTTTCTCCATGGCCACTGACGATGTACATTGTGTTACCTGCACGACCACTGAACTCACAATTTTCTTACTATCCATGTCCTGAAAGTGGTAGGTGCAGAAAATCCAGGGCTGTCGCACTGTCCTTCGCCGGCTAGCCTGAATCGTTTGCCTTCGAATGTACTTGCTAGAGACAATTGTTCAATTTTCCAAGCATCACTAATGACCGGAAACAGATAATCACGTTGGTATATGTAGTACAGCGCTTTAGAAATGAAATGGAGTCCCACAAACTGAAAGAAAGCCTCTAACTTTCTAAAACTGGAGCCACTAAAAAGTGATGCAGCTGCACACAGTAGATTGCCTGCTGGCAGTTTCCCCAGCATCGTTTGTGCAGACCATGAGAACCTATGATTTAATCTACAGGTGGCATTTATTTTGACGTTACTGCCTTTTATTTGACAAGTCACATTAATCAATGGCTTCCCACATACTTTCCCTGTAATGGAATGCACACATTTCAGCATACTTATAATTTCCATCAAACAACTGTCGAATACAATGTATTTGCTCTCTTTCATTAGACTGTCATCCTGCGTCAACGTTGTTTCGGCCTGTGACGTTGGTAAGATTTCAACACATTGGAAAGTAATATCGCTGATATCAAGTTCTGATTCGTCTATGGATGCTGTGGCTGGTTCATTCTCTGTCATTTCGACATCTATTACTTCAACATTGATGGGAGAACACAACAATGTCGACAGGATTTTTGGTGGCAAATTTTTGGCGGGTGTAGATTGTGTGAATTGATCTGCAACTACTTCAGAGCTATCTTCAATACATTCAATAACATCTTCTTGTGGTGGTGCAGTCGTACTGTAGCTATGGTCCAATGCAACTTTGCTGTAGTCTCCAAACACAGTTAATTCATGTTCTGGCCATTGGACATGAGCATCTCTAGCCTGAACACGCCTCTCCTCAATTAATAGTTCCTCCATAGTGTACACGGTCTGGCAAGCCACATCTCTCATTCGCTTCACTGTCTGTGTGTGTATAGTTCTGACACCCACGGGTAACTGGAGGAGAAATTGGAAAAGGGATGTTCAGTTTAAACACAAGTGTAGTACAATTGACTGGAAAAAAACATAAAATAGTCCCCAGCACAAACATTTTTTTAAAGTTATGAACTGTTTGTAACTAACCATTTTTTGTTTTTTTTTCTTTGCAACTTTTTTGACTCGACCTTCAACATCTGCATGCTGTAGCTCCAATTTGTTTCCGCATGTCCTCCCTTCCTCTTACGCTGCAACGACTATATTTTCTGTATCCGCATAGACAGCATGGAATGAGGCTCCATCGTCTCCCTGAAACATAGTACTTTCATTACTATGTATCAAAATATTGTTAGCATAAAACACACGTGAGGACGAACACACGGGTACATCTCAATGGCCAAACACGATTTAAACATTGTGTGCAACAATCAAACAACAAGTATTCGACCAGTGATGATCTATTTCGATGGAGCTGTCAGTATCCATACCTCTGGCTCTGCATGGACTGCCATGAATGGTTGTATTGGAGAGGAGGCATCCGCATCTCACTGAAACACAGTACTTGCATTAGTATGCTTTTCAATATTGGGAACACAACACACACTTGGGGTCGACGGCACACGTACATATAAAGAGATAACCACAAATGATGCATTGTCTAAAAGAATCAAGGAAAATCTAAATATGATCACATTTCATCGACTTATTTCTCTGATTCCTTTACATCTGCATCATCTAAATGAGATGTTGTGATTGTGGTGGAAGCTCCGTCGTCTCCCTGAAACACAGTACTTGGATTAGCATGGTTTTCAATATTGGAAACATAACACACACTTGGGGTCGAACGCACAGGTACATATAAAGAGATAACCGCAAATGATGCATTGTCCAAAAGAATCAAGGACAATCTAAATATGATCACATTTCATCGACTTCTTTCTCCGATTTATTTACATCTGCATCATCTAAATTGGATGTTGTGATTGTAGTGGAAGCTTCGTCGTCTCCCTGAAACACAGCACTTTTGTTAATAGGGAAGAAAGTATAGCAAATGGAATCACGTTATATGATCACGCATGATGGAGCTGTCATTATCCATACCCCGTGCTGCTGAAGAATATCTATGGATGTTGCAAATGTGGTGCGCACTTCCGAAAGTTGTTGTGCCGATTCGTATACGCATGGTCCCACTTACACTTCCCCTGGAATTACTTGAATGTCAGGCTCTGCATCAAGTGCAGGGGTTGACGCTCCATCAACTGCCTGAAACATAGTACTTGCATTAGTGAGGATTACAATAGTGAAAACATAACACACACCTGGGGTCGACAGCACAGGTACATATCAACGGCTAACCACGAATGAAACATTGTGTAGAACAATCAAACGACAAGAATTCCAGCTCTGATGATGACGCTCGATGGAGCTGTCAGTATCCATACCTCCTGCTGGTGAAGAACATCTAGAAATGTTGTAGATGTGGCGGACGCTTCAGCATCTCCCTGAAAGACAGCACTTGCATTAGTATGGATAACACTAATTATAACTGAAAACAAACACCCGTGGACGATAACTAAGGTGTATATCAATTGGAAAGCACTAACCAAACATTCGGTAAAATAATTACACAAAAAAATAAAACTATTACTTGACATGCATAAAACAAGTCTTTAGCGGATTAGCCTAGTAAGATTACCTGATACGCGCTAGAAGTGGTTGATAACTGCGACCACGTCAAGGACGTAGAATGTTCTTGCTTCAGATTCAAGGGATAGTCAAGAAGTTGTAAAGGTAAATTAATGATTGATAATGAAATGCCAATATTAAAAATAGCCATGTAAGGCGACAGAATACTTTAAAAATGCTCAATACAGCACAGTTCCCTGTTCCCATATATATACATTGCGTTTGTGGGTTATGAAATCGAAAAAGAATATGAATGTCATTATTCAAAAAACTATACACTCATATCAATATCGAAATTATTACAAGGGATAGAACACCTACGATATCAATTAATCCGTTCGGATACCTACACACTACCGCAAGGCCTAAAGCTAACACTTGACTCACCGGTGGCGGAATGTGGACGAATAGAGTGGGAATAGCGTTTTCGAGCAATTTCCGTGTCGTTTGCCGTTTATTCTTCTTTGTTACCCAAGATGTTGTGTACATGTCCAAGGAAAAGTGCCAGCTGCAGATGCGGTATCGATCACCCCTCTTGTCCTGTAAGACTTGGTGGACTCTACTTTCCAGCTCATCCAGTGGATATCCGCAATGTCTGACCCATTCTCTTATTCGATCAACAGTTTTCGGGAATACATGCATTTTAGTGCCTTCAGATTTTGCATGGGTCTTCGAAGGGCAACCGCTAATCGAACAGGCAGGCATTGTAGATAAATCTGAAAAGTATATATCGACATTATTAAACAATCTTCAAGAATAAAGATTTGATACAAAAGTAAATGAGTCATACAATGATCAATGCAAGGTTTGTTTTGGTCGCAGGAACTATACCAGTTCATTATGTGCGGCTTAGTATTTGCATAAGTTGCAGAAATGTATAAATGATGTGACTAAAATCTGAACATGTGACTCATCCCTTGGATGTTCTGTATTGCACGAGAAGGAAACATGCTTACATTATAGACTGGACCCCGAAGGATGCAATTCGATGACAATAGACGCAGATGAAAATAAATAGATCTATTGATAGCATAGCAATGGAAACTCAAGTCAATAGCAATGAGACCAATGAACATAGCACTATTGTGTACTCAACTCGCAAATAGATAGAAATTTAAAAATCTGCGAAATATGACTAGGATACATGGCCTTAACTTGACCAACAAACAGTTGGATTCAGCAAGCAGAGCAGTATGTTGCAGGAGAATAGGTGGGTGGCCACAGGTAGCACACTGATGGGTTTGCTCTAAGCGGTCACAGAAGTTCACGGATAGCACGACGACGAGCAGATTAGCATAGGTCTCAGTGGTTGCCAGGTAACACGTTCAGGAGTTGACTCGCAAAGCACAAAGATGTTCTCATGAGACATATCAAGTGGTTTATAAAGTATTAGAAACAGGGGTGTGTTTGTGAATGAATGACGTATGTATGTCGTGGTCTTAGGGGGGCGGCCTGCTTCAAGGGGAGTGCTGGCTGGAGACACAGGGTCTGAGGAGGCCATGTGACCGATGGCCCCTTGGCGTGGGATACCTTGTGAAGTGTACATGTAGTTTGGCACCTTGGCCTTTCGCGCCCCTGACAGCGCGCATCCACTGGCGCGAACCGCCTTTGATAGAGAGTGGGTGGGATGGATGGGCCTGAGGCGTGCAGATAAGGCACAGGAAGACTGCTGAATGGAGACACACTTATGTGGATTGCAGGGGGGCGGCCTGCTTCAAGGGGAGGCCTGGCTGGAGACACGGGGTCTGAGGAGGCCATGTGACCGATGGCCCCTTGGCGTGGGATACCTTTTGAAGTGTACATGTACTTTGGCACCTTGGCCTTTCGCGCCCCTGACAGCCACCCATGCCAGCACTCATCCACTGGCGCGAACCGCCTTTGATAGAGGGGGGTGGGATGGATGGGCCTGGGGCGTGCAGATAAGGCACAGGAAGACTGCTGAATGGAGACACACTTATGTGGATTGCAGGGGGGCGGCCTGCTTCAAGGGGAGGCCTGGCTGGAGACACGGGGTCTGAGGAGGCCATGTGACCGATGGCCCCTTGGCGTGGGATACCTTTTGAAGTGTACATGTACTTTGGCACCTTGGCCTTTCGCGCCCCTGACAGCCACCCATGCCAGCACTCATCCACTGGCGCGAACCGCCTTTATATCAATATATAGTATATCGCCTTTATATCAATGATAGTATATCGTTGCTTATCAATAACAAATGCCACATACCCGAGATTCTTGTGACACAGACCCACACTTCAACCGGTGTATTATAGTGGTCAAGACCCTAAGGCCTGTATAATCCAATGGTAATTGTTAGTATAGATATATGTGTGACTTTTATAGAGACATAACCTACTGAAAGACTTTGAACAGGTGTTATTTAGTGCATGCATTATCGAGAATATGTTATGTTAGCTTAGATTGATAGTGACCACCCTGCTTCACAGCGACCAGACCTTCACCCATTCGGAGCACAGATGTCTGACGTCCATCCTTGAATGGAGACACACTTGATTCATTTAAAAAATCGAAACAACTGTTGTTAAAATATATGTGGTGTTTTATTTTGTATCTTATTTTCATGACACAAAAATACAAGACTTTAAAGATTATACAGGTCAGGTTGCAGCACAGCGAGAGAAAATCCCTTGTACTGACCGCTGTCACTCGGGAACGTTTCTCTAATGGCACGAACGGCACAGGCGGGTATCACTATTCGAACGCGGTGTCCAAGCCTCCCTTGGAGCCACCATGTAAAGGAACGATAGGCCACCAGCCTGTACCACCTGTGAAAAGGAATGAAACAAACTGTTTTTAAATGACCAAGATAAGTTTAATAAACGTTTGTTGTCAATGACAATTCTTGTAACTAAAAGGCATTCTGCACGGACAAATGCTATCTAGACAATGCACACTATTGAACGACTTACATGCGTTACAATGATATGTAGATGTAATTTTGGATATAGTAGAAGAACATGAAATAGGAGTGGCATGACAAGCAGAGTATACTTACTCGTTACTCGGATTACGAGGACGAACAGTTGCGCGAAGTTCGTGCATAAGCACCATCATTATTCTCAACACGGCCCGTGTGAGGCAGGCTGCCCTGAAGCCTGGCAGCTCGGTGATGCATTGCGGTCGTGGCTCACCTTCCGAAATGTAGGCCAGGCATCCCGAGTTTTCTCGGCAGCAGCAGTTCTCGTCCTCAGTTGGCATTAGCTTGCACCGATTGCATGTGCACCAGGTGGAGACGCCGTCCATGCGACTAGGCCCAGGCTCTTCATCTGTTGATTCGTCCTGCCAACTGCCGTCCGAATCCCCATCGTTTTCGCGTGCTTCCCTTTCCAGTAGTTCCTCCTCGGTATACTCGGGCTCGTACATGTAGGGCATTATTGTAGCCATTGTGTGTTAAACAAACTAAAATAATTTATAGCGGTGGTACTGGTATCTGTTCACACGGGCTACAAGCGGCGAAGGTAGCTGGCCAGAGCACTGAAACGAGTCACAGAATACTCAAAGTAACACAGAGAGAGGAATGGAATCGAAAATCTGCTGCTGTGTTTTGTGAAACAGTCTGTTTATACTTATTGAGGAAAGAGGCGTCCTGCCATTTCCATGGCGACACGTCATTAGCTGAAGCGCAGCGAATGTTGACACAAGACATGCTTTGGCGTTGGGAAATGGGCGGTACGAGTCTGCTGATGACAGGCTCAGGGGCGGGGGATTTGATTTAGTGCCGCAAAAGCAGGTCAGCCAGGGCGATGGGAGAAATGATAGGATTATCAGAAAATGGCGGCTCCCTGGTGCTTGTTTTCGCGTGCGTTTAATGGACGAAAACTCAGGTAAGGTCCCTAGGAAAGTTTTCTAAAATCGAGCCACTTAGGCTTAAAAAAACATGGCCGACCCGTAGGGACAATAAACATTTTTACTAGACCATGGGCCTCATTCCGAGTACGGCGCTAACCAATGGCGCTATTAACGCCTTGGTTGACGCCGTACCCGGACCGGCAGCGCCTTGGTGGTTGGCGGAATTACCGCCCCATTCCAAGGTTGGCGGGGCGGTAATTCCCCAATCCCCATTTACCCTTCCCCATTCCCATTCCTGCCCCATAGGGCATAATGGGAGTGGGGAAGGCGTCAATTACGCCACCGTAAATTACGGTGGCGTAATTAACATCAAGGTCCCTTAGCGCCATGGTATTTAACGCCTGCTAAAAGCAGGTGTTAAAAGCACCATGGCGCTAAGGGAACTCGGAGTATGGCGGTAAGGGATTACCGCCACCGCTCTCGTTAGCGGTGGCCGCTATCCCTTAGCGCCATACTCGGAATGAGGCCCCATGCCTTTAAGTTTCACACTTCCCTAACAATTGGATCTAATTTGCATATTAAATTCAGCTTTCCCTCCCTAAACACCTCCCGGCCAGAGTCCTTTGGTCCAATGGCTCCAACTCTCTGCAGGTCAAAGGCTTCTCAAAGCAGAGAGTGGGAGGTAGATCCCTTTCTTCGGCTGGTTCCTCCCTCTGGAACAGTATCCTTTCACGCCTCAGACTTCCGCCAGAACTTCTTAAGTTCTGCAAACTTCTCAAAAGCTTTCTTTTCTCCTCTTCCTTCCCGTGCCCCCTCCCTTGCTGACTCTCCCTCCTCTTCTGCTGCTGCGACTGGGATCTGGCCCTTTCAGAGTCTTGCAGGGGCCAGACCACCCCCTTCCAGTCCCACCATCAAGTTTCTAAATCAAACAAAAATAGGTTTAGGAGACAAATAATAACAAAAGAAAAAGAGGTGGAACAAACACAAAATAGTATCATACCTATGTGTTTGCCTGAATTGCATTTATTTAAATATACTAAACCCCAGGTCCCTTTTATTTCCCACTCTTTTGTGTTGACCTCTGAGTCAATTAGTGGAGAAGTAAAACAGACTACCTGTAGTGTTAAATATCTGTGTATTTTCTCAAAATTAGAATCTGCTACTTCCACCTTTCACTATTCTCATTGCATGAACATTTAAATTATTCCAAATATCTCGAACAAAATGTTATTGCACAAACTATAATCTGAGTCCATATTATATCACCAACTGGTGCTGGTATTAACAATATATGTATCCTTACCTTTTTACTTTTCTTAATACTGTGATACACATACAGCTGTCACTCTAAGGTTGAGATTATGTTTTGGTTTCCCATTCACATATCGCTGAAACACTAGAAAATAGTACTCACACACTTCTCGTACGTAATTCTTTGTAATCACCAATCCTAAATAACTCCTCCCATTAGTAATTATTGGGACCATTTTGAACTCCCTCACATAGTTCAAAATGGTGCCTGGGTTGAACCAAACAGCAAAAGCATGTATTTATCAAGAAACAGTGGATCAGCTATGAGGAAGGTATGCCAGCATATAATTACTAATGAAAGGAGGTATGCCTTTAGAGCACTGTTTCTCCTCCACCTTAGTTGTGTAGTAGGTAGAGTTTGAGCCCAACACCTCCACTTGGTGGGAATTGTGATAGGCTGCTACTAATTGCCTGTCAGTCAATCCAGCTTTATTCAAAGTTAATCCTTAATATAATAATACAAAGAGTGCAAAACAAATTAAAACCATCAGACCTACAACCAATCAAATTAAAACAATTAAATATATAATACATCAACAAATCACTGGGAATAAAACAATTAAAATCAATGTTAAGATCAGAATAAAATGGATCGATTGTGAATCAACCATGCTCCATGTAAACATTTGCTAGTAAAATAGGCAACATTTAAATTGGACGTTGAGCAAACATTAAAAAGCTTGAACAACAGAAAAAAGTACTTGACCCTTTTAGTTATGTAACCGTCTAGACCAGACATAGGACACCAAGGAGAATTAGAAAGAGACCAACTACTTTCAAACTTGGCAACACCCAGGATATATGTGCTAAATTGGAGAAACAGAGAACGAGCCAAAGGGAGAGCAATCATATGAAGGTATGGTTCAAAACCCCAGATTTGTTTATTCAATAAATACATAGAGCCTGTTCTCAATCAGGTGCAGCATCCTCCAGCCCTTGCCAGGATAACTGTTTCGCGCCCTTGCACACCAAAAGCATGCTTCACCTATTAATAGATGTCAAGTTTTTCCACAGACCCTCCAAATCAGGGCAAGTAGGCACTTCTTAACATATGTTACCCACGAGAGGGAAAGCCCCCGCTCAGTGGCCAAGGCATGCAAGAGTACCTCCTTAAACTTGGATAATTCTGGGGTTGCCCAGGTCCTTACCCAGAGCATCACTGGCCTGACCAAAGCTAGATCCAATATGGATGAGGTTATTTGCGAAGCTATTTGGTAACCTCAGCAACATTTACAAAAATGTGTTCTGACTTATTGACATGAATTGGCAAGCTGTATAACCCCACATGTTGGCACCATAAAAAGCAGACGAAATAGCTTGGATATTATAAATCTCCAAAGCCAGGGTTTCATTACCATTACCGTGTCTAGTTGGAAACTTCCTAACTCCCCCAAAGTTTATTTCCATGGAAACACATGCTTTTGTCAATTGTCTTGCCAACGGCCATCCTCCTGGAATGGGATCCCCAAATAATCATAGTATCTAACCCGCTTTAGTCTTTGACCACCTACATTCATAATCGACCTGCAAGTTTGTGTGTGGTTTGGTCTGAAATCCATTACCTTTGTCTTGCTTCTGTTTAATTCAAGACCTAGTTGATCACACCAAGCAGTAAAGGGATGCTTCAGTCCCATAGGGGTAGTGGCGAGCGAAAAATGGCATTGTCTGTGAAAAATAACCCTGGACATCTTTCTTTAACCAACTTGGGGGGATCAAGACTACTTAGAATAAGCTCCCCAATAATTTAATTGATATAAATGTTGAAGGGAAGCAGGGCAAGGACACATCCCTGCCTCATTCCTCTTAAAACTTCAAACTCATCCATTGTCTCGCCACCTGCACCCCAATGCAGAGCCGCCTTGTTATCAGTGTATAGCTGACTAACAATAGACAACAGATGATCCGGGCTACTAATTGTATTGCCTGAAGTGGCTTTTAGGGCTGGGCCAGGCCTTTTTTTGCTCTATCAATCACTTTGGAAGTCAGTGTCCCTCCCTTGTTGCTGGAGACGATTACCTGAGAAGGGCACAACTCTCCTGCCTGCTCAGTGTGTGAGAGTGATGAAGGCAAATCATTAAACATGGGGCCTTATTATGACCATGGCCGTCCAGTAACAACGGTGCTGGTAAGCCTACAGGCACTGCTGTTACTGGACCGGCATAGTCCCGCCCGCCAGAGTCAGACCTGGCAGGCGGAATGGCACCTGCGGGCAGAGTTTCACAGAAGCACTGGCACCATTATTAACAGTGCCGGTTCTTCCGTCGTCTGCATTACCACTGAGTCCTATGAGACTCAAATGGGAATGGGAATTAACATTAACCAGCGCCTGACTTCCCGGAACGCCGGGTCGTAATCCCCCTGTGTTTCCGGCAAGCCAGTCGCCGGTAAATATTGCAAGTCTGGCGGCAACCCGCTGGTAGCACCGCCGGAGTTACCGCCGGACTTGTAATGAGGCCCAATGGTCTAAATCATTTGCATGTGAAAGGAATGCTGGCCATTAGTGAATTTGCAAAGTAAAAAAATGTGCTAGTGGAAACTCTGACATGGTAACATTGGTTCACCTTCGAGTGGAAATGGTGCCGGTAAACAACAAATTGTCAACTTTGTATCACCATGGGAACTTAAGTCTTGGGGGAACCTCTCTGAACTTTTGCAGTAGGGTTTTCTCTATCACAGGGCTGTTAGCAAGGATTTGATGATGTTTTTTTTGTTGTGAAACTGAATTCTGTTGATATGGGTGAATGTACTTTCTCTCTGGGACTCTGGGCCTGACTAGTAGGAGCTTCAAATTCTTGACTATGCCTACTTTATTTCCAACGCTGTAGTATGTCCAGAAGGGAGGTCTTTCATGTTCAGAAGGGCCTAAGTTAAGGTGAACAGGGGATCCCAATACCCCCCATTCAGGGGGGTCATTGTACTGTACCATGGGGTGGCACCTGACCCTTTGTCCCAAGAACTAGGCTGGGTACTTTATCAAAGTATGTACGGCAGACAATTCCTGTGCGGTCAGGTAACCTTACCTTTATCTTCCCCTCACATGTGTCAAAGATGCGTGCTGAAGATATAGATTACTTTGCCACAGGAAACCCCACAGCAGGAGACAAAAAGTCATACAACAATGCCCATGCACACCATGAGTACCATCAAGAGATCAATTAGCATTCTAAATGACTACCTCATCCGGGAGCACCAATCCCAAAGCCAAGTTACTCCATTCATGATTGGCAATCTACTTCAATTCTTCCTCATGCTACACTACATGGCCAGAGACACACCTATCCATAATCAACCAATATGGACGGCCAATGCTCAAAGTGGCACTGATCACCTTTGCCAAACTATTCACAGACAACCACCAAAACAGTATCTTCCAAGTGTGGAGGAGAACATCCACGGCCCACGGAATGAGATTAAAAAAACACCATGTGCAGCCGCTGTACACTATCTGGCAAAGTCCCACAGGAGCATCTATTTCTCCTGACCACTGGTAATAGCATTTTGTTCAACCCTAGGTCCATTAAGCCCATGACAGCGACAATCTTTATTGGGAACTATAATGGACAGAGAGACGTGCAGAAAATGAATGCTAACTGATGCAAATATTTGGTGGAAGGAAAACTGGATCAAAGAGTAACAGATGACGTGTGTTTCATTACAAAGTGTAAAACAGTTATCACCGTATATTCCAGGGTGCAGGCTAAATCTGTTGAGAGGGCAAATCACCCTGACAATTTAATGGTTCATCTGAGTATCTATAAAACTCCTGAATTATCTGAAATTGTCTCAGAGTGTGAGAAGAGCAGAAGAAGCTGGTTGTAATCTGTCTTGTATCTCGTGCCATAGATTAGTTCTAAGTGCTTAGAAAGTATTGCCATAAATCAGAGAGACAATTTAGGACAAAGAAAAGAGGGATAGAGAGAGTTCTATGTCTAGTTCTGTCTAAAATCCTATCGCTAGTTGGCGCTGGTGTGCCGCCTATCTAATAGTGGATAGAGTAAGCAAAGAAAGATCAATTACTTGTTTGTTCTGTTGTCTTGATTCTGAATGATTCTGAATCCTTTTCTGTTAGCCCAAGTTAAGTTTATTTATAAGTAGTTGTGATACAGACAGGAAGAACAGAATAAGACCTCACTCCTATGGAAAGTTACAAATGTCAGCTGCAGATGATTCTTGAACAGCATTTTGGCAAATATTGTTTATTGGCTACTACTGAGGGTGAATGTGTCCCTTGTTAAAACTTATGCTCTAATTCAAGAGCTAAAAAACATGCTGCGAAGACTTTAACCAGGGGCATAGACATTCTGGTTTTTAAGTCTGCCCTTGTTTCTAATGGGAAATGCATCAGGACGTTGGCTGCTGTCTCCACGTATGTGTTGACCTGTTACGGTTATGTCGAGTTACGACGCGGTTGTAAGGAATATATGTGTTCTGCCGTCATTGAAGGTTCACAGTACAAATTCCTTGTACGACCTGCATATTCACTTCAACCCTTACCTTAATCCTTTGCCACACGTTTGATCTGGGAAGTCTGAATGTCTCTAAACACCTAACTGAGGTGAGACCATTCCATCTTGACATTTGTACTTTGGATACGTAGTTAGAATGGCAGTGTAAATGCAGCCATTCCTCACAAGTAGATACTCCTTACAACCTTTTAAGAAGACAGTCCTGAAGAAGGTGGCAATAGTTAGATAGCCCACCAAAACCGGTCGACACATACATGGAGACAGAAGACAAGCTCCTGCTGCAATTCCCATCTTCATTTGTATGCCAGAATTCTGGCACTACCTGAGAGTTAGGGAATATTACCTCTGCCACGGTAGCAGCTGACCCAGTGGGTCGGGACTGGATCTGCTCATGGGCCATAGATGTGGCCTTTTCAAGGAGTGCATCATGTATAGTTGTGCTCATGCTTTTCAAAGACTGCAACATATGTAGAGGTGGCCTAGATGGTTCAGACAGGTCATGGCTTCACCGTGGATAGATTGAGCTGCTACAACTCGGCTGCTCAATGTAGACCCATTAAAATTACAGATGGATGGTATGGGCAGTAGGTTGTGCCATCAGTAATATATAGCCTGCTGCAGACATGTGGCCAGTTCTTTGCAATGTTGTCGTGTGTGATATTTGGGAAAAGTGGCACATGGTTTTGAAGGATCTCCCTGTCAGTCTTCCAACAATATTCTATTAATAGTGCTGATAAGGACAAATCCACACTGGGTGTGTCGTGATTACTTCAACCTGTCTGTGTATTTGTCTTGCATTGCATTCTGGTTCTGCTGGCATTCGTTATGTGTTTTGCCCTATGCCAACTAACTAGGACTCTGTGGTGTTGATGTCTTTGTGTGCAATGATGGGATGGCCTCCTCCATGAGTTGTGTCATAAATGTGGAGAAATCTCTGAAACACGTACAGTTGGCATAGACATGTAACATTCTATGCATGTTGCTGTTTGGAAACACGACTAGTGCCATTACATGTTTTGACTTTAGATGACATGTCTGAACTCTGACACACTTCTGTCCCACAAGAAATCTGGAGGCCGCCAGAATTCCTCCCTTCTTCCCCTTCGTCAGCAGCTTAGGTAGCCGCCCAGCTCCCATGCTTCCAACATCCAGATCTCCTGGAGGATAATATATTTAAGGATGAATGCTAGGAAGTCTGGGTAACCCAATTCGTAGTTGATGGCTGCCACATTGCAGGAAATTAGTTTGAATTTCTGCCAGTGATGTGAAATGGTAGCACTTTGTCGACTTTTGTTGGCTTTTGTTGGCTCAGAGCTTACAAGTCACATGTTATTAATAGACGGCATAATAATTAAATATGAGGTCACTGTCACATCTTGTTTTGATTCTTCTGGTGTAACAAGTGCTGATTTGAATTTCTGTGTTGTAATGCTAGATTAGCTAGATCAACGTCTGTGACTTTACATATTTGGATTCATGTTGACTATTAAAACAGTTCTGGATAACGCACCCCCTTTTAATAACCACTTGTTCCCTGCGTGGTTTGACCTTTTTGGAGTTCATAATCTTGAAATCTATCCTGACGCCACAACGTTGATGGGGCCAGGGCCTCTAGACCTGGACTTAGCCCACTTGCTCACATGTTGACTGCTAGCATCCCAGGTGCCTATATAGTAATTATGGTTGTTCTTTAAAATTATTCTGATTCAACAAAAAAAGTTTACTAGTGACTCACCTTTTCTTATAAACTGGATCAAACTTGAAGCTCCACCCCATTCTTAATATCACTTTGAGTTGCTCCTCCTCTTATCTAATTCTCTTAACTATTTTTAAATCCGTCTTCAAAATTGTCCCCTTGCCAAATGTAATACTTAGCCACTTACAGCCTTTATTGATCAGACTCTCACAGTTTTCAAATTCTCTCGACTACGGGTTGTTGAGGAGACTATATTCCTCTTGCCCTCAATCAGGTTAATGATTGTGCTGAACCCCCTCAATTGTGCTTGTTTCGCCATTCTACAAAGTTATACTTCATTAAGAGCTGCTCGTGGGGATACAGGTTATCACTCCATAGTTCCTTCCTAGACAATCATTAATGTGTGGTTTGGGCCTTGAGGTCATCCACCGCTGTTTACATTCAGCTCATTCCACAGCAGCCTTGTTCGTTTTCATGACAGATACTACTGGAATTAAGTCGAAGATTTCCACAGTAAATTTGGCTATTTTCCTTGTGATTCTTAGGGTTCTCTTTTGATTCCAAATTTGATGGATACACAAACAGGCCACTAAATCCAGGTGCTGCCTCTCTGTAAAGATAGACTTGACCTTCAGCATTTTCACATTGTCTCTGGGTTGCAAATTGCTTATAGTTGGAAATCCTTATATGAAGACAAGCTAGTGCATGAGGCCTCTACCACTGCTATGTGATTACTAATGCTACACATCATTGCTGATATTAGTACTTTTAAGTCTCTCACCCATGATGGCTTGAGCTGAGAGATGTAGGAACTATCACTCTCAGAGTTGTTCATACTAAATTTAAAAACAGCACTGAGGGCTCGAGCTGACTGGATACATTCTTCATAAATTACTTGCTCTTGGGTCTGTGGCTGACCGGAGAGAGAGAAGGCTTTCTAATTGGGTTGCATTGACTTGAGGGACTTCAGTCATAGCTACATCTTTGCTACATTCCTCTACTAGCTTCCATCTTTAGAACGTTCCCTGGTTCGGACGGCTGTACCACATATCCAGTCATTCGAGACGTTGAGCCTTTCCTGTCCAGAGCCTTCGACAATCTTCCTTCATATTGCAGGCTATTTCTTCCAGCAGGCTGCTGTAGAGAGGAAGAGTGGGCAGTGGATGACTTTGGAAGCTTTGATAACTTTGACGTTTCAGTGATCTTGGGTTTCCAACTGGAGCTTTGATTTTACCTCAATATGGTGATAATTGTGCTTTGTTCTTGAAGTCTACTCATTCAATCCTCGCTTTTCTTTATCACTGCCAGGCGAAGTACCTTGAAGTACCTCTTTGCCTCGCCCACTTCTCCTGTGGATTCCAGCTCCAAAGTAAAACTTTCATCGACCTACAAGTCTTTTTTGCTGTAATACGGCTCTAATTGTGCAGCTCCGCCCACATAGGGCGTGAAGAAGTTAAAAGTGAGCATGCGCGTGCACCAGCGCGTGCGCACCAGGCGAAGTACCTTGAAGTGCCTCTTTGCCTCTTTGCCTCTTTGCCTCTTTGCCTCTTTGCCTCTTTGCCTCTTTGCCTCTTTGCCTCTTTGCCTCTTTGCCTCTTTGCCTCTTTGCCTCTTTGCCTCTTTGCCGCTGAGCTGCGGCGGAGCGGCATAGAGGTGAGCTTCGGGTGCTTTTCCTTCCTTCTTGGCTTTACAATACTATAATAGTGTTGGTTTTCTTTTGCCCTTTTTTGTGGTAAATCCACAACTAATTCTATAACTCATTAAATGGCTCAATACAACGTGCCCACCTTGAAGACTGGTATGCCTAGCAGTACTGAAATGGCTGAGTGCTTTCCTAAACTACGGACACAATCACTTTCCTCTCGCAAACGACCTTTGAGTCTGTCAACTTCAACGCCCATGAATAAGCGACTGACTAAAGTCGTGAAACTCGGACCGTTGCAAGCTCCACTACAAGACATTCGTAAGTTTTGTAAAGACGCCCCCCCCCCCCCATCGCGCCTTCTCTTGCAAAAAAATGTAATTTACCCGTTGCCAGCGACCTGCCTTGCATACCGACCCCAATCATCACAATTGAGTCTCCTCCTGCAAAACAACTCTCAGAACCGCCGGTAATTGGTGTACCGTCTCTCCTTCCAACAAGGGAAACTCGCGATGCATTAGTTGATCCTGATAACGCAGTTAATCTTGTTACCCCTTCCCCGTCAGACAGCGTAGTTCTGGAGAATGCCCCAAGCAACAGCTGAATCGTTGGAAAAAGCCTCTTCAGAAGAGAAAGAGTCCAACAAAATGATTTTAAATAATAATGAATCCTTTGCATCCGAAATAGAACTGGGTGCGACTCACTCTTCGGCGGTAAACAACTCTCAGAACCTCTCTGACTCCCCCATACTGTTTGATGAAAACGACAAGCCGTCAGTGCAGTCAGGAGACCTTACCGCAAGTTGATTTTACCACTAAAATAATTGAAGCTGCTTTGAGTGCTATGAACTTAACGCTGCTATCATTAAGTAAACTATATGACTCTCTTGATGACAAATTAACACAGCTATCAGCTAAAATTAATAAAATTCTCATTTGGCAAGCGGAAACAGGGCCATGGCTACGCCGAAGAGTGCGTGTGCCCCGAGACGAACTGCCTGTAAGTATTGTTTGTGTGTCGGTTGTGTGCCAAACCGCTGCTTCTGCAGAAAATGTCAATGTAAATGATGATGTATTGCTTTTGAGTGCACCTAAGGTATCCCCAGTAATTACTGTACCTGTGGATAAATCCGTAGAAATAAGTACACAGTCACGTGGTGTAGCCAACATACCGTTGGCCCTTCCAGAAGCAATTTATGTCCCGTTGAAACACTCCTATACAATTTTCGAGAGTGGGAAAGCCCAAACCACTGGTTTGAAAAAGCTGCCAAAAAATAAAAAAAATTCGAAACAAAATCCTTTCACAAATACAAAACTGTTTTTTAAAGGTATTAATCTCTGCCAAGGAAAAATGCCATCATTGCGTCAAGCGCGGTAGCAAAACAAATACCATCTGCAAGCTCAAGCAAGAGCAACCACCATTAAAAATATTATGACCTATGCCCCTGACTTATGAGCATGTCAAAACTGTAATAAACCATAAAGATTCAGCTAAATTGACCAGCAAAAATAACGACTCTAAGAAAGTAAGCAATAAGGAAAGTAGCGGTTCTTCCATCCTAGACCCCAACAAACTGCATCGTAGTTTTGTTTGTTTGTTTGTTAATTTTATTTGTATAGCGCGCCAGACCCAGTGGTATATGGGCGCTCAAGGATATGGTTATAGTGAGATTAGGCGTGCAGTTGATGCGTATATGACAGGTCATCCATTACTCCCACTGAGTATAAGTCCCAAAATCTCTGACTCTATGTGCACAACCCATGAAAGAATTTAACCTAGTATCACCAAATTTAATGCAGAGACTAAAAACTCTGTTTCAGTACACCCAAATGAAAGAACTGTAGCTGTTGTCAAGGAAACGGCCAAAACTAATCAACCTGGGACTTGTACGCAGGTAGTAGAGCATGAGGTTGAAAGGCCAAAATCCATCTCTCCCCTGTGTGTGTGTGTGTGTGTGTGAAGGAGCAATTAACAACTTCTCAAAGCTTGCCCCGGATATTATTCAGCTTATCCATTCAGTGCTAGCAGTCAACAAAGAATTAGATCTGACAAAAATGGGGACGCAAAAAATCTTAGAAAACAGTAAGGTCAAAGGTGTCCAGCAGGCAGCGCAAGCTAATAAAAATCCAGCAGCATACTATTTGAACTTCCAATGTAGAGCGAGTCGTTTCACCCAGTTTCATCTAAATTGGCGCTCCCAACTGACCATTTTCTCTGACATCCCGCAACTGGAGGACATCACATCATCTGATATTGCCCTAGTAGAATTCCCAAATGCACCTAGGTTAAGCAATGCTAGACTTTGGACACACTCCAGAGTTATACAAAACACCATATGGTTAGCTAAAAGCCAATTATTTGCTCTGGGCTTTAAAATTGTCACAGACAGAACACCTAACAATAATCTTGAGGGCCAAATCCCAATTCCAACTATTAAGGGACAGGATTTTTGGCAGGCTGAAACAAAAAATCTAAATCTGAATCGCCAAATGGGATGTGTCTGTAAATGCTGTGAAAATGACCACTAGCTAGATGTACATTCTCCAGTTTTGGAAATAGCTCTACTCTGTTGGAACACCCGGGGTTTTAAGCATCTGTTGAACAATAATGAGAGTTCATTGAAAGACTTTGACATAATGCTTTTGCAAGAGACGTGGCTTACTGATGTGCCCATTTGGGATGCATATGATATTCATCTGAATGCTGCGAACAAAACGACCAGAGGGAGACCTATATCAGGTCTAATGATTGCAGTGAAACAAGATACTGGCCTCCGATCTAAACAATGGTTGTCACCCAACAAGTGCATGCAATTGATAAAGGTTTATATGAATTCCTTCAAATGTGCCATTGTAAACATTTATTGGAACCCAGTGGGTATGTCTGATTCGTGCTTTTTTAAGGATCTGACTGAACTCTTCCTTGTAATAGCTCTAGATTCCTCTATTACCCATATACTATTAGGAGGAGATTTAAATTTGGACTGTATTTCCAAAAAAATCCACAGTAAATAAGCCCAGAATAATTCAATGGAATCAATTAATTAAATCTCAAAATTTACAGCGGTTGAATGGAGCATTCAAATCAGACATTCCACCTGGCCCAACATGGCGTAGAGGTACTAGCTGCTCCACGATCAACTACATCTATTTATCCTCGAATTTGTTCTCCTTAATCTCAGATGTTCGTATTGTGGCGTCTGCTAAAAGTGATCATAAACAAACCCGGACTTATTATAAACGTCAACAAGGCTCTAGTAACTCGGGTCTAAATAGACTATGATGGTCGAATAACACCGTAGGAAACTTTAGCAAATTGATGTTGGGTCTAAGTCCAGTGAGCCCAAGCGATAACATTCAAAGCGTTATGTACTGTGACATGATGCACTGTTTTCAACAAACATCACTAAACCCATACAATCGTCCAAATTCTGCCCCAAAAACGCATAATTATAATCTGGAGGTGAGGATGTAAAAAACACTACTGAGGACCCACAAAAGAGCTGCTCTAAAACAACCATTAGAGATAAGATCGGCTTTATTAACTAGACTACAAACTAGGTATAGGAATTGGCTTTGCACTATGCGAACAAAACTATATCAAGACGATGGAGCCAAAATGCTGAGTGCGCTCCACACAAAAAATACATCCAGAATTTGGAGAATCTTACATCAAGCATCTTCAGGATCTCAATGCTTAATCCAAGCAAACAATGTAAGTGAGCAACAGTGGATCGAGCATTTTTCTCAGCTCTACTCTCTGCCTGAAGATGGCCTGAATGTGGATCCCTGTAAACTGGAAACCTTCTTCCTGGAGTTTGATCTGGATGACATCATCCTCTATATTAAAAGAGCCATAATTCCAGAACCTGTGGTCCGGATGGTCTCTCAAATCAAACTCTAAAAAAAGACCCCGAAATTTGGGACAGTATATTGTTCCATATATTCACCACTATAAACAAGACCCAGGTACTGCCGCTCTCATGGAGGCACTCAATCGTGGTCCCTATTTATAAAAAAGGTGACCGACAACTCCCTATGAGCTATAGACCTATTGCTCTGTTGGACGCACCAGGTGAAATATTTGCCCGTCTAATATTAAGAGACTTCAACGATTGGAACCTTAAAGTGCAACTAAGAGACCCATATCAATCTGGCTTTGTTTCGAGTTTGGGAACAATACCAAACATTATGGTGTTGTATGCAGTTAAATCTGAAATGGCAACTAGAATACAAGCGCTCTATTTAGCGTTTATCGATTTTTGAGTTACATTCGACTCAATTGATCGATAACTATTATCTCGAAAGTTGGTCTCCTACAAGTGCCCCCCCTCATTATGCACATTAATCATGCTCCTGCACACTAATAGGACCATGGAGGTGCGATTAAATTTGGAGGGTCTATTAACTGCACCTTTTTCAACCCATCGTGGCCTTAAACAGGGCTGCTTGCTCGTCTCAGCTATTTTCAATCTATTCATACTGGATATGGGTAATGCGTTCCAGGGTGTGAAAAGTGACCCGCCAAAATTGGGCCAATCGAAAACATGCTACTTATTGTATGCTGATGACCTTGTGTTACTTTCTCAAACACTGGTAGGTCTCCAAAACATGCTTAAAACTTTTGATGTTTACATAGATCAAAACAGACTCATAATAAACACAGAAAAAACACAGGTCTTAATTTGCAATACAAACGGAAGATCTAAACACCGGTCCTTTAAATGGTACTTGAATAATGTGGCCCTGATAAATGTGTTGGAATACAAATATTTGGGCTGCATAATGTCTGGTAAATTAAAATTCGAGTCCATTAATACACAACTTCAAAATAAAGTACAAACTTTAACAGCTCAAGCAAGAATCTTATCGCAAAAATTTGGTTACACTAAAGCACACCATGTTATTTTACAAACAAAAAGACATCCCAATCATTTTCTATGGAGTGGAAGCACAAATGCCAAAAGAGCAATGTTACTGCGACAAAATCGAGTCAAGTTTTTGGAAACAAATATTGAATTTACCTAAATGTACTCCTCTTCCATTGATTCGTTTTGAAGTTGGTCTAATATCAATTCATGCTCATGCTCTATGGAAAATGTCCAGCATTCTTAAGGAAGTGTTTATTAAGCATTAATGCCCCTAATACATTGGGAATTATAACCCAATATTTACTAGTCTCCCAACAAACGCTCCCAAAAATGTGGTTAAAATACACTTTGAATGCTTTGGCGGATGCATCTGTTAACTTGGATTTACTATTAATCAATCCTGATTGTGCAAAAACTAAGATCTACCAGCACGATTGGATTGTGAATCATTCCAAATGTTTATTGTACAAAGACTTCAGCACGGCACTCTTTGGTCATAAGCGAAAGTGTACCATGGCAGATTATCTAAGTAAATGCCTGTCACCTGAAGTAAGACATCTATACCCCCGCTTTAGACTAAACCTTTGCCCCTCGAATGATATTCTTGCTAGGACAATTTCTGTCGATTCTGTAAGAACACAGAGTCAAGAGAAACACTCGAGCACTGCATTGTAGTATGCCCAGCTTTAAAGGAAAAAAAGAGAAAAATATTTCAAGTTTGTCACAGTGCCTCAACTTTGCAGAACTCCAGATGAAATCTGGATTTTTCTGTTTTCAAACACAGAATTAGTAGTCCGCATTGCGATTGTACACTTTCTGAAATTGCTATTTCCACGAACATGAGCATAAGACAGGAGAGAACCTGTGTATATTCTGTTTTTTACATTTTTCCCCTGTCTCGCTGACACTTTAATTGAGTTTTTAATTTGGATTGATTTTGTTTTTAAACTTTTTATTAGAGATGTGAAACAAATGTTGATGTTTTGTTCTTGTTTTGTATGTATATAAATTGTTTAATTGAAACATATTTGAAAAGTTCCTCATATCAGCTGACCAAACAAAAAAATAAAAAAAAATCGCTGCCTGAAAAGGATTGACAGCACACCATGTCCGGCTCTTGTCACCCATAACTCCATTGCCTTAAACATCTTTCTGGCACTTCTCCTTTATATTCATTTCCCTTGCGCTGACGCCTTTTTGCCCCTTACAAGTTCTTGGAATATTACCTTGCTTGAAGTTCAATCTTGTAATCGGCTTGAGCTTCGTGATCAGTCCGAGTGATGAAGGCCACTCATGGTCGCGTTTTGGGGCATTTGGTATCTCAAAATTATAATGTTCTCTACCAGATGACTGGCCCATGATCGCTGGCCCATAGTCGCTGGATTAAAGCCTCTTGTTTAATCTGTTGAATTAATTTGAGCTGGGCTTAAAATACTCTCAAGCCTCCAAGAATTAACTCTGCTCTCTAGGTTGCCATGCATTTCGACCTTGACGTGAACTGATTTGTTCACATTAGAGCCTGGTTTGACCAATGAGACCAGTTTGATATAAATATGCTAAGTGACACTTTGCCTCCATTGAGTGCCCTAGCCTCCCGGGACTATCTACATCAATGGGTAACCCTTTTGGAGTGCATTCCCCCATATTGGGGAGTACCTTTGAGTCTATATGGTCCTTCCAAGTACTCTGGCATAGGGAGTAAAAATGTTTGGTATAGCACCACCTAGTTTTACATTCAGTTGCTGTGTTGCCGACTGTGTTGCCATCTGTAGGTACACCGCTGATTCGAAGGCAGGTGCTTGGGCGTACCCTCCTGGTCCTTCAAAGCTAGAAGATACCCTATTATTTGTGTTTCATCATCCTTATTTAGAGCTGAATAAACTGAGTTTATTTTTAATTCATTGAACTACTTAAAGGGGGACTTGTTAATGATTCCTTAGACAAGACATATATCTTGCAGAGTTATCCAGTATTTTAGGGGAGAATTTCCCACTGCACAGATTACAACATGCAGTAATACAACTAGCTTGTGGCCAAATAAACACAGAGGGAATTGTTTTATTTAAAAAATTAAGTGTTGCCAACAGTACCTTCCCAGCATCAGACTATATGGAGCTGCCCCACGAGGAGGCTCAAAGCACTGCCCCTCAGAGCGTTCTCACAGATGGAGGTAGAAGAGCGAGCTTAGTGCATAGAGCAGTGAGACACATACGACACAAATAACAAGGCACAGAGCCAACTCTGCACTGTATGTTACTAGATCAAAACCTCAGGTTTCTTTGAGTGGGCACAGCTCTCATCACTCCAGCGGTGAGCCTTACTACAGCTGATATTTCCTCACTGAATGGCGAACAACAATCATTGAGGCTGAAGTTCTACATCTTCCCCTGCTGAAACTCAGCAAAGAAGCTTAAAGAAACAATCCTTTGCCTTCCCACCTCCCGCTACGTTCCTACACCATTTCAGCAGCAAGCCACACAGCAGGGAGAGAGAATGTGCAAGACCCTGCCAACACGGGTACTTACCCGCACACGTGGGCAGCTCCGCTACAGATGGCTTGAGATGAGAGGTTTAGCCATGTGTCCATATAAAGACAAGAGAGTCAAAACTCAGGACAGTCGATGTTTGGCATTTGGAGAGGCAGGAGCGTATCAAGCTTGTTAGGGAAGGAATTTGTAGTATAGCTAGGCTAGAGTAGAATTAAATCTATAATAGGGCCCGGTAGAGTTAAGGATTAGGTAGGATTTTTTGGGAGAAATTTGGGGCCTGATTTATGGGTGGGTGGATGTTGTGATTTGTATGTGGATGGGCAGTACAACTCACTAGGCGAATGGGCAAAAGGAGCTTCCTCTTTAGCAAGTAAGAGAAGTTTAACGTGAGCTTTGAAGAGATTCACCGTTGAGCCGGCCTTGAATATTATGTGCAGTTAGTTCCAGTGGAGCAGGGCGGGAAGGGAGAAAGAGCAGAAGCAAGATGAGGCACAGGGAGGGTATTGGACAGTGATATTGAGTGCAGAGGAGGATCGAAGAGAACGGGATGGTGAGTAAACAGAGATATAATCAGACAGGTACTGAGGAGCAAGATCATTGATAGCTTTAAAGACTAGAAGAAACTTGAAGAGAGAATGGGGGTAGCAAAGTTGAGGACTTTCTCTAGTGGGAGGAAGGAGTAGAGAGGTAGGCCAAGGAGTAATCTTGAGCAGTAGTCATGTTTGCTGAACACGAGAGTGTAGATTACAGTTTTTGTAGAGTGCTTAGGAAGAAAAGGTCAAATGTTCAGTGTTTTGAGGATGTTAATTCGAGCAGCAGAGGCAGTGGTAGTGATGGATTGTTGTATTCATAGGTCGCTATAAAAAAGGATACCAAGATTGCGAGCCTTAGGTGAGGGAGCAAGAAGGTCGGGCTGGAAGGATTTCAGAAAAGTAAAGATATAGATGGCATCGGAAACCAGGAGAAAGATGACTTCAGTTTTTTAAGAGTTCAGCATGAGGCAGTGACATGAATAATTGCAGTGAGACAGTTTGTAATCTGTTCAGAGACGCCCGGAGGGCAAGAAAGAAAGGAGAAAAATATTTGGGTGCCATCAGCAAAAAGGTGATAGTGAAAGTCTATGGATAAGATAATTCTTCCTAGGACGGAAGTAGTGAAGGTGAAGAGCAGAGGTCCAAGGACTGATCCGACAGTAAGAGGGGTGGCTTCTGAGGTTTGCGGGTTCCAAGAGATTTTAATGTATTGACCTTCCAGGTAGGAGACAATCCAGGCAAGGATTTATGAATGCCAAGGTCATGGAGAATGAGTAGGAGAGAAGTGGTTGACAGTGTCAAAAGAAGCAGAAATTTCCAAAATGATGAGTATAGAAGATAGTTTGGAGTGGTGAGCATTGGAGGGAAAGTAGGAGACATGCATGATTGCAGTCTCGGTGGAGTGTTTACTATGGAAGTCAGTTTGAAGTGGATCTCCAAGACCATTATCCTCAAGGTACATAGTGATCCGGTTATAGACCACCCACTCAAGACCTTTTGAATAATGGGGAAGGCGAGAAGCACAGCAATAGTTTGCTGAAACGGTTGGGTCAGCAGAGGGTTTCTTCAATAGGGTTAAGACAGTTGCACATTTGAAGGAGGCAGGGAAGAGCCCAGTGGAGAGAGAGCAAAAAGAGCTTAGAGAGATAAGGCAAGTGATTGAGACAAAGGCCCTCATTACGACCCTGGCGGATTTTTTCCGCCATCGACGGACTTTCCGGCCATGGCGCAAAGTCCCTTTACGCCATGGCGGATGGCGGACTTACCGCCCCATTCCGAGGTCGGCGGGGCGGTAAGTCCCCATTGACCCATTTACCCTTCCCCATTCCCATTTCGGCCCCATAGGGCTCAATGGGAGTGGGGAAGGAGTTAATTACGCCACCGTAAAATACGGTGGCGTAATTAACACCAAGGTCCCAGAGCGCCATGGATTTTTCCGCCCGCAAAAAGCGGGCGGAAAAATGACCATGGCGCTCCAGGAACTCGTAGTTGGCGGTAAGGGGTCCGCGCAGCTAACGCTGGCGCAGACCCCTTAGCGCCAGGGTCGTAATGAGGCCCAAAGTCTTTGAAAATGTGTAGAGCAAAGGGGTCGATAGGAATGCAAGTTGGGTTGACACTGCATAGGATGGGTGCTAATTCAATAGGAGAGGTCAGGTAGTTGAGAGTAAAAGAGCTAGGAGTAGAGGTGGTGGACAGAAAAAGTGCTGGTTAGGGAGACAGATGAGGGCTATCAGAGCATCAAAGAATGTAGATATTTTAGAGGAAAAGAGAAAAAGTAGTGAGCAAAGTCATTACAGAAAGGGAGGAAGCGATGGATATTGGCTTGGGAGGTGTGTACAAAGATTGGAGGGTAGAGAACGTCTGTGGGGGTCATTACAAAGGGAGGACATTAGGTTTGTGAAGTACAAGGGTTTGGCAGAGTCCATTGCAGAGGTTAGGTTTGTAAGGGAATTTCTATAGCCGAGGAGTAAGGTAGGTATTATAAAGAGGACTCCTCACAGGTGGGTCACCAACACATATTTATTTGTATCCACACAAAGGACAGTGCATGGGTAAAAGGCCCCCAGCCACCCTCAATTCCAGGCTCCCTTCCACCAAGTGCCTCTCGTCCTGGAAACCCTCCACGATCTAAACTCTCAACCGTTCCAGATTGGAACCCATTTGCCCCATGACTCCAACAACACAAAATTATGTACAGGAACAAGCTAAATTCAAGATATAAGAGTAGGTGTCCGTAATTTGTGCCAGCGTTGCAGGACACGGCTCATGTTTGTTTTGAGGATCTGAATTTCAGAGGTGAAACACATATGAGGATGGGAATGGGAAGTTGTGAATGTGCGTAAATTAATAGCGGAACCTAAAAGGTGAGAGGTCCTCACATCATCAAGGTAATGAGCAAGAGAGTCCTGCCTGAATGTCTTCTTTCTAATGAAGGGTGAGATGAGGAGTAGAAGGCGGAGAGTCCGATATGTTGATGGGAACAATGGCGTGATCAGAGGGTGAGGGGTCAATGGAGAGGTGAGAGGAGGGGAGTGAAATAGAGAGGAAGACAAGGAGCCTCATCATGAGTTGGGCGGCATCCCGCAGTAAATCTGCCGGGATACTGCCCAATGCAAGTAGCATTACCGCAACTTGGACCGGTGCTATTAGCACTGGATACCAAGTTGCGGTACCATGATAAATCCCCATTTAGTCTGAGTCCATTGGACCCAATGGGGCATTTTCAGCGCAATGCTAATACCGCCACAGTAATTGTGCCGAAAATGGGCAGAAAGTCAGCAGATTTATCCCCAGCTCAGAGCTCCCTCCTGCTTGTGACGAAGCCCAAGGACAAGAGAGTTACAACCAGAGTGGGTAGGCTGGTTGTGAAGAGAGTAGAGGGAGTGGTCAGATAGGGGGGAGTTAAGTTCAAGGCAGGTGGCTGCAAAGGGCTTGGGGAGGTTAAGGTCCACCAGCATGACAATGGGGATGTCGGTAGGAAGTGACTCAAGGGGAAGGGCCAGATCACAGAAGAAGAATTTGAAAGGAGCAGGGGGTTCATAGAGATCCAGAACAGTGAGAAGAGTAGGAGGGAGGAGTTATTTAGTGGCATAAAGTGGAATAGCTCACTGGGCATTGTTACCTTATGGGAAGAAGTCTCTTGGGGGCTATCATCCTTCCCTCGGGAAGCACTGATTGATTGAGAAATAGGGGGCTTATAAGGGCCAGTGTTAGCCTTTCCTGGGTAAAATGCATGTCTACAGGGGTTTTGGGGGAGGGGCTAACATTTCTGTAAGTGCTGATTGGCTTACGGCCTGAACCGAGCTGGGATAGTCTAGGGATTCCCCATGTATCTCCTTCATGTCCATCACACACAAGCTCGGGGTGGCACCCAGTCCAGTTGCCCACTTTGCAGAGTGCTCCCAAGGTTAGGCTGGGGATTTTATCACAATGGCCCTCATTACAAGTCAGGCGTTAAGGGTTTAATGGCGCCGTCGGCGCCGTTAACCCTTAACGCCTGATTCACACTTTAACGCCTGCTTTTTGAAGGCGTTAAAGTCCAAGGCGCCAAGCGACCTTGGTGCTAATTACGGCACCGTAATTTACGGTGCCATAATTAGCGCCTTCCCCATCCCCATTATGCCCTATGGGGCAAAAATGGGAATGGGGAAGGGCAAATGGTGAATGGTGAATGGGGAATTACCGCCCCACTCACCTTGGAATGGGGCGGTAATTCCACCATCCACCATGCCGGGCTCCGGCATGGACCATGGTGCTAATAGCACCATGGTCCAGTACCAGAGTCGTAATGAGGCCAAATATATTTAAATGCCAGCTTTTTCAAATGAGTTATGACATATGTCTTTGGTGTACACTGATACCATCAGACTTACTGTATTGCATCAAATACATTCTTTTTTATTAACAACATATTTCAAAATACATGTCAGATAAATCAACAACACAAAGTAATACCCCTGTCCCATCCCCCGACCCCATCCCATCCCATCTCTCCTCTCCCTCTCATAAGGTTTTCACATGTGATCTCATACTAGCTCTAGAAATGTTCCACACAGTTCTTCAAACATTTTACTTTTCTTTTGGCTCCTGAGTAAAACCCTCTCCATTAGTTAGAGTTAATACATTTCTTGTATCCACACTGCCACAGAAGGATGTTCATCCAAATTCCAGCCTCTTAAAATCAGTTTCTTGGCCATTAACCAGATAGTTGACCAATCAGAGTAACTTTTCCCATTATCAAAGTATCAAAGTCTAAATTCAATCTTAGAACTTTATTGAGAATATCTGCTAACTCTCCCCAGAACGATCTCACTTTATTGCATTTCCATAGCATATGTTTTAAGGTACCAACCTATGTTTACATCCCCAACATGCCTCAGAATCAGTAATTCCTCTTTTGTATATACGTTCTGGAGTCCAATATACTATATGCAACATCTTAACTTGTCTGGCCCTCTCTCCAAAGATAGTGATATGTTGTTGAAATTGTTGTCCCACCTTTTCTCAGCCATTCCATTATTCAATTTCTGAGACTATGGGTCTCATTACAAGTGAGGCGGTAAGAGGTTAACGGTGCCGGTAAAGGTGCCGGTGCTGTTAACCCTGTACCGCCTCATTACGAGGTCCCCTCGCGGGACCCGCTCTGGACGTCTGGTGAGACCAGACGTCCTTTGCGGGTCCCGCAAGAGGACCAGCATGCTAACAACAGGCCCATCATAAACGGGCCGGTTGTTAGCATGCTCCCCATTCCCATTGAGCCCTATGAAGGCTCAAATGGGAATGGGGATGGTCCGGGTCCGGGTTCCCTGAATGGGGAAATACCATGCCCTCCAAAGTCGGAATGGCCTGGTATTTCCCCATTCAGGGACCTCAGACCCGACCCGAGTTTGGAGGCAGCCATGCCCTTATTAAGGGCATGGCTGCCTCCAAACTCATAATGAGGCCCTATGTGTTCAGCAGTGACTCATTCCCTTTCCTGGCTGACAGTAGTCGATTGTATATTCTAGAGGCCAAATGCCCCTGTTTATTAGCATTCAATAATAGGTGGCCCAAATGATTGTCCCTTCTTGTTTTTGTCTTGTTAATGGCTCTATTCCAAATGGGGTATTCCCCATAAGTGCAGTCAGTTAGCGTCTTGACTAGTTTGAGATGCTTAAAAGAAATCCAAGATCCATTACCTACTAAGTCACCTATCCATCTGATCCCCCAGCCCAAATACCAATTCATCCAGAACAGCATTTTTTTCCTGTCTCTCACTTCAGAGGTAAACCAGATGGACGAGATGGCTGTATAAAAAGATTCACACCCTAATAGATTGGCCATTTTCACCCAGGTCTCGCTCAAGAATTCCGTTAGTGGCGAGGTCTCAATCTTTCAATCATTCTTTGTAGTCATAATTGCCTTTATTTCTAGTGGCCCGCTCCTGCTCAATTCTGTACATGCCCATTCAACCGGTGTATCTTCCAAGAATGGTATTGTATGTCTTTATGCAAATGTTAGGTGATATGCAGCAGCATTGGGTACATGAAATGTGAAGGTTTATTTTCTGATTAAAACTACTGTATTAGTTTATCAATATTGTTCACGCCATACTTATCAAGGGATGAAGCGATCATACTCAGAATATAGTTAATTTTAATGTTCATCTTCCCAAACATTAACTTTTCCTGGCAGTGATACATTTACCAACTTTCATTTTCCCAGTTTTGGTTTCAGGTTCCTTACTATCAACTTCATGTTCTCTCTCATCATTTGTTCTATATTGCATGTTTACCATATGCCCAGGTATTTCCTCTTCAACTGGCACCTTCTAAAGCCATATGATACTAGCTCTGTTTTCTTACATGTACATGAAGTTGGCATGCCCTCTGATTTTGACCAGTTTACCTTGTACACTGAGACCTCTTTAAAACAGTCAATCTGTTCCATTAGAGCTAGTTGCGAACCAATCAGATTTTCTATGACTAACAATAAATCGTCTGCATATAATAAGCCATACTTTTTGGTCCACGCCTCCAAATTTAACCCCTTGAATTCTCTCGCCATCTTTATAGGTCACTGCCAGTGGTTCCATCGATACAAATAGTAAGTGTGAGAGGGGGCATCCATGCCGAGTTTGTCTTTCCAATTTGATTAAACCAGAGCAGAGGCCATTAGTCTTTACTGATGCCGTTGGTTCTGTACATTATAATCTAAGCTAACTCATGAATCCATCACTCAATACATTGCGCCAAAAGTCTAGAAAAGAAATTTCTAATTGATGCGATCAATTGCTTTTTCTGAGTTTCATGACAGGATTGTCACATCTTTTTCTTGCTTATGGCCTCTATTAGTGTTTGAATTAGTTTCCTCATGTTGATTGCTGCATGTCTATCTTTTACAAATCCAGTTTAATTTGGCTTCACCAGCCTCTGTAAAATTTCTTCCATGGGTCTTGCCAATGATTTTGCCAGGATCTTATTATCCATATTAATGAGCCTGATAGGCCTATAACTTCCGGGAGCCATTGGTGGTTTTTCTTTTTTGAGCAGAACATATATTGTTTCATGTCATGTCTCGGTAGATAGAATTTCTTTTTCCTTGGAGGATTTGTGCATTTCCCCATGAATTTAAAAACGCTGTCTGCCATTATCTTATAGAACTCCACTGGAAGGCCATGATCGAGTCCAAGGCATTTACCTGCGTTCAAGCTATAGACCCCTTTTTTCAATTCTTCAATTGAAATTCCTCTTCCAGTCGAGCTTTCTCCATCTCGGTCATTTTCTGTAATGACATTTTGCTCATGAAGTTGGATGTACCCCCAGTAGGTCTTCCCACAGTGGAGTATAACTTCGGATGAAAAGTGTGAAATTACTTATTGATCTCCTTGAGAAATGGGTCCTTTTATAAAGGGATTGCTTAACATCTATAAAATGCTAGCTCAAATAACATAATTTTAGGAGGAGACTTTAATGAAGTGATAGACCCATTGATAGATCGATAGAAGCAATAGATATATACTTAAGGAAGAACATTGGTACAGAGAAGCAATGAAGAATCTAATGGCCGAACATAACCTAATGGACGTGTGGAGACTGGAGCATCCGTAGGGGAGGAATTACAGTTTTTGCTCCGGGGCTCATGATATATACTCAATAATTGATCTTGTAATGACAGCCAGACAAGCCACCCAGAACTTCCATTAAAGTAAGATAGGGAGCATACATATTTCTGATTATACCCCTGTCAAGATACATAACTCACTGAAGTTTACTATTAGGAACAAGAATATTTGGAGGACGAATACTTCAATGCTGGAAGCAGAGGAGACAGTAGATGCATTGTACAAGAGGCATACTTCTTTCTGAATGTGAATATGAATGGCGAGGTCGAGGTGGAGACAGTATGGCAGGCTTTCAAATGCAGTATGATAGAGCTATTGAAAGGCCTCTCATATTAACAATGGAAAGATAAGGAAGAGAAGATCAAAATGTTAGATTTGACAATTAAGGAACTAGAAAAAGATGTTATAAGGTTTAAAAATGGCGAAGAGAAGAGATTACTATGAGAAAGCAAATACAAGCATCATCTGTAGCGTCGGCCCCTCCCGCGCCTCCATATCAAAGGTATGACGGGAGAACATCTTTCCCACTTTCCCACTGCCGTATCATGGAAGTTACAAATCGCTATTCGCTCAGACAACCGTACCAGCCGTATTCTGAAGTAATCAGAGAAGAAGTGAACTTGCAGAATCAAGAAGAACTGAACCTGGTGTGACCCGGGTGTCAAAGCAAATGAAATCACTGTTGAAGCTGACACACGTAGACACATTTGACACAAAGCATATATACATCCACTGTAAAGCTACGCAAACAAGTGACAACTTCACTTAGAAATGAAGAACACATTTACACTCAATAGGTTAGGAAACATGTACACTCTAAACGCTGAAATGCAAGATGAATAAGAAATACACATACATTCCTGCTTAAAATGCAACAGGAGCAACAAGGATGAGTGGACATGTAAAACAAGATGGATGGCAAGGTTACAGTCAAGTGAATGGAAGTCACCAGGGGAGACGCAGAACCAACAAGTAGAGCAGATCTGCTGAATTATCTAAAATCACTCGGCTGAGCAACAAATAAGCCAACTGCTCAACCCCTGCCAGGGTTACAGTAGAAAGGGGAGTGTTGTGCCGGCACCAAAGAGAACGGAAGATAATGCCCAGGGTGAAGAAGCTGTTGAAATTTTCCATAGAAGGCGCAGTGTTGAAAAGTGGAGAGAGAGAGGTCACGCAAGACGCACAGCAAGAACCGATAATGGCTGGAGGGAACTTCGCAGGAAGGGTAGAATATAATTATTGGCCACAAAGCAGAGGGGTTGCGCCAAGAGGAAGAGGGGTTGGGGATCAGGTACCGCAAGGAGGGGGATTCAATGGGGCACCCCTAGATTTGGGGGACCACCACAACAGTGTTGGACGTGTGGAAAAATGGGACACATTGCCAGAGTGTGTTGAAGCGGAGGAAGGGTGCAACAGAATTGGCAAGACCAAATCGGGGGATAAAATACCCACCACCATAAAGTGCAGGGACACCCGAATACTACGGCCAAGACCACACAAAATAGCAGACGCACGCACCGCAATTGCAAAACATAGAACAGCCGCCAATGCAAGCACAACCACCACAAACACAGGCCCAGCAAGTACCCATACAAATATGCACAGATGCCACCACAGACACCAGTACAGCAGACTACTACCATGGACAGAAATCCCACTCAAAGGCGAGTAGAATGCTTCAAAATGTGGTCTCACCAAATGTGACCTGGGGGAAGACAGTATCTATTCATGAAGGCGAGATGCAGGAACGCACCCACTAGCAACTCCTTAATAAAAGTTCTCGGAATCACGATACAGGACAAGGTTAAGCTCAAAGCTGGAAGCCCTGGATCATGACCTAGAGAAGTAGAGATGGTAAGTTTTAATTGGGAAAGTGGCCTCTCGATGTCTCTCCCCCTGCCAGTACAGTTACTCATGTGTTGATGGCGCACCAAGTAATCAAGGCTGGCGGAGTCCACGCAAACCAATCCTTAGCTCCTATTCACGATATTTCATCAGTAAATTCGCTGAGCAATCTAGAGGTTAAGAACTTGCATGTTTTCTTTATTATCAGTTTAGAGGTAGTCTTGGGTGGATTCACTAGATAAAGTATAACCATTGAAAAGACTAACCCCTACAGCTTCCATATGTATATGATTCCCTTAACCAATCCCCGTACCTCGTAGGTTTTTGTAATAAAGATTGCGACATGACGTCAATGATGACATATTTTTTGTTTTTAAACCATTGTCATGCTTGATAAAGTCGAGAGCTCTGAGGATTTGTAACTTATGGCTGTCCCTGTTGTAAATGACTGATAATGAAACAGGACTTTGTCATTTACTTTGACTCTTCTGTTTATTGGGTCCGGGATCTCCCAGCCTGCCTGGTCTGCTTAATGGTCTGGATTTCCCACCCCTCCATTACAAGCTGAATAAAATGCTTTCTGCAAGGGCAGAGTAAACCTTATTCAGAACTTGGTGTTCATATTAGGAAGGAGGAGAAGAATGTAATGGATTCTTTGCACACCAACTACGACCCTTTCCCGGTGATGATCTCCTCCCACATGGCCAGGGGACAACAGTCGCTACCTGATCCTGACCCTGACCCTAGCAGTAGTGTTATGAGTGAGGATCATGTGGGAGGGGAGAACTACCGGGAGGAGGGATGTTGTATTCATGCCCCTTCTGAAGAAAACCCTATGACACCTAAGGTTCTGATGGCACACTGTCATCCTAGACAGAATAACATTCATACATCATATACACAACTCTAAACAACAATCCTAAACAATATCCGTTTAGAAGTCCCAGAAATTGTATGGACTCCAACTCCCATAAAGTCTCAAGTAATGATGCGAGGAAGAGGAAGAAGGAATGAAGATTGAAGGAAACATCAAACAAAACATGTGCACTAGTGGTGATGAATTCTGAGTGTGCGGGACATTTAATAATGATGTACACATTCAAGGAAGGAGAACCGGAGAAGAAGTAAGCAGAGCGAGTGAGAATGCAGCAGTAAAGAATGGGCCATGCTGGAGAAGGCTGGCACTTCCAGGAGGTCACTCGCAAGCATTACATACCGGCCTGGCATGAGGCTAAGATAGACACAGCGGGCACCATGGGGGAGGCGTTGAAGAGCCGGCAGCAGCAGCAAAGCTACTGGGAACGCGGTTGTGCCGAAAAGCAGAATTCTTGCTGGTGGATGAATGTGGAGCTGTCAGGAGAGCTGGCAGAAGGTCTGCAGTGTAGGAAACGCAGTCTCAGAGAGGAAGCTTCACCGCTGCAACATACCATGGGTCGGAGACACTGCTGGACACCGGTGAGTCTACTCAGAGCCATTGGGGACCCCAGGGAGTACCGACAGGCATGTAAGCAGATACGAATATTTGAATACCAATCAAGTAAAGTGAAAAGACAGACCTTGAACAAGTCCCCATATTTGAGACATCAATGTAGGGAAAGTTGGAACAAGTGTTACCCCAGGGAAATGAATATAAATGAAGTTAAAAGACAGAATTTGAACAAGTCTCCATATATGAGATATCAATGTGGATAAAGTTGGAACAAGTAGTATCTCAAGCCAAAAAAGTATAAGAACAGTGAAGTTATATAACTGTGCTATAATAAAAGACTGTGAACTTAGAGAAAAGGTCCTGGTGAAAGGAGGACATCAGGCAGGGAAAATTTGGGGGTGGTGGGAGAAACCTGGCAGAGAAGCAGACCAGGTGATCTGCAAGACCCCAGAAGAGGATTCCTGGCAGAGAAG
Organism: Ambystoma mexicanum; assembly: GCF_040938575.1. NCBI lineage: Eukaryota > Metazoa > Chordata > Amphibia > Caudata > Ambystomatidae > Ambystoma > Ambystoma mexicanum. The sequence goes on from NC_090924.1 coordinate 608,573,023, forward strand.
TACACCAGGCAATCCATCCAAAATACACAGAAGAGTAAGACTTTGTAACAAGATACCTGAGATCTAAAACCAGTTGAAAGGAATCCCTGGCAGATAAATGCCAAGCAAGTTGAAGATAAATTAACACGTTGGAATTTTGGGAAGATTCCTGGCAGGAGAGTATACCAGGAGATCTGACAAATCTACTAAAGGATTCCTGACAGGGGAGTATACCTGAAAGTTCTTTACAATCACAGAAAGAAACTTACTTTGAAAAACACATTTATTTATGACATTTATATAACGCCCACACTCATGCAGAATATGGTGACAGACGTGATAACTCATACTTATTGAAAAAACATGTTTTTCCAAGTTTTTTTAATATGTGATATGATTACCCATTTCTGATGTGCATTGGGAGGGTTTTCCAGACGGAAGGTGCAGTGACCCTAAAACTACTACCACCTTCCCTTTTGGTTCTGAAGTGGGGGGTGTTTTATGGTAATTGTATCATTGAGGTAGGTGGGTGCTACTTTATAATTACATTTCTGCATGAGGGAGAGAGTTTTGAACTTGATCCATGCTTTTACTGGCAGCCAGAGTACTTCTCTTCTGGTGGTAGAGATGTGGTCTATCCGCTTGAGTCCTAGGGCGGCTTGCAGTGCTTTGTTCTGGAGCAACTGTAGCTTGGATAGGTTAGTGGCTGAAGTGACCATGAGGAAGGAGCATGTTGCAGTAATCCAATGTTGATAGGATTAGGTCATGTGCTAGGGTGAGGCAATTAGTTGGAATTACAAATTGTCTGCTCAGTGAGATGAGTCGTTAGGTATACGTGGTGGAGAACGGCAGTGCATTTATGTGTTTTGTCATGGTCAGCTCAGCTTCCAGATGTACGCCAGGAGTATTTACTTTTTGTTAGACAGGGATGGTGGTACCATCTATGCAGATGGAGTAAAAAGAGGTGTAAAGGTGTTTTAGGCGGTAGGGGAAGCCAACAATGAGGAGCTCGGTTTTCTCATCATTCAGGCACAAGTTGTGTGAGGCCATCCAAGTTTGTATGGTGCTGTAAATCGAGTTTATGATGTTGGTGTTATGGGAGAAGTTGCCGGTGATAGGAATGAGTATTTGGGTGTCATCTGCAAAGTTGGTGTAGATGACACCCAGGGAGTCTAGGATATTGAAGAGAGGTTTGGTATACGTGTTGTATAATGTGGGTGAGAGACAGGATCCCTGCATTACGCCAAGAGGGGCTGGAATGGGGTCAGCGGCTGCTTCCCCTATGAATACTCTGGTGGTCTGGTCACTGAGGAAAGAATGAATATGGCAGTGGCATCCAGGGAGAAGTGGAAATGCTGGTTTAGATGCTGAAAGAGTGTGACGTGGTCGACTAAATCGAAGGCCACAGATAGGTCTAGGAGAAGGAGGATTTATTTATTTTATTTTAATTTTTTACATTTGTATAGCGCGCTGGCAACCCAAGGGCATTGTGGCGCTGTTACTTGCAGCAAGCTTAGTTACATTATGCATAAGTTACAGCATTGGGTACATAGGTGTAACACATATTATGCATGGAGGCGTACACAAGTCATATATACATATGGCGGGTGTACGTGAGGAACGGTAGAGAATCAAGCAAAAAGGGTGGTTTTCAAGGCTTTGCGGAAGGTGGTCAGTGAAGGTTCAGCTCGGAAGGCACTGGGGAGGGCATTCCAGTGTAGAGCCGCAAGGTAGGGGAAGCTGGTACACCCTGCTCTTGGTCTTTTTACCATGGGTACGGTAAGTAGGTTGGTATAGGGGGTCCTGGTTGGTCTTGAGGACATGGCCGGGTGTATCCTTTGTGCCAGGTAGGCTGGTGCTGCAATAGTGGATGCATTTGTGAGTGAGGGTCAAGGTTTTGAAGATGATCCTCTCTTTTATAGGTAGTCAGTGGGAGGCTCTTCTAGTAGTAGATATATGCTCTCTTCTGGAGATGGTTTTAGATTCTTTTAGGATGCTGAGATGGCCTGAGTCCCTGATGATGTCCATTTGATTTTTGAGATCTAGGAGTGCAGTCTCTTTACCATGTTTTGGACGGAAGCCTGATTGTCTCTTACCAAGTAAGTGGTTGACCTCAAGAAAGTTCTGCACTTGTAAGTAGGCCATCCTGTCCAGGATCTTGAGGAGAAAAGGTACTGTGGTGATTGGTCGATAATTGGTGGGGATGGTAGGGTCGAGGGTGTTTTTTTTTACGAGAGGGGTGATCCAAGCAGAGTTGATGTTGGACGGGACTTCATTGGTGAGAAAGGAAGCATTAAAAAAGCCCATGATGTTGGGAGCCATGGTATGAACGCAGAGTTTAAATATATGAGCTAGGCAGATATCCCCGCTGCAGTTGGATGGCTTGAGGGTGAGGATGGCTCCAAGCACTTCATCTATTGAGACTTTGTTAAAATTGAAGAGGGAAAGTTGGCAAGGTTGGCCTTAGGAAGTGGGTTAAGGGAGATGGCAGCAGATGCTTTGGTGGACACGGTGGCTTTCTTGGTGCTGATTATGACTTGCAAAGGGGTAATTTTGTGCGCTAACGCATCTTGGATAGTGGTACAGCATACATTTTCAACGAGGGTAGGAAGAGGGGTGGGAATAGGAGTGTCTAGCTCTTTTACGATCACAAAGAGCTCTTTGGAATTGGAGCTTGCATTGTTGATGCACTCGTTAAATATGTTTGGCTTTGGTGGTGATGACAGTTGAATTGTAGTTACGGATGGCAGTGATGAGGGCGGAGCTCGTGCCAGGGTAGGACTTCTTTTTGTGTAGGTGTTCTAAAGCTCTTTTTTTCCTCTGTAGGAAGAGAAGGTCTTCGCTGAACCAACTATTAAATGGCTTACAGGGTTTGGGAGCTTTAACCCGGCAGGGGACATGTTTTCATGACCACCATTTGCCTTCTAGTGATTACATTCAAATGCACACTGGACATGATGCCCAGTTACTTACAAGATCTTATAGTGGAGAAAGTCCAAAGCAGATCTCTTAGCTCGAGCAATCAGAAACTCCTAATGCTCCCGAGATGTAGAACTAGAAAGGCAGAAAGGGGAGCTTTTTATATCACAGCACCCAAAGCTTGGAATAATCTCCCACTAGATCTTAGATATCAGCCAAACGTAGAATCTTTTAAGAGAAAGTTGAAAACGTGGCTGTTCGTTTAACCCTTTTCCCGGCTTTCTCCCCACATGAGTTTCTCTTCAGTTCCCCGCTTATTTGTTTGTCAGCGCCCTAATGCCTACGGGTCCAAGGTCTGCGCTCAATAAATGCTTTGAAGTAAAATAAAGCGGTGAGAAGACAATTATGATATCTGTTGGTGATGTCTGAAGGATTCAGGTCGGCCCACGAGAAGTCTGCTTCCAGAGTGGTAGTCAGGGTGGGTTCCAGGGACTCATGAGACAGTTTACCGTTGTTTCTCAACAGTATGGAATTCAGCTTTGTAGTTTGGGTGGTGAAAGGGGTGGGGTGGCTCGATTGAAGCAAATGAAGAAGTGGTCTGACCAGATGATTTTGTTGATGGCAGTGATGTCCACATTGACATTGGATGTGAGGATCCGGTCAAGTGTGGAGCCTTTTGTGTGGGTGGGGGAGTCAATTAGTTTTGTGAATGTCATGTCTTCCAGAGCTAGAGTGAAGACAGCTGCTTTAATGTCAGCCATATTCTTAAAACCTGGTTTATATCAGCTAGGGTAATGTATTTGATGGCATGTTTTAGGAATGGAGTGACCAGTAAGGGTATGTCCAGTTCTGGGTGGCTGGAGTTGTTGGGGTTAAATATAGAGAAGGAATATAATGATGGTGGTCTTAGGGTTGATGGCCAGTTTGGTTAGGAGTATTTCATATAGTCTGGTGTGATGGGGATAGGGCATGATCTGAACTGGAGTGAGGATCTAGAGAGGACAGCCACTCCACCCCCAGTGGCCATATGGTGATCTGCCCTGAGTATGGTGTAATGGCCAGGATGGCCAGGGATAGGAGCGGGCCCAAGGCCTCTTTGAGCCATGAGTCTGTGATGGCTAGGAGGTCAAGTTGGTGTTCGAGTATGAGGTTGTGGATGTCAATGGCATGGGCTCCTAGTGATCGGACATTAAGTAGTGCACCTTTGAGTTCATTGAGTTGTTCTGGTTGTAACTCTTTGAGAGCTGATTGTGACTTCTGTTTGGGCGAGGGATATATGGAGGGGCTTACGTGTTTGTCTTTTCAAGATGAGACGGTGTGGATGTGGGGTTGTTCTCATTCTAAGTCTTGACAGTCAAGGTTCACCCAAGCAGGGTCGGGTTGCGCCTGGATTCTTAAAAGTGAGGAGTGAGGACTGGTTACAAGGTGTGAGACCCCTAGGCAGCGTTTGATTCCTAGGTGTGTGGAGTGTTAATGGCTAGGGTGGCTGGGTGGGAGGGGTTGGAGAGCTGGTAGGAATGGTGTGGGCCAGGGGAGAGGAGTGCCATTCAGATAGGCCAAACAGTATAGGTGGTGGTATACCCGGTAGTCTAGGTAAGCAATGAGCCAAGTATCCATTTGTGCAACAACCTTACTACGATAAACCAGCAGTTATATGGTCTCAGTGTTTACTGAAGGAGCTGAAACACTGGAGGGTAGTTGCTGGTAGCAGTGTTAGGTAAAATGAGGTGGGAATTACCAGGTTCACCAGGGTCATCAATGGGGGTGTATTGGTGTTCAGGTAAAAGTGTGGGTAGCTAGTCATATCAATACTGGTAGAATCAGTATACAGGCATTTAGCCGAGGTATCATCTGGTATAATGAGTCAAGTGGGCACACAATTAGCAGTACAATAGGCTGTGGGAACGCCAACATCAGATAAGTCATCAGACGAGTGCAAACATTTTACAGTATCCATGTCAATAGCATTTGGGTATACGAGCATGCAGTTATTGCAGTTATATAGGAAAATATTGTAACCGCCCCAGAGGGGTGCAGGAGTATACCATCATTAGAATCATTTTGGTGAGTTGGTGGGCGTGTGACAATAGAATGATGATCGTTAGGGGTCATGTTGGCAAAAGCATGCATAGGCGGCACAACGCTACCTGCAGTAAGGCACTGTAGATTGTCTCTAGGGCCATTGCCAGTGGGAGTGTTGAAGATAAAGTCTAGCCCACTGTAAACATGGGAAGTCTATTATAACAACATCATGAACAAAGCAGATGTCTCACTACACCTGTTACTTGAAGACCCAGATAAGGCTAAAAACGAACTGTGGTCTTGGGATTGGCATAATACCTGGGAAAGTTGCAACACATATGCAATATTCCGTGAAGGGGATTTTCACCAGAAACCCATGCAAAAAATGTCTCATTATTTAGTAAAGTTTCAAGAACATTACTAAGGATCCGTTTAAACCTATGACACAGTAAGATTCAAAATGCGAGATGGGCTAAATGTTCAGATATGGATGTAAGTTGTAGATTTTGCAAAGATCCGGATCAAGGGGAGTTGCTCAAACACTTAATGGTAGAATTCCCTGGTTTATTGCAGAAAGGAAATAATTTCTTTATTAACATCTTGGTCAATTTATAATTCTTACGAAAGACTTAATGTGGTCAAAAATGTTTAATGCATCCTCAACATCGCTGGATATTGCAACTGTCAATTTAATCCGAGCATTGAATGTGCATGATCTGGCGGTGATGAATAGATAAATGAGGGGGTGGACATAACCGACTATTAAGTTGTTGAAAACCTGTAAACTTTGTTACTTAATTATACTATTATTTAACACTCAGTGTTAGAACCATGTGACAACATCACTGAGTTTTCAGCTTAGAAGGAATAAAGAAACAGAATTGAGCATAATTATACCCAGAACCCTTGTATAGAAATCCCATTATAATACAGGACTCTAGACCGACTAATAGCTATATCTTTTTGTACCTGAAGAATGACAAACAGATATCCGTGTCTATGAGCACCCTGAGCATTAAATTAATACCCCTCCATCAATAGTTCTAACAAATGAAAATCGGTTTTAGTAATAACTTTTATGATGTGTGTTATGGTCTACTTGGCTTTTTAATCCTCAAAAATCAAATGTGTAGACATGTATTGACCTGTAATTTAAGTTCTAGAGTTAGCCTCATGAGTGAAGTCATGTTTTTAATTTGCACCACATGATGTCTTTTATGTTGTGTCCTGTATCTTAACCATGAAGGTGCAACCTGTCTTTTTACATAATAATTCGTTTTCATGTAATTGAATTTAAATATTTTTGATAAAGTTTAAAACGTTGTTATTAACAACTAAAACATTAAAATAAATAGATAAATAAATAAAAATAAGGTTTATAGGCGTTGTGTAGAACGTGCGGCCTCCAGGGAGCTATTTGTGTTCCGGCTCCCTGTGAAGGTGGTGGGAGATATCGGCATAGGTCTGTGGCAAGAGGCCGGCATGTGTCGCCGTGATGAGCTTGGAGCAAGGGGGAGTTCTGGGTGGGCTAGTCCTGGTGCTGGTAGAAGCTCCAGAGTTGATTTCGGGCAGTCGTGTGGCAAACAGTTAGTGGCGGGTTCATTAGAGGGTGAGTTGGGTAGTTGTTAATGTAAATGTTAAAGGATATTTGTACTGCGCACTATCACCACCGGAGTGGTCTCCTGGCGCTCTTGTTGTGAGACCTCTTCATACTACAGGGAGCAAAGCTGGGGGTGTCTTTGGATTTAGCACATGTGGCATGAAAAAAGGAGTGTGGCACGGCAGAGGGATGTGCGTTGTGCATGATAAGTTCAGTACCCATTTCTGTGCGTGCCGAGATGCAGCAAGGAATCTATTAATGCCAAAGGTGCCTGGGCTGAGACAGAGAGGCCTTTATCTAACCTTTTTATTCTAATAAAGATGTCTGATAATGAAACTATTACAACTTTGTGGCAGCCTCATATTTCTGACCCCTCACAGTGCCCTACTATTGAAATGGATTCAGGGGCTCTAACATATGCCATATTCATCATAAACATTCTGCAAAATGTGTCACTGATGAGATCCCAACTTCATCAGCCACAGCCAGGTGCACTCACCATGCACTCATAGCTAATGAAGAGATCAATCCAGAAGAATCGTTGAGCAAATTATGTTTTCGTATTCTAGCAAGAAAGACGCTTATTTTTTCTTTGCCCTCCATGTGTTAATTACGAATGATGCAAATCACTCTGAGCTTGAATACAGGAATGTCCTTCGTGCAATATAAGACAATAAGTCTTTGGTATCTGTCAGTCCATTTCACAGAGACAGCCATTGGTATTGAGCACGAACATACATTCGACATCCTCCACCATCCGACCGGAAGACCCTACTGCGTGTCAAACTCCAAAATGGGGTACATCTGACATTAGATACATTTACTAAAGACAGTAAAGGAAGGTACACATTTGTATGGGGTTATAAATATGTCAGCATGAAACTTTCATTTTGTTTCAATTAGGAGACATAGAACGATAGTAATAATCCACCTGGTTATCAGATTCTAATATCAAGAGATTGACGTCAATCAGAGGAGGATAAAAATGTGAAAAGCGAATATTAAATAAAAGGAGATTCTTAGAGTATCAATAATAAAAACAGCAAGATGGCAAGAATCGATAAAAGTATAAACGAAGAAATTAAAATGTTAATATTCTACAGATTTTAAAATTCGTTAAAATATTGGGTTTTTGATAATGGGAGGCGATTGATGGTGTCTGCCTAAATCGATTATTGTGGTATATTTGATTGAAGTAATACAAGAATTAAACAAGCTGGTAAGTATTGGCAGTCGAGAATGGCTTGTCGTCATGGTGGGGACACCCCTGCTGCACCCATGCAAGACACTACCGAGATACAGAATAAAGATTAGGAAGTACCATTCCGAGTGGGTCAAAGGCACGGCTGGTAAAATGTATATGCCGCGACCCCAAGAAGGTTAATTATCAATCGCAGTATTGCAACACAGGAGAATGTATTTACATGCTGCATATACAGGGAGGAAGTTACAGAAAAAGTTAGCCGTTTTAGAGCTATAGAAAATGTATCAGATCGAGAAGGAAGACCCGCCCAAAAAAGAGTGAATGCTTAATCAGCATAAAGGGGAGGCTATACCACCCTCGGCTCCTCTTTCTCCTGAAGACAAGAGCACAGATACTAAGAAACAGGGATTCTATCCTGTAAAGGAACTAAAGGCAGTGGCGGGCTACGTTAAACCAACATATGAGCCCCCCACTTATAACAGTGAGGACAACAGAGAAGAAAGCAAGAACAAACAACGCAAGTATATGTCAACATTTAATGAATATGAGGAGCGTGAGGAATGAAGGGATAGACATATAGAGATAGAGGAAGAAGCTAAGAGACAAAAAGTAAATAATACATTTTATTTTATTTGGATTATACATATAGCACAAGGCTTTATATAACATTGATTGATACAGATTAAATTAATTTCATTCAGTTATTACAACTTACTCACGAAAAACATTTAAAAATCTCAACTATATGAAGATAAAATTTAACAGTGTAATAAATCACATTAATATCATCACCTTGTAAAAATGTTGACCATAGGTCAAGCATATCACACATATTCACAACATTACTATACAATTTAAAATATTGGAGACGCAATTAATTTAGGCTTTCACATACAATTATCAGATGACTTAGGGTTTCTTCCATCAAGTTGCCACATCATCTACAAAATGTATGATCAAACTCAATCTTGTTCAACCAAATTTCATAAGCAAGTATGTTCGAAATATCTTTGGGCTAGGATAGGCCAATATATATTTTGGCACATTTTGTCGAACACTTCTTTGTAAACAGTACTCAGTGGCTGAAGATAAAGATTCTAAGTGTAGCATGTTTTGATTGTAAGCAGCTAAAGCCAGTTTCATTTTGAGCCACAATTTCATGTCCCCATCTACATATGGGTTGGCAACCTCATATAACCATTTGCTAAAGGACAAAGATAAGGAAGTGACAACAGTGCAGAACAAATGGATGAGCGGACAGATATCACTCAAATTAGATGAAAAGGGCATTGATGGAGTTAGAGAAAGGTAAGAAAGAGAGGTATGGGAAAAGAAGGAAAAAGAACAAGAGGGAGCATACAAAGAAGAGGAAGCAAAAGGAAAAACGAAGAATGTATGAGGAACTAAAGAACGAGAAGGGGAGACTAGAGGAGAAGAAGCGAGATGAGATAGAAACACAAAGGTTTACAGAACATAGGTTACTAAGAAGGAGATAGGAAGAAGAGAAAAGGAAGATGAGAAGAAGGGAAGAAGAAATGAGAAGGAGTGGGGGACAAAGGGATGATGAAATAGATCATTTATTTAACAGATGTATAGGGCAGGTAGGGATGGAAGCAAAGCCATGGCCAATGATACAGTTGACTACTGTACACCATTGTTGATTGTTGCAAGAGAAGAACAAAAAGAAAGCTAAAGGCAGACAACAGGAGGAAGCAAAGTTAGTTCAGAAAAAAATTGTTGAAATTTGCTTTAGAAGGAGTGGTATTGACAAGTGGTGAAGGTGTGATGACACAAGATGTACAGCCAGCACACTCAAGCAATGTAGGGTATCCTATAGATCAAAGTGGGTACAACTTTTGACCATGAGGTAGAGGGAGTGGACCTAGAGGAGGACGAGGATGATTTTCAAACCCTCAGGGAGAAGGAGGATTTAATGGAGGACAGCTACAGCAATGTTGGAATTGTGGAAGGATAGGACACATGCCACAAATGTGTAGAAGCAGAGGGGGCATGCAGCAGAACTGGCAAGCTCCAAGAGGGGGTTGGGCTATTTTCCACAGTATAACACAGAACCGCAAGAATATTATGCCCACGGTATCACACACAGAATCAGACACATGCTTCGCAAATACAGCAAGTGCAGCAAGTTCCAATGCAGGGGCAGCCGCCACAAGGGCAATCACAGCAAGTGTCTATGCAAACAGAGGTGCAAACCCAGCAATTACAGACACACCAAGCAATGATGTCACAATGGAATACAAACACAGAGTACCACAAGCAGCCACACCTAGAATAGGGAGTGTGACTGTGGTAGGAGTAAATCCTTTCACAGGTACAGGGATGAATTTATATCCACAATAGGAAAGCCAACAGAGCGACCTGATGTATTCAGTAGTATAAGTGACACCAGATCCTCAAGAGGAACCAAGGGTCCGGGTAATGAAAGAAGGGAAAACATTTTTGTTTCTTATATACACTGGAGCGACTTGGTCCTGTGTTCAAGAGGGAAAATACCAAAAGTCTGGCATTGCCATGAATGCACAGGGATTCTTTGGGGCCATTAACTTAGTTCCTTTTACTGATGAGTTGCCAATGTCTATTGGCAAACATGATGTGTCTATGCCACTATTGTATTCTTGGCAGACACCAGTCAGAAAAGAGTGGTTGTCCATGGGACATATGATGAGGGAAGAGGGTGGAGAGTAATAATGGCTCTCTGTGAAGGATATCTATTAACAGATTTGACAGACGAAGAACTGTTTGGAGATGATTATTCAGATGATGAATTTGTATTTTTCATAAGTCTCACTTATTGGATCGAAGAAGAGAATAGAGAATACAGCAGAGAATAGCATTGGTAAAAAAGAAACTGTCATTTTTTCATGTAAATTTAGAAAAGTTGGCAAGCATCTTATGGACCAGCAGTCCATATGAAGTGGGCGTATTGAAATGAGTAGGAGCTCAAACCTGGAGCAATATTGCCATGAGCAAAGCAGTATCCAATGTCCAGAGAAGCAGATGAAAGTATATTTGAGACAATTTCTGCTTTAGTATGACAGGAATAGTGTTGCCATCAGAATCCCCATGTAACACGAATGTGTACCCAGTGAAGAAATCAACAAGGGGGTCATGGAGATTTATTCAGGATCTCCATCCCCCAAATAATATAGTCAAAACAAAGTTTTCTCTGGTTGCAATCCAGTTATATTATGCAATTTTCCAGCCAAAGCAAAATATTTTACTGTCATAGACTTAAAAAATGCTTTTTTTTTCAATACTTCTTCATGAATTCTCACAGGATTTGACTTCATTTTTGTATAAAAATCAGCACTGGAAACACACAAGACATTCTACAGATGGACCTAGGTAATGTACAACTCAAGAGTGCAATAACTCATTACGTAAATAATATACTAGTGTGCAGTGAGATAGAAGAAAAGTGCAGAAAAGACTCAGTCCAGCTAATGACCATAGTAGCAGAGAAAGGATACAAAGCAGACAAAGAGAAGACAAAGAGAAGTTTCAATATTGGCAGGAAGAGGTCCAGTATATAGGACAGCTCATATCTTAAGAAGGGAGAAAAGAGACACCTGAGAGAGCAGAATCAATCACAAGGACTCCTAATGTAGAGACAGTGAGGGAAATGCAACCATTTTTAGGCCTATGTAATTATTGCAGGGCCTCGATTTTTGATTACAGTACACATATTTGACCACTTTTAAAAGGACCTAAGGAAGCACAGGTAGACAAAAGTAGGATAACATGGACAGATGAGATGACTGAAAGATTTGAAGAGTTAAAAACAGCAATTTGCACAGCCCCTGGGTTAGGGATTTCAGACTATAATGAAGAGTATTATTTATTCTCACACTCAAACAGAGAAGTAATGACGGCAGTCCCCACACAGAAAATGACATTAGGACATGGACATAAGCCATTAGCTTACTAAAGTGGGATTTTAGACCCAGTAATGAAGGACATTATCCTTGCAAAAAAGCATTAGCTGCTACTGCTTTCGCAATTGAAAAAGCTGTAAGAATTACCGTGGGCTGTTCAATGACGTTATTCGTTGAGCATTCCTAATTTGACATTTTAGAGTAGCCCAAAAGTATATTGACCTCGAAAGAGCATCAGCATATGAGGTAATTATTTTGAACACAGCAATCAAACTTGTTAGATGTAGAGTAGTGAATCCAACGACATTTATAGCAGAATCATTGGGCAAAGAGGAATATCTACATGACTGCACAACGTATACTACATTCTATGATGATATTCCCCATGTTAGAGAAAATTCTCTCAGAGGTGTGAAATCCAAGTCATTGATGGTTCTTTGAAAATTGACCAAATGATGGGAGAAAGGCATATGGGAATGGCAGTAGTGAAGCTAAACAGGAGTGGTGAAAGTAGCGACAAGTGCAAGACTGCCTTCACATTTTTCAGCACAGGCTGCATAATTAGCGGTGCATATTTCCGCACTCCAGAGATATGAGGATGAGGAAGTGACAGTGTACTCTGACTCCGCCTATGTGACATCAACCATACATGCAGGTTTGTCACACTGGAAAAGGAGGGGCTTCCTCCATGCAGATGGCACACCAGTGCAACATGCGTCTATATTGAATAAACTCATTAAGGCACTAAAACTCCCATTGGTTATCGCCGTAGTGAAGTGTACAGCCCATAATAAGAGGGCAGACATGAATTCTCATGGAAACGAAGCCGCATATGTTGAAGCCAAAAGGGCAACATATTTCCCAAACATTTATGATTTTGAAGTAGAAAGTGTTAAGCAAAATGTCAGGGCGATGTATGATGGTAACGGAAGGTTTTAATATGTTATCCATTGTACAGTTCATTAAATTACATGGGCAAGCCCCATAGGAAGAGCTAGACTTATGGAAGAGACGGGGTGTTCTCTATTCCCCACAGAGGCTTTATGGGTACAAGATAGTACTGGAAAGACAGTTATGCCTCTAGCATTATTGAAGGTGGCCCTGGAGCAGCTTCACTACCCCGCGCACATGACTAGAGAATCTTGCTGCCATGATCACAGAAAATTGTTTCTGCCCAAATATATTAGAAAATGTGCCACAGTTTATTGAAAATTGCATTTTTTGCCTGAAATTCTCAGCGGGACACACTTTAAGAACAGTGAGAGGAGCAATCCCAAGACCTAATGGTCCTTTTCAGCATCTAAATATAGATTATGTGGATATGTTGCAGACATGTAATGGATATAGGTATATGTTAATGGTAGTATGTCCCTTTTCCAGATGGATTGACACAGGTCCATGTACGCACCCCAATGCCATAAGGGCTGCCAAGTTTCTTGTCCGTGAGGTATTTCCTCTATGGGGTGTGTGCGAGGTCCTGCGGTCTGATGATGGGTCACATTTTGTACATGTATTATTTGAACATATCACCCTTTTATTAGGCATCAAGCACAAGTTCTCATCTGCCTATCACCCACAGGTGAATGGCATTTGTGAATGGTTAAACAGACTTCTTAAATAAAGGATAGCAAATATTAAGATCACTTAAAAGAAGTGATGGCTACATTGCCTACCCCTTGCCTTATTTGCACTCATAAATCAGTCTGGCTCAGATCAATTCCTGACTCCTCATGAGTTGGTGACTGGACGCCGTATGAGAGTACCTCTTGATCCTCCCACTAGAATAGGAACTGATGTCCACAGTGTAGCAAAACCATTAGGTGATGAGGTGCATGAATATTTGACAAATATGGCCGCTAGTATTCTCAACAGATCCCAAATCGGAGGAAGGGGTCATAGAAGATTGAAGAAGATGGATATCCTTGATTTCACCGAAGTTACTTCACCTAAATCTTGGAATTTCTTTCTTAGAATTTATTTTTATTATGCTGGGGAAGACCCCCCGCCTTCCTTCCCAATTCCCCCTACCTTTTCCTATCCCCTTACCCCACCCCATCTATTTTTAAAATGTATCCACTTACCCAACCAAATTCAAAGAAAATAAATTCAATTACTTCACATTAGGTGAAATTGGATTCAGTGAAATGTAGGTATCCCGAAGAAGACAATTAATCCCAGTGATTTGCTAAAGCAGCCTAGTTGGTACGCAGGGGTCCAGGTGCTAGTAAGGAGCTTTGTCTGCAATTGGAATAAGCGTTGCTTTGAAGGACTGTACCTAACAAAGGGGGTCACTCCTACTGTCGTGAAACTACAAGGGAGAAGAGTTTGGCTGCATAACATAAAGCAGTACAAAGGAGAAACCATGACCCCTTCTGCATCCGATGATTGTGAAGCAAGAGAAGAAACTCCACGGATGATGGCGAGATCAGCTACCAAGAACCAAAGCAAAGACTCATCGAAATAAGGATAGTTTGAATTTCTAAAGAATTGATGAGCCAGATCTAAAGAAGAAGAACACACTGCACTTTTATGTTACCCATAACAATAACCTCACAGACATTCTTGTATGCTGTTTTCACTTACATATTGCAATCTTACCCAGCTCTACTAAGACGACACGTGGACATTGTTATATTTTTGTGAATTTCCTTAAAACTGCCCTATTATTTTCAGGATCATCATTGCGACCATTTTGCAGTTTTTGATATAAAAAGTGTGATATATAGAGAGTAACAGAAACATTACATGTTGAATTAAAAGGATGGGAATTTTACAAAATAAGAGAATCACTGCCAGCAAGGAAATCAATATGTTTGTTCAGAATACTGATTCAAACCTCATTTTGCACAATGATTTATCTTTTATTCCTTGGTATTATGGCCTTCCGATAGATAATGATTAAAAATGTTGATATAGTGGTTGACAATGAAACATCTCTTCTTATCCATAATAAATGTACAAGTAGTATTTTCCCAGATCTTTCTGAACAAATTAATCCACTTAACAGAGATGCTTGAGAAGATCCTGAAGATATAAATACATATCTTGATAATTCAGCCCATTTAACGAATAACATGTGGTATTAGCACTTGAAGGAGATGGGGAGGAGAACGTCAGATGAAAGCTGCTACGTGTGTTCTCTCATCCCTTATGCCATGAGCACAGCCAGAACATTTATTGAAAGAGAGATACCTATGCATGATGCACAGTGTCTCAGCCATCTAGCAGTGTGCATAACAAGAGGACAATTTGAAGTAAAATGGGCAACCCTAAGATGGAGGTCGAGAAAGAAATTCCCATATGAAGATGGATACATAAAAAAGCAACAAATGGAATAGGATCCAGGCTGGATGATCAGGATGCATATGTATTCCCTTACTGGTATGACTGTATACCGGGTAAGAATTGTCAAGCAAAAGATACTAGGATGTGCAGATGCATGGGAAACACCACCAGCATTGCCAGGATGCTGGGAAATGCCTCAGCTATTAGTATATGGATGAGTAGCAACCAGCACAGGGTGGGGAGATAGAATGCTGGCTTGTAGTGCACACTTATTAATGACAGCACCAGCACAGATAGTACAAGTGGTGAGCGACAAGTGCCTAAAATCATGGGCCAAGTATGCAAAACTATTATCATGGGTCAAGAATGAAGCAGGACCTGTGTCCAGAATGTCACATTGTGCTTCAGAAACACAGGATAGACTAAAGTGGGAGAAAACGAGGGCTGCAAACAGATAATTGATGTCCCAGGAATTAATGGAGGAAAGGCTGTACTGATGGGCCATTATTGGGTCTGTGAATCCAGAGCTTTCATGCAGCTGCCTAAAAATTGGGGAGGAATATGCTCTACCGTGGTCATACATGTTCCTGCATTGGTGATTCCCCAAAGTGATCTCCATATTGAAGATTTTCCAAAGATGGAAGCACACCAGAGAAAGAAGAGGTTGCTGAACCTCCTGCGGCTAAAGAGAGAACTATTTCTCCGCAAAATCAATAGCAGCCTATGATGACATTCCAGCTGAGCATAAATTATTTAGTACGACAGCAGATATATTTCAATCTGCTTGAAGTAATACTAGTGTTTGTATTGCTAGGATTCTGTCTTTTATGAATAATTCTAGGAAAATGTAAGAAGACAGCGCAGAAGGCTATTGGGATGAAAATAATGATCGATGCGAATGCTGAGACTGATGAGCACACAAAGACTGAAAGCACTACTCATGAGCATCTGAAAGGAAGTCCCCTGGAATCCCCAGGATCAAGGTTTCAATACCCCAAGGATCATAAGAATTATGTGGGATGTTGGGTATTCTGTCAACCAACTGGAGAGTTTTGCCACATGACCTGGAGTGTGGATGAACATGTAAAGAATGCAGGTGACCTGATATGAATTCCAAAGTAACCAAAGTATGTAAAAAAAACTGGTGAAGATTGAGGAGGAGGTGGTTGAGGACGTGAACAGAGGAGGGAATGTAAAGAGGCTGATATACACATCCTCTCTAGTGCCTGCACCCTCACCTCCGTCATACTGGAATAGCATCAAGAGAGCACTGTGTGTACCACCAGCTATCGTCCCTATACCGCATACAAGATACGAGAGACTTTATGCACTTAGACAACCATATGGAATGTACACTCGCACTGATGTTGTGGAAAGATGTTTGCATGCAACAGTAAACACGGAAGAGCTATAAGAGAAATCAGCCCAGAGCAAAGTGACGTAGTGAAGAGAAGACACAAGGACGCACTGAAACGATATGTGAATACCTGATTAATAAAGCTTTAATTGTAGTCATAAGAGAAACATGTATGCAGAGATGAAGAAATCATATTAATTGAGGAGTAAGAGATAGGAGGATCGATAAATTAATATACGCAGAGACGCAACGTAGAAAAGACATATAGCAGCTTGCTGCAGATGAAAAAATAACTGAACTGTAGCTGCAATGAAGAAAAAGATGGACGTTGGACTCGTGTTAAGAATGACCAAACTACCTCAGAAACGGACCATTGCTGCAGAGCGGAACTGCGCTGGAAAAACAACTTTGTGCGAAGAACAAAGAATGTTTATTGGCCTGGGATCAAGGTTGCCACATCAAGGAATAATTGAAAGGTGCAAGGGGAGTCAAAGAGGAAAGGCTATGTACGTATGACATATTTCTCTTAGATTAAGTAAAGAATAAAACATTTACAAGTGCCAAATATTGAACAATTAAAGACGCAGAAAGTGTGTGTGAGATGAAACAACCAAGTCTACAGGGACCAAGAGAAGTAATAGCACCCAGTATAATTAAATTAAATAGCATCAAATAAAAGGTAGACATTGAAAAAAATCATGGTCCCCTAAGTCGTGATTCAAGACTCAAAAACAAGGCCTATTAATTATGCTCTAACTGAAGATAGTGATGTAGCTACAATCCCTTAAAAGTCCCAGCGAAGAGAACAGTCAGCAAGGTCAACTACAAAGAATAAGCCTTGGCTCGGGGGCTTACTGATGAGAAATGGTAGGCTAATTGACAAAGTTGGTAGTAGTCTGACATTGCTCCCCGCACCTGGGTATCGTTTTGCTCACATGCTGCTAACGAACGAAAGTCCAAGGTTGGGAGAGAATGCCAACCAATCATGAGGGCCTATGTAATAGTGTACTACACAATGTTAGGGAATTTTAACCAGGTTGGGCTAATACCTCATAGAGCTTAATACCTTAATTTAAGTTTAGTATGCTTAAACTGTAACAAATATTGGGGTGATCAGCAAGCAGTGGTCAAGAAAATGACACTAGCTCTGGATAATAAAGAATTAAGATATCAAATGCAGTAATGACCACTTGCGCTACACCCTAATGCTTTTGACACATCATTAGACACTGATTCAATGCTCAACACTTTTGTAGTTCATATTCTTTGTTACTAAGTTGCTGCCAACATGCATTTCAACCCATACAGACAGGCTTGAATACAGGCTTGAATACAGATCATGAAATGAGCTCCTTCCTTTGAATGCAGAATTATAAAAGTCAAATACTCATTGTTATGTGTTGACTCTCTTATGGATGCTTTGTCTGTGCAATTGTCTGTGTAATTGTCTGTGTAATTGCTTGAATTATCCAATGTTAAGACATGCTTGTTTCTCTGCCTAAATGTCACATAAGTGAGGTCCATCTATACTTCAATTGATGATCCTAAAGATTCATGAAAAGGAGGTAATCCCTGGAAAATAAGGTAACTAAAAGTGCAACATGAGACATTGAAACCTTTGTGTAGTATTTGCAAAACAAGAAAGACAAGAGGGGTTTCATGCTTGGCAGTGTGGTTCATGTTTCCACTGTCAGGACACTATACGAATAGTGAGGCCATTTTGGCCCTTAATATTTCATTAATATGAATAGGATAAATTACAATAGCAAGGAAAATTGTTGATCGCTACCTCGACACATACCCATAGCTCACGACAGATGAGGCACTGGCTTAAGAAAAGATGAGTGAATGGCATGGCCAGTGCTCCATATAGTTTAGGTCCATTAAGAATTTATTTAACAGGGGACCAAAGTTCTTCCATGGGGGTGAGGAGGTTTAAAACTCTCCAGTCTCTTTAGGGCTCTTGCTAGAGATGTTCTCAGGAGGTTGAGGATGCAAGCCAGTTATGAATTAGTGGACTTGGAGAACTTCACCAACAAGTGAACCTACCAAATATGAAATAACATGTATATGGGTGAACTTATACATTGTGAACCCCATCTGCTTTGGATTGCAAAAAAATAGTGTCTATTACTTTACAGAAATAGGCATATTGAGAATCAAAACATGACGTATATGGATAAAGCACTAAGCATAGTTGTTGCTTACCTACACCATTTGCTGTTCTTTATGTGCATCAGTTATCGTTTCTGGGTAATTATGAAATTTAAACAAGCGGACCATGAACATTGGCATGGCCATTTTCTGTTCGAGTGGGCTAACTCCATACATACTGTGTCAAAAAACTGTGAATGCGCATGAATCCTTACAATGGCTTTGCCAAACCGCATTGGTGGTTCCCTGGTTCTCCCTCAGATTTTACATTTGTATCATGCATGAAGGGATAATATGGAATGGATTGTATACAGAACACGAGCACTGGTGAGTTGACATCTGCAACAGGAGCGGTTTTCTTTCTATTAAACAACTCATGTCATGCTAAAAAATAGACAATAGCAATTAGCACATTTCTTGTTTTGAAACTACATTTCTGGTGAGTCAGCATCAACCATATAAAACAAATCTAATTCTGAAAATTAGGTGTTTCGGGCTGTTTCCACTAAGGTCGTAGGACATGCTGTTTACAAACAATTGAAGTCCAATAGGCATAACGGCATTCAGCCAAAGTCATGACAGTTATGCATCATGTGTGTTATGGCGTCACTCAAAAGATATAAACATGTGGAATAAAAATGGCGGCGCTTCTTTGCCGCCCATTGCTGGATTTTGACTCCAGTGGGAGTAGAGAGGTCCTACAGACTCTCTTCAATTATAAGTGGTTTGGAGCGGTGTCCAGCTATAATGTCAACTGCAAAAAGTCGAATGCAAAAATGTTGAAAAAAAAAATGTCGACATTTTCACTATAAACCGTTTGGAGCATGTGATTATTTATTTTCTTAAAATAGGATGATTGCAATAGCTCTTGAATAGGGTCCTGGAGGCCACCTATAATTAAGTGTAGATATTACTTCTCATCTAAGAACTTTACTTGAATTAAGTGCAGAACTCAAGGACTAATTTTTGTTAGGAGTTAAGAACCATCTAACTAAATACAGGTGTTTTGGTGGTGGTGCACCCATGCTCATTGATCTAAATAAGGGAAGTGACCTTGATTATTTTATCAGGTTTTTTTCAAGCCATTGATTGGCTACATCCAGACTAGGATAACATCCTATGGATCACAGAACCCTCTAGACAGCTAGGGCAAGGGATCTGGTCTCAGCACTCTCCTGGATGGGATTCTGGACAGCCAGGCTGGATCTCAGGACTCTCTGGACAGCTAGGCAAGGGATCCAGTCACTGCACTCTCCTGGGTGGGATCAGCTGCCTTTGTCCTCTTTCTCCTGCCTCCTTGGATTCTTGTGTGTGTGTCTGATCCTATGTCTAGTACAGTCCACCCTTATATAACCCCAATGACATAATTTATTTTACGGTCTGGGGGAAGTGTTCTAGAATTACTCCTACCATTGGATAGGACATCCGACCATTCCTTTCCCCACCCACTGGCGTCATTGGTTCAAGGGGAGGGGTCACCATCTGTTCATTTGGCATTTATGACAGTTCTTTGTTCTCTTGTCCACGTTTTAGCAAAACTGAGTTAAGTATCATAACTTCAAATGTATACTTACAAGCGGGTTTATTGGTGATGGTGCCATCACATTTTAAAGGGCGATGTGACAATTAGTATATACAAATAGACTATTTTGCGGTGTATGAAGCCAATTATGATATTGAGTATCTATTTTGATACTGAAGATAGAGGAATGAAGTTGATTTCATCCATTTCGATCATCCAAACAGTAATTATACATTGAGTGAATCTTTGATCACATGACAGATTTATTTAATACAAGCTAATAAGAAAACTGCACTAGAAAGGCAACCTTTTCTCTTAGTCACAATTTGGTTGTAGGATAGGGATACATTTTGGCAGCTTCTCGCCTTTTCTTGTTAGTTATGATCATCGGTTGGTATTGTTGTGGTAGTGGACACATGGCTATGGTGGTGGTAGCATACCTATGTTAAACATGACAACCTAGTATTATAATGGCCTTAACTAATGCCCAATGCTGTTTTAGTATGTAATGCAAACACAGGAAAGTGACATGAGCCTTTTGTATGTTTTCTCCCTGTTCCTTGTAACCCACGTTGTGATTCTTAATTGACCCATTTGTTACAAAAAACTACAATGTACCTGTTTATTTGGATTCCAATTTCTAAATAGGTGGTAATGTATGATAGGGAACATTTTATGTAGCTTTAATTAATATCTGTGTGATGTTTGCTGTAACTTGGATTGGATCAATGTTATAAAAGCCCCGAAGAGGACCTGTATGTATGGGTTGAAACAAGTGTTGGCAGCAACTTAGTAAAGAAGAACATGATCTAGAAAAGTGTTGAACATTGACTCAGTGTCTTATGATGTGTCAAAAGCATTCGGGTGTAGCTCAAATGGTCAATACTGGATTTAATATCTTGCTATACAATGTCGCAGAAGCCAGTCTGCTACTGTTATTCTACTATTAATCTGTATTATACGAATTCAGAGGTAGTTCGAGGTGGACCTGCCAGATAAGCAGTAGCCAATTATGCTAGTAACACCTAAAATATATATGTGTATATATGTTCCTTCAGCCAATCCCTCCACCTGATAAGTTTTTTACTATTTGCCACGTAGGATGATGTCATAGCTGACATACATCGAAGTATAAAGCTTTTGTATAATCGACATATCGCTGAGAGTGTGTGAGCTGCAATTTGTCTGTTCACAGGGTTTCCTTACTTTATTTGAGCTGATAATAAAGTAGAATTATGTCGTATTCTTTGAGTCTTTCCGGTTATTTTGGTCCTAGATCGTTCATTGGTAATTCCATCTGGTACTTGGAACGCTCCAAGTGCTATTGCACATTTATGTCACTGCACCCTATTGTGTTGCTCTTGAAGGTCTCTGGACCTATCCTTTTCCCAACAATGGCCCCTTCGAAGAGTGAGTGGGGCAAAATGGCAGCCATCCAAGGGTGGTGGACGTTTTCACTATTCCTGGTATGTGTTTGGTCTGATGCTTACACATTTTGGAGCAAACACGCCATTCCCAATTTTTATTAGGCATGATTTCCATGCAAATGAAGGAATAGCCCCATTTGTATGTAGGAGTGCAGTCGAAGTGCCTAGAAATTGGGTAAAACAGAAGGGAACCTATTGCCCATCTGTAACACTGTGTTGTGCAGATGGAGCAAATAGTGGCAGATTTTTACCGTTTTTACATAAATACCATAGACATTTTATGCATTAGCACAATGTTTACAATGCAGCCTATATTTGCAGATTGAGGTAAATGTTAGTTTGATCAATGAGGAATGAGCTAGTTGGCAAAAGACTGAGGACCTTGTTTTGATCTGGCTGTTGCGTTCTTGTTATTGTCATTTTAACTTTAAATAAAACGGTTGGATTAGTGATCAATTGTGACCACTAGAAAAAATGCATCTAAAATATTGAAGATGCCACATAATGCACAGAAATATACCTTGTAGCTCATGTTTAGAAAATTCGTAATTGTGCAGAGGGAACCACTTACGTTTGCACTTACGTTCAAACAGGCCCCCAGTTGAAAATGTTTGCCCTTTGCACTGCAATTTGCAAATGAGAAGCGTAAAGAGACTGCTGAAGGCTCTTTACACTTACCGAGTTGCAATGCGCAGTGCAAATCGAGTGCCTGCCATGTACGCGTATGCATTGGAGATAGCGTTCACAAAGATTTTCTATTGAAACCGCCTGCTTTTTGCAAAAAGCAGGCGGTTACCATGGGTAATCTTTATTTTTTACGCCAGCATGAAAATCTCATGCTGCCGTTAAACCAATTTGAGTTTGAAGGCGGAGGGCAAACAGGAGGTGGAAACATAACTCCTGTTCTTCCCTCGCCTTCAAAAACAATGAAAATCCCCCATAGAGTGAATGGAGACGTTAAGACAGGCTTAAGGGTGCTACGCCTGTCTTTAGCACCTCCATTCACGGTAAGGGGACTTGGAACATGAGTGCCCTTTTGTTGCCCTAATTATCACCGTAGCAACCTCTCCCGGGTTTCTTTGACTACCATTGGAGTTGCTGCTCAACAACACCTTTCCGCTGCGCTGGGATTTTGATAATCGCTCGAGCAGTAAAGATCTTGCAAATAAGACTCTCTGTAAGGTGTAACTCTGTAGGTGAATGCACATTGAACATGGAGTACATGCGTGTCCTTGGAAAACTCGGTCGTTAGACGTTGCATGTGCAGGTGGTGCTGGTGGGGGTACTGATGGGGTTGTCTGTGCCACTAATGGGGAAGCGGGCCTTAGAAGTTTCTGTCTGTGGTAGTGAGGATTGCTGAGAGGAGTTTTGGGGGACCTCGCCCCCACTATTGAAGAAAAACACAGAAACAAATCAAAGTGATTTTGTCGAAGTGAATTACCACAGAGTCATTTACTTTGGCAAAATTACATAGAACCCAGAACACTTCTTAGAAATAACAAGGGCAGGCTCAAGTTAAATCTTACTGCTTGAAAGAGCTAGCGCAAAGAGATCACAAGAGGATCCTTTTTGTGCAGGGAGGTGAAGATAGCAGGTGGGAATGACCATAGGTATTAGCATGGCCATTGGCTGTCAATGGGTTGGAAACTAGCATTGGCTGTCAATGGGTTGGAAAATATCCAATCTAAATCCACAAGCTGCGCGTCCCTCTTTGCATGTTTTATCTCTCCTAGCTGTACTGCAGTACAATCGCTTTGGGTTATATGAGGTGCTTAAGCACAAATAATAGTCAAAACCAAAAAGTGGCCCACAACAGCAAATAGCATATTCCTCTTCATAACAAAATGTATCATACCATGCCAGAGGGTTGCTTTTGATATTTGTTACAAATAGTGCATTTTAAAGCACATTTGGTCGATAACATTGGTCACAATTGCCAGCAGTGTAGTGATGTTATCCTCAAACTTGCCCACTTTGTCCGCAAGAACCGGGCACACATTAGCATATTGAGATGGCCCTTCTTCAGCCACTGTCCTGTTGCCATATTGGTGTTGACAGGGGAGGAGCACGCCTTTTGATGTTTTGGCTCCTTTTGTCGGGTGGGCGTGCATGTGCTTTGACTGATTTGTTGTTATGTTAGTTGCAGGGACGTACATTTGAAATGTGCTGCCCATAGCAGAGTTCGTTAATGTTAATGTTGTTTATTTGCTGACTTTATTGATGTTTTGACCTGGGTTGATTGTTGTGACTTACACATTGGAAGTCCAGAAGAGGATGCAGTTATGGGTGTACTTAAATAACTGGGAACTAGGTATCTATTATGCAAGAGAATATTCATAAAATAGCTAACATGTTTACATAGTGGTCTGGCAGATATCAGAAAAGAAATAGAGAATAGTAAACTTGTGAACCTACGGGGTTGCCCAGTGGATGGGGTTTCTGTCGGAGCTATTGGGTAACAATCTTTCCTTTATTTGTACTCAAATGAGTAAAATGTATGTTATGTTGAAGTATACTACATGCTGCATAACAACTTAGTGTAATACTAAACTGTAGATATTTGCGATGCTCATATTTGATGGTACATTTCGATATTTATATACATATATATTTAACTCAATAACATACACAATTATCCTCAAACAAATTCTTATGGCACTGATTGTCTACATGGCTATAAACATTGTGGAGGTTTGGGTGCGTACATTCCTTTTTGAAGAGAGGGGCAATGCTTGAACTGTTTATTGTATTAATTAAGTCGATGATGCATCGGTAATGGTGAAACCGTTAAGTGAATTATACTGAATAGCTTGATTACTAATGATTAAAAGCCCTGCTCCAACGATGGTGTTTGGAAGCTTTGCCAATTTTATGGGTGCAGGTGGGAGAGTTATGGTCAGTGTTTGTCTTAATTTATAGTATTTTCTTGAGAATACTATACTACTGTGCTACCTTGTTGTTGGGTCCTTGCAGTAAGTCATCTATTTATGACCTATATCAGGTTTAACTGGTTGTTTTTTGCCTGGTTGGGGTATGGCCTTCCGTCTTTTTCTTTTCTTCCTTTTGCTTTTTCTTCTTTATCTATTAGCCTTATATATCCATACTTATATCTGTTAGAACCAAAATATGACTATAAAAATGAATGCTAAGTCTGTAAACCATCTCAACATCATTTCATGGTATGTAAATGGACTTAAGACTGTGAAAAAGCAGACCAAGATTTTGTCTTACTTAAGGTCTAATGTGATATTGCTCTACTCCAAGAGACACACCTGGACTATCTTGAAGCTGAAAAGTTGAAAAGGGGCTGGGTTGGTGATAGGTTCTTCTCAACATTCACATCCAGCACAAGGGGAGTCTCTATACTTATCAAGAAAAATCTTCCCATAACAGTTCCTTCAAGTAAGTCGGATGATTATGGACAAGTTATATGTGTTTTGATTAAAGTGCAAGATACACAATTACTTGTGTGCAATGTGTATGTGCCAAATTTGGACGACCCATTATTTTTCCATGAATTGGCAACATTGCTTCAAAGCTTCGATGTTGATCCGATCATTGTAGCTGGTGATTTCAATCAGGGGCTCGATCCGGCATTAGATCATTCAAATGGAGACCGCTGAAGGAATCCGACAAAGAGTAAAAGATCCTTAGAGAGTTTAATGGGTGACTTCAACTTGGCAGACATTTGGCAGTTGGAACACCCCTGTGATAGAGACTACATTTTTCACTCCCAATGTCATGATACATACTCTCACATTGATTTTCTTTTTACCTCAGGACAAGTGACTTCGAGTTGCAATGATTCCAAAATCGGTCTCATTGCCCTGTCTGATCATGCTCCTATATAAGTCTCTTGTTGGAACCTACTTTGATTAAATCGTCAAGATGGAGAATGAATTCCAATATTCTCAACAATTAACAAATTAAAGATGAGGTCATTGAAGAAATGTAATACTTTATTCAAATAAATATGACTGACGATGTTAATATTTCAACTGTCTGGGGGGCTCTGAAATGTTTTGTCTGTGGTGTGTTAATTTCCAAAACAGGCAAACAAAGAAAATTAAAAGAAAAAGAAATTCTCATTCTATCCGCTGAAGCTAAGCGATTAGACAATCAATTCTCAAACAGCAAAGATGAAGAGACAAAAAACAAACTGCAGAGAGCAAAGTATGAATTGAATAAATTGATCTCCAGCCAAGTAGATTATGCCCTTTTCAGACAAAAAATGTATAACTTCAAAAATGGAGAAAAGGCAGGGAAATTGTTGGCTTACAGACTGAAGGTGGCTGAGAGTGAACGCTTCATTACTGCAATTGAAGGTCGAAATAATATTATGAAAACTCAACAAAAGGAGATTAACATTTTATTTTGGGACTTTTATAAAAAAAAGCTCTACCAATCTGAACTGAGCTGTGACACGTTGGAGATTGAAAACTATCTTCACTACTATGACATACTTCAACTCTCAGAAGAACAATCAGTAAGTCTTGAGGGTGAATTTATAATTGAAGAAATACGATTGGTAATCTCAAAACTCACTGTGGGTAAATCTCCAGGCATGGATGCACTGCCAAGCGAGTTTTATAAGACTTTACCAGATTCAGCTTGGCAGCTTCTATGAAAGTTTATAAAGACGCTTTTAAAACTGGGTCTTTACCTGAAACAATGCGGCATGCATTGATAACAGTACTGAATAAAAAAGACAGAACCACCACAAGATGTGAGAACTACAGGCCGATTAGCCTAATCAATTGTGATTGCAAAATTATTGCTAAAATGTTAGCTGGACGTTTGGAACCAGTATTAACAACTCTGGTTCATGTCAACCAGGTCGGCTTTGTTATTGGTAGAGCAGTAGCTGACAACATGAGACGCCTGTTGTTGTCAATTTAAAAAGGACATAATCAGCCATTGGCAAATGCAGTAATATCATTGGACGCCAAAAAGGCATTTGATCGTGTGGAGTGGGCCTTTTTGTTTTCACGTTTGAGAAAAATGAAGTTTGGTCATAACTTTCAACAATGGATGCAACTATTGTACATGGATCCATCGGCTAGTGTGCTTACAAATGGCCTCATTTCGGATGCATTTAAACTTCATAGAGGCACGAGACAGGGTTGCCCACTTTCACCGATGTTATTCATCCTGTCTATAGAACCACTGGCAATTTGCATGAGAGCGAATGTTAACCTTCAATCAATAATTTGAAGCGATCTCAATAACTTGATCTGGTTAAATGCAGATGATCTTTTGGTCGCCCTCCAGGATCCAGCTAATGGTGCCCAAGGGGAGGCCCAACATTTCAGAGGGGGGAACAAACTCCCCCAGTACTCCCGTAGAGATGCCACTTCCCACTAGACCAGTGCAACATCTAATTGGAAACTGTGTGACTATCCATGTTAAGTTTGTACTGTGTAGAAAATATTTAGGTACAGTTTTGTACGTTTAAAATGTGTGCACCTTTTTTAATTTGCAACATTATAGGAAATGCTCCTATTTTCTTGGGTAAGTTTCCAGTTATTTATATTGTAATTATTTAATGTCCTGAAATGACAGTGTTTATGTGGGGGCAGAGAAAAAGAAATCTCCTGAGTCACCAATCCCCCTTTCTCCTTCAACGACCCCCACCCTACCTCTGTGTCGCTGGTACGTTCCCACAGTTAATGATTTCCATTTTCAGCACTGGAAATGGGTCTGCCATTTCGAGCGAGAATCGTGTCAACTGGAGCGGATATAATCAAATATTGATTGAAAGGTTTGCCATCAAATGTTTACAAAAAGAAGGCAAGGATCCTTCTTGTGTAACCTTGCAAAATATGAATATTCGGATTTATGTAGAATATTTGGCTCAATATTTTCTCATTTAACATCAATCCTATGAGACGGTCCGAAACACGTGTCATCAACGTTAAGGGCAATTCTTTCTGAAAAAATAAAAAACACAAATAAAAAATTTAAAATATAAAAAAATAAGTCTCGTGTGCAAGAATCAGGCGCAGTCTCCTTCCAGGTCACCTATACCTCACATTATTCAGCAAGGGGTCTTGTACTTGGCTAAACCCCCGACTTGGTGAGACGCGACTTTAAGGACCATTTGGACTACTCACATTTATGACATTCAGTTTCTTACCACTATCGGATGTCGCCAGTTTAGACCAAACCTTCCAAGCCAAGGGTTTTTCATGAATAACATCAATCCTAGTTCACTGTTAAGGAACTGAGCCCCGGTGGCACGAATGGACTCTCCCAAACCCCAACCAGAGTCAGGTTGATATATCCAGGAGAAAACAGAAAAAGCGTTCTGGCTCCATCGCGCTCCACTTCATAACAAAATTCACATACTCTGTGAAGTCGGTTCAAGCATGTGTGCCACCTGTATTTGCTGTAGTTCACCACATGCACAGGCACAGCTGGGTAATGCAGCGTTTACTCAAAATGAGTAGCCGCATATAATGACCGACAAGGGTTTTGCTAGGTATGGAAAAGATCTGGGGCTATGCTAATGTCGGGACTGTCAGGACTCGGGGCTAGATAGCCTTTTGGTTGTAGCCCCTGAGATTCTATCCGGAGCTACAACCAATTTCAACTGTCTGGGGGGCTCTGAAATGTTTTGTCTGTGGTGTGTTAATTTCCAAAAGTTTATTCTTGTTGTTAAACATTTGTTAAGCTCAATTGGATTAATTGTTTTTGTTTTAACTTAACTGTTTGATGAAATATTGTATTCTGTATGTTTTATTGGAAATTAAATATGTTTAACCCATATTGGCTCATCCGAGCCTGCAGACATTCATGTTAAGCATTGCTACTCACCCGGTCATCAGAGGCGTTGCTCGGGTGGGGGGTGTCTTAGGGGGCTATAGCCCCGGGTCTTTTGGTTGTAGCCCCGGATAGAATCTCAGGGGCTACAACCAAAAGGCTATCTAGCCCCGAGTCCTGACAGTCCCGACATTAGCATAGCCCCAGATCTTTTCCATACCTAGCAAAACCCTTGCCGGTCATTATATGCGGCTACTCATTTTGAGTAAACGCTGCATTACCCAGCTGCGCCTGTGCATGTGGTGAACTACAGCAAATACAGGTGGCACACATGCTTGAACCGACTTCACAGAGTATGTGAATTTTGTTATGAAGTGGAGCGCGATGGAGCCAGAACGCTTTTTCCGTTTTCTCCTGGATATATCAACCTGACTCTGGTTGGGGTATTTGGGAGAGTCCATTCGTGCCACCGGGGCTCAGTTCCTTAACAGTGAACTAGGATTGATGTTAAATGAGAAAATATTGAGCCAAATATTCTACATAAATCCGAATATTCATATTTTGCAAGGTTACACAAGAAGGATCCTTGCCTTCTTTTCGTAAACATTTGATGGCAAACCTTTCAATCAATATTTGATGATATCCGCCCCAGTTGACACGATTCTCGCTCGAAATGGCAGACCCATTTCCAGTGCTGAAAATGGAAATCATTAACTGTGGGAACGTACCAGCGACACAAAGGTAGGGTGGGGGTCGTTGAAGGAGAAAGGGGGATTGGTGACTCAGGAGATTTCTTTTCCTCTGCCCCCACATAAACACTGTCATTTCAGGACATTAAATAATTACAATATAAATAACTGGAAACTTACCCAAGAAAAAAGGAGCATTTCCTATAATGTTGCAAATGAAAAAAGGTGTCCACATTTTAAACGTACAAAGCTGTACCTAAATATTTTCTACACAGTACAAACTTAACATGGATAGTCACAACGTTTCCAATCAGATGTTGCACTGGTCTAGTGGGCAGTGGCATCGATAGGGGAGTACTGGGGGAGCCTGTGCCCCCCTCTGAAATGTTGGGCCTCCCCTTGGGCACCCCCACCTAAGGTGAGCAGTGACCGTGTTCTCTGTTTGCGGTGTTATTTGTGACACTCAGTAAGGCAAATGTCTGCATATCACACAGCAAATACTCTCCTTTTATCTCAAAGCTAGCAGTGATATTGGTATGCATTCTGGCATTGGTATAATATGAGCATGGGCCACTTCTCAGGTGTTCCTGCCCGGCTTCTGTACAGTGACCTCCATAGTGTGCAGAGCAGCTTGCAGCCCCTCCAATCAGAATGTAGCGCATGAAACTACTAATGATGGGGCATTAGTCACTGAATGTTTTCGTGCCTGCGTTCTGATGGGAGGGGAGGTGCATTGGGATGGGAGTAGTTGGTGTGCACAAAATCCTCTCTGCAGGAGTGCTTGTGATATCACACATTGGGCCTCATTCCGAGTACGGCGCTAACCAATGGCGCTATTAACGCCTTGGTTGACGCCGTACCCGGACCGGCAGCGCCTTGGTGGATGGCGGAATTACCGCCCCATTCCAAGGTTGGCAGGGCGGTAATTCCCCATTCACCAAGGCTCTTCCCCATTCCCAAATGAGCCCCCATAGGGCTCAATGGGAATGGGGAAGATGCAAATAACGGTGACCGTTCATTACGGTCACCGTTATTGGCTTGGAGGCCCCTTTGCGCCCTCGACTTTAACACCTGCTCAAAGCAGGCGTTAAGGGCGAGGGCGCAAAGGGAACTCGGAGTATGGCGGTAAGGGATCACCGCCACCGGTCTCGTTACCGGTGGCCGCTATCCCTTACCGCCATACTCGGAATCAGGCCCATTGCCTTTCATAGGCGCCCCCCCACTTTTGTCTGTGTCCCCCCTACTTTTGTCTTTGGCCCCCTCTGTGCCTCTCCTAAATTTGATTTATGGCGATGCCACTGCTAGTGGGTAAGTAGCTCAGTCAATGACCAGAGTTTGAGTCTTCAGCAACAAGGGCTGATCGTTTTCATGAACAGATGCAAATAGATTTCCGAATGTTTTTGCCGGATCCAGGAAAACCCTACCCAAAGACTAGCGCTGCCTAGTTCTCACAAGAAGATTCAGAAAATGTCCTCCGCTGATTTTTAACATTTGGGGTGCGACTTTGAACATAGGTATTAAAGTGCGAGTCCTGGTTTGCCACACACAGCATTCGCCAATCCAAAATATTGCAGACGCTGCAACACGCCCTGTGTGATGTGGTATGAGTCTTTCGGCATGGAGGGTCCTTAACATATAAAACAGGCAGTTAGGCAATTGGCAAGATAGGTGCATCTGCTGCTTGGCCCTCACAGCCATGGCACATGTGACTTTTTCTCAGCCAATCTTTTCGTCGCTTCCTCATTAGGGGATGTGTCGTCATAACTGCCAGCAGCAACTGTTTAGAGGCGAGTGCTCTTCCCGGGCGCGTTCTCTTTTCTGACTCCATTTTCCAAGCAGCTGAGTGCAGGCTTCACAGACCTAAGCAAACAACAAACACAGTCACCACAGGTTAATGAGTTTTCAGACACACTTAGTCAAGTTTCCTGATCTTTCTACCGCCTGAAATACCAATTTCTCATCTTTCAATGTGAACACCTCACACAATAAATGATTTTGTTTAAAATTATTATTCCTACAATGCATAATTTTTTTAAGTGGGTAATTAAGACAGAATAAATAGTTTTGGGAGATTTTTTGTAATTTTAGGAGTATCTAATGTCAATTTGGGTTACATTAAATTGAAAAATTCGATAAGATATGAATATTTGTGTATTCTGTATGTTGTGTATTACAATTGGACTATATGTTTTGTTAGGTGGACTCAATGATTTTATGTGATTTTTATAATGTGAATAGCTCACATTTTGAGCTGTATGCATTAAGAAGTATATAAAAATAAAAAATAAAAATAATATCCTTATTGAAGCAGAAAATAATCCCCCCCCTTTGAAAATTACAACCCCCTAATGTAGAATTAATCAGTTATTTGCAACCCAGAATCAAGGCACCCACGGTGGAAATTCCAGAAGAACAGCTCGGGGGTCCATTTTTGGTCAATTGGAATTTCCATTAGGGATCATAACACATGTATGTAACCACATTTTTATTAAGGGACAGCCTTTTTTGGGTCTGGCTGGAGAGATTATCTCTCTTGCCAGATCCAACGCGCACAAATCTCCCATGAACTTCAGTTGCGACTCAGCAGACTTGTGACGCATCACAGGCTTCTGATTAGTCTGTTGATTCCAGGGTTCAGTTATGTTATTTGTCATATACACTGCACACATTCCCACCCTATAGGTTTTAAAGCACAGAGCCTTGTCCGTCTGCGCACAGGTGGCTGCCATTCCATGATCTGACGGATGAAAAGGAAATAGGGCTAAGGAGAGCAGAATCAGAGAAGAGTGGGAAAAGTCAGAGAGAGAAAGATTTACAGACTTTACGCACAGCATATAGGAAAATTAAACATAAGGGTGAGTGATATTGATTGTTGGGATGAATGTAAAGATTTCAGTGTTTTGACCAAAAGAAAATATAATCAAAAGAAAGGACAAGTACTTCCCTTATTGGCTGGCAGAACTTTCATTAAGGCAATTACTACTGTGGTGATGGGTTTACGTTATGTTGCAGTTGAGTGACGGCCTAGAGGTGTGCTCAAGAGTTCATCAGAGTAGTGGGGGCTACTAAGCAGATAATCATATTGGATCCCCTCCCGCTCATTGTCGGAGAGGGTTCTGGTAAAACGTAGCCCACTGTAAGCAGAGTCAGGGACTGGCTGTGTGCAGAATCAGTGCTGGGAGGCACAAAAGGAGAGTTTGACAAAAATGATTTCCCTCATCGCAACCCACACCAGACTGGCCCCCGTTGGAGAAGAGAGAAAACGGCTTGCCCTTGTATCTTGTGAACTGGTAAATAAACAACTGGAATGCAGTCTGAGAGAATTACATTAGAGGAAAGTTGGTAAAGTAATGCATGTCAGCCGAGCTAAGTCAAAGGAGACACTCACATTAGGGAAAAGAATCTTGGTGGGACACTGTCCATGATGAGGCACGCATGAAGAGGCCATCTCAAGCACCTTAAGCAAAGGCTTTGAGTCCTTCCTACACTGTCTATGTGTATTAAAGGGATACTCAAAGGAGCAGGAGGGTAAACACTCATCCAATTGCTGCCAAACACACGAACAGTGAAGAACAGCCAGGTTCTATGAACAGGAATGCTGGGAGGAAATATAGGCATTCATAAAAGAGGGTGTCTTTTGGTCTGTGCATCAACTGGGAGGAAGCCCTTGGAACAGGCTCCCTGGAAGTCCTCAAGAACTTCTAGGAGCATTATTGCGATTCCGATGGTGGTGTGGGAGGACGGATTCCTCTTGGCCTGTGGCTGAGCTCTTCTGAGAGTCATTCTGCATAATCCAACCATGCCTCCCCTTCTCATTCATGGCTGCAGTTACCTCATGGTGTTAAGCAGTCCGGACATTGCATAGCGTGTGCACCCCCATGGAGGGATAGAGCTTCAGGTAAGGGAGGCAGAGAGTAAAAGTAGATTCCATAGTAATACAGATAATCTCTGCCCCAAGGGGGCAGAGATTCTCCTGCATTTGTGAGGTGGAAAGGACATGGATGGTGGTATTGTACATCTCGAACGGTGGCCCAGCTCCATGTCACATATAATGAAAGGTTACTAGGAGCGTTAACACGGGCATAAACCCAAGCGTAAACTGTTGATGCATGGTTTTTAAACCGATGTTAACGCTCTGCCTCATCCAGAATGTGCCCCATAGAAGGGCTTTGTGGGACCTGCTCGTAAAACCTTGGTTTTTCAGGAAGTAGCCCATGTTTCTTAATTAGGATGTGACCGGACTGTTTACACATACTTATATAAATGGGTACAGTACTGTTAGTAAAGTCATTACTTGAAAGTACATAACACTGTAGGTACCTTAACATATTTATTTACAGCACTATATTAATCTACTTTAATATTAATAAATATATTTAAAATAGTTCCGTTTTACAAACTTTGTATCATTGCCAACAATATTATTTCTTTTCTATAATGTTTAATGAATCAATGTCCCATTTTCAGATTGGCTGTTGCCCTGATTTCTAATGGTTGACTTTTCAGATAGCTCCTCGTAGGTAGGGCTGGCCAAAATTGTTATATTCCATTGCAAAATCTGTCCGATTTTTATCCTCTTCCCCCGAGTCTGCCATTCCACCAACCAGCGTTTAGAAACCAGCAGCACAAAGTTTATTGTTCTGTTGCGCAAACACAGCATGAATCAAAAAGAGCCACACAAAGTGCCTCCATGCGAACCTAGCACAAATCGAAAAAGAGCGGCACAAAGATTCTCGTGCCGCTGCACGAATCTAGCATGGATTAAAAAAAACATGGAAAGTTTCTCATGCCACAGTGCAAAATTAGCACAGAGTGAAAAAAGCCTGTGCACATTTCTTGTATTGCTGCACGAAACTAGCACGGATCAGGGAAAATTGTGCAAAGCTTTATGCGTCGCGGCACGAAACTAGCACGGATCAGAAAAAAAAGACCCATGCAAAGTATCTCATCCCGCTACACGAAACCAACATGGAAATGAAACACCACACTCCAAAACGAGGTCAAATTTGAGTGGCGACGGAACCGTAATGCTTATTTCAAGAAACTTGCAGAAACAGAGTCTACTGCAAATTTAGCATTGTTCCCTTCGCGGATGGACATTTTACCCACTCCTAGTCGTGGGTCAGACAAGATTGGCTGTCACTTGTAAACATTAGCATAACCCAGCCTTACGGGGGACACATGTTAGGAAAGATTTCTCTTTACAACACCTTTACCTGCATTTTTATGCACCCCTATAGCTTTTGTTTTTTATTTTTGAATCTGACCAGAACTTTTTACAGTGCAGTGAAGCCTACAGCGCCACTACACTGGCTATTGCTCATTTGTCATGATGAAACTGACATGTCCTTCAGGCTGTCACTACTGGTAAACATTGTTTCTCTGAGTCTTGTTACATTCTTGCCACTTTTGGTAACTGTTTATCATTGTGCAATGCATCTTAAAATGCAGTACAATGGGGTACACTATTTGTTTTGCCCTAGACAAACACTCAGAGGATTTGTGGTTACTTTAGGTATGACTAAGGGACACGCTGGTGGCAGCAGTTACTTTGTGCTGTTTTTTAGTGTCTTTTTATTTAGCCTTACTGCATTTGCCGTTTGGCTAGTGTCCAAACATGGCTGTGTCACAAGGTTTTTCATTTGTCCCTTGGCCAGCTTGTCACTAACCCTTCTTCCTGACCTGTGAGAACAACAAAATCCTTGTATGGACTTCAAGTGCCTGGAAAAATTGAGGCTTTTCGCGGGCTACTGCAGGGCCATATGTGTTTGCTGCCAGGAAGTGGGTTGGAACGTTCTCGTCCCAATTCACAAACTGGTTTCAGTGCATATGAATGGTATGCTTGAGCTGTAATACCATTGGTCCTGTCTGGACCATTGCTGGGGGGTGTGTGGGCCAGCTCTTTGATAGGCTAGTGGGAGATTCGTCTCCTGCCTGCATTTTGGCTAAGAAGAGGACCCCTGCACCAGTTCCAGAGAGATCCTACAAAAAACCTGAAGGAGCCAGGTATCCTGTCCAGCTACAAGAGATGTAAGGAGACCATGGACCTGTTCGAAGAAGGCCTGGCGACCAACGTCTGTTGCTGTCCTGGAAGAGCTCTATCTTGGAGGTGATCTCCAGAAGTCCTGCGAAGGAGCTTCGACCCTTGGGGTGGTGGGAACAATCACCCTCATCATCACTTCGGAGTCCTGCGAAGAAGAGTCCTTGGAAGTGCTCGTCTCTGCCCAATTTCGTGGTTCCAGCATCAAGGGGACCTAATATATGAGGCAAAGTCCAACCACAACAAGTGTGTCCCCCTGCTTCACTGTGCATCAGTGGCTGTTGTTCAAAACAGCTTTCCTGCATCCAGGTCTGTGCTGAGAGGGTCCTGCATTGAGTTATTCTACATTTTCCATCCTGAAATCCTTGCAGCAGCATTCGTCACCGACCAGAGAAGTGTTTGAACCTGCAACGTCTGGGCAGCAAGGACAAGAGCTGATGATGGGAAAAGTGACCTTGCACCCTCTTCTGATGACCTACCAAGTCCTAAGAAGAATCAGAGTATGGGGTGAGTTGTAACAGTACTTACCTGAACCCCATATCTCCCTTTTAAAAGTTTAATAACTTTTGAAAAGTTTTATAACTGCTTGGCTTTGCCATTGCTTGCTTGCACAAGCATTCCGAATGTGTTGCACACTTACCTGTCCTCTAACCCTTAGAACTATTGATTGGACACCTGAAGCCCTTCACTAATTTCTTCCTGTCTGACAAAACTGTGTGCAACTTTGGTGAAACTTTGAGCACAAAGCCCCATACATTTTAGGGATGGACGTTTAACGTTTGTGAAGAATCTCTGTGGACATGTACTGCTGCATTCTAATACTTGCCTTCCTTTACAGGGGTTTGTCATGTATTTTGCTCTACTCCAGTGATTGTATATAAGCATCTTTTATTTAGTCTTGTCTGACAGTATTACATGCTAGTAGTCATTTTTGATGGTGTTATATGGCCATAAATGAATACGTATTTTTATAACTGTTTGTCTAAGTGTGTTCCTTGACTTTTCACTGTGTGTACTCATTGAGGGCCCCTTACCAAGCTCATCCTTCCTGAGACTTGTACCCAAACCACTTCACGGTAGCTAGGTGAGTGGTTGTCCCTGTCACTAAA
Source organism: Ambystoma mexicanum (assembly GCF_040938575.1). Lineage (NCBI taxonomy): Eukaryota > Metazoa > Chordata > Amphibia > Caudata > Ambystomatidae > Ambystoma > Ambystoma mexicanum. Next base: position 608,608,988 of record NC_090924.1, read on the forward strand.
CTAGGTCGGCCTCTGATACTTCTATCCACCAGGCCAGAGTATAGAAATCCTGTCCTAACATCACATTTGTTCTCTCTATGTGTAGATTAAACAAAGATGTTCAGAAAGTGACTTTGACGATTAACCATCAATATTACATTTTAAAGTGCTAAAGCAGTTCTCGTGGAATGATGTGTGGGTTACAAGTATGCATTTGCTAGAATGTCAAATTTTGGTGACGGATTCAAGGTTAATCTCTGAAGCGAACTGGAACATCCACTAGCCAACCCCTTGCGACCAGCATGCAGTGCCCCCTCAAAAACCTTACATTTTAAAATCCAGTGATTCTTTGCAAAGTACAACACACCTTCAACCTTATATCTGAGCTTTGCCAAAATATGGTCTATTATCTTTTGACACACAACAACCGCTGCCAATGTGCAGTCAAACTACAAAAGCCAGTGTCACTTCAGAACCCTTGAAGAGCCAGTAGCCTCCTACACGTAGGTAGGCGTCATGGCTAAGAAGACTATAAGTTGGAGGGCCAGACACTCCAGTTGCATGAATTCCCATGTATGGGCTGCTACACTGGGCACAAGCTCTGTGCAGGGCAGACAGGAAGCAGCGGAGTCCCCAGCCAGCCAGTTGGAGGGATCTGCGTGCAGTTTTCCAGGCTCGCCTTCATTTCCAGAGCAGAGTTACCGGCCATTCAGTAATGAATAGGGCCCACAATATTATAGCCAAGACTTATGTAAACAGGTGGTGGACACCCAAAGTCCCTCACTGCCCGCCTAATGCCACGGGCAGAATCTGATGTCCTATCCTTACAGGCAGCACATGTTCAGGGGGTTCTCAATATACCAGCACAACAACCAAGTCTACATTTTTCCACCTACTTGCTCACCGTCCCCAAGAAGCAGGTTTTCCAGTATATTTGCAGGAGATTTGCCCTCCCTAAGATCAACCTCTTTGCAGCTCTGTCTGTTACCCCTCTTCTGCACTGTTCCAGGATCCCCTAGCAGGGGCAGTAGATGCCCTGGCCCCCGGGTGGCCTGGTGTTCTCCAGTATGCCTTCGTTTCTATACCCTTCCTACCCAGATTGTTGGACAATTGCAGAGTGAAGAAGGCAGAGTTCATTTCAAGGCCTGGCAATGTAACAACGTCGTACCACCCCAATGGTAGTCTAGAGAGGTTTGCGCCGCTTCATGTAGAGTAACCAAAGCTCCAAAAGGATTACGATTAGAAGGATAACGGGAATATTTCATTAAGGTATTATTCCAGATCACACATATTAATATCTTAATATAAAACTCTTCACTAATCACTCACGCACAGGCCTTTAGCCCTTGGAATGTATTCTCCAGACAGGCTTATGCGAGACACTGGGTTCCAAGTACCTTCCCCCTATGCCATCTATCGCCTTGAGTCATTTTGGACTTTTTGGATTGCCACTGTCCATCTTAAAGGTCCCCTGGTCAGCAATTCGGTCGCTATGTCTTCTTTGGGAGGGTCACTTAGTGCAATCAGTAGATCCTAGACTGCCGAAGGCTAGCACCTTGTTATACCCACCTTGCAAGGCTGCTATCTTAGTGCTTCACAGATTCCTATGTTCGATCCACTCCAGGATGCATGGCCCAATTGGCTGCCTCCAAAAACTCTTTTCCTGGTGATCAAGGCATACATCAACAGATTGGGCAATTGAATTGCCGTGGCTCGTTTATCTTCTTTCTTTAGGGTCCTCCAGAAGACCCTTATTCTTAGGCCTGGCCCTAGGTTAATGCCCAAAGTGTGCACCAATTTGATCTTGCCACAGAAGGTAGATTTACTTGCACTTCCTTGAGAAGGTCACCAGGGTCTGGACAGAACACCCAACCTCCAGACATAAGAAGAGCGGTCTTTATTCATAGGGAGGGAAAGGAACACCTGGCCATAAGAAAGTGTGACTGGCTGTTTGTTTACTTTGGCAGAAAAAGGAAAGGTTTGAAACAGTCAGTCGCCACCCTTATTAAGTGGATTATAGTTAGGATTAGCGACGCTGCAGGCATCTCCCTTCCACTACCCTTAAATGGATGCTCCACTTGTAGCATGGGGCCTTCCTGGGAAGAGGCCTTGGGGCTTCCGCTTGTGGAGATGTTCAGGACAGCCACTTAAACTTCACACTCTACTTGTATCACTCATTACAAGTTGCAAGTGAATTGTGATAATGAGTGGTGCGTTGTCAGGAGCTGGTTTGCCTTGAAGAACACCAACAATTTATATTGTATAAATCAAAACTTTGTTTTACAGTAATCCCTGTTGTGCTCTTGTTTGAGTGAGTTAGAATGCGAGTGTCATGACTTCCTTAAGAAGTGGGTTTGTGCTCGTACGAGTGAAGATTGGGATTAGGGAGGGGGAGCCTGAGGTCAATCATATGGTAATCAGCATTACACAAGATCTCCTCTCTCATTCCAATACTCGTGACCCTTCCAGCCATCTGGCGGTGTTGCAAACAATATTTGGATAGTTCAGGATTTCACCAGGCAGACGATCTCCTTTATGTCATAGGTAAGGGGATGTGACATAGGAAGAAGGATGAAGTTTCTGAAAGGAGGAGCATGTTCAAAAATATAATTCTGGGTTGGTGTACTAAATCGGAGTATCGGGCCAAGGGAGGAGATGCCTATGTACCACAATGGTAAAAAAAGAAAAGACCCAACTTACTCTGCACAGTCAACCTGCACCAGTGCTTTAAACAGGCTGTGGCATGAGGGGTAAGGCCCATTCTTTTTCCCCCAGGGCCCAACCTGCAACATTACATGCACGGGAGGGGGTGCATTTGGACTGTGCAACTGATCCTGTTCATGTGTTACAGCAATACTGCTCAGAGGGTGCACAGAAACGAAAACACATGAATGCATCAATAACACTCTCACAACAGGGCCCAGTAGGGACTGCAAGGAGCATATGGGCCCCCAGAAACCCACCAAAAGCACAGCTGTGTCTGCGGCAAGGTTCCCTCCATTAGTTACAGTAAAAGGATCTCACTAATTTCTGTCTTCCATGGATGGAAAGTTTGCATGGGTGCAGTAATTAGACCACAATTTGTTAGGCAGTTTTGCCCTTCTCTGAATGCTGTATGTTCAATATTAATTCTAAAATGTACAAGTATGCCCAGCTGTTGCTCATCAGCATTCACATCTATATCCAGAGCTCTTTCGCCAATAGAGCCCTCCGCAATAAAGGAAAGCACAAGGAGGAGCCTCTTCAGAAATGCATTGCTTTGAAAAACACGCACCAATGAAGCCCACATTATAACTGTATCTTCCCAGCTCAGTCCCAAGTTTTTAACACCTTCATTTGTGGATCTGCAAATAATCATAATAATAATAATGTATTTCTTATATTTATGTATGTTATGTATTGCACAGAGATGCTTGCATTCGCCAAAAAAATGACCTATCGCACAGGATCTTCTGGATCTTTGTCTGCACGTCTCGTTATACATGGGGGCAGTGCATTAACTGGAAGTGAAGAAGCGATATTGTGACAGAATGCCATCTGGTGAGGGCAGGATTGCCTGAGCTCTTTGGATTTGTATTAATTAAAACAATCCAGGTAATTCTGTTTTTAATTTAAAGGAGAGGTCTGTTAATCAGACCCCTCTTTCATGAATGTTCCATTCAAAATTACAGTGCAATCATGTACCTTTTCTCAGATGGTATATCATCATCCTTCCTACTAGCCCTACCGTGGCACAGGGCAGGTTCAATGGTCACATGTGCATTTCTGACAACTGCTGGAACACAAAGTGACAGAGGGGAATGTTTTAACTGTTTACACCTCTGATACAAATTGTAATAATTGTCTACCTTAGTTAACTTAGTGGCATTTTAAACCTTAAATATAAGGCATGACTAGTTGTAGTATGGTGACTGCTAGGGTCTCACAATTATACAGCCAAAACAATCTGACCTCATACTAATGTCAGTTCTGTGAACAGGGCCCAGCAATGACAGGGCAATCGGTATTAGCTGTTTGGACCTGATGTCTCAATAAGTGCCATGTGAGACAATTGTCAGGTAGATGCATCTTTCATCCTCCTGCAGGAAAGGCAGCACCTTAATCTCATGGCATAGGAAGCCACCACAGGATACCCATTCAAGTCAGCGGACATAAGAAGGGTGGCAGAGTTAGGGTATTCAGATGGGAGTGGAAGGCTGGGAGGTGGGTTCCACCATCTTAGTTTCTGAAAGGCATACACCTACCTGACACCCAATCTACTACAGGACAAGGCACTCTGGATATGATGTCAGAAGACAAAGGGAACTTGTTATAGTAGGCTTGCATTGGACCAGTCCTCTGTAACATTTTGACTTTATGAGGCGGTGGGAATTCCCTCCTTCTTTGATTCATCTCTAAACTCTTGATGAACAAGAACAAATGACCTGGAACCCAGTTGTGGATACAGCCTATTCCAAAGTGCTCTATAATGTAGGTGCAGATAGAAGCTTCAAAAACAGAGGAGAACTGTGCCCCCTACAGGTGACACAGCTGTTATACCAAGGCCTCTTTTCTGGCTGGGCACTGGAACTAGGATCCTGCTCAGTGGAGGTGAAGCACCCCATGTAGATGCGAGCCAACGTCCTGGACTGGAAATGCATAACTAAAGACTCACCTTGTCCCTGGAGACCCTGGATTGGGCCTCTCAGTAACCCAGAAGTCAAGACGCAGCTGTAACCAACTTTCATCACTGCGTGGCGTCTGTGAGCTTACTCGACCATTCTCGATGCTCATCGAGCCACTACAGAATCTGTGGAGCTGTTTTGGGGCCCTCTACATAAATTCATATGACTTATCTGCATTTCAATCCATTAAAATGAAGGCTCAACAATTACAGCAGATGGCATAGATTACCACAATCACCAGCTAGACTTCATGGGGACAGCTGATTGCCCTCTTACTGGACCACTAGAAGCAATCAACTCGCCCTTCTCAAATGCTGACAACCCAGCAGAAGTATTGTTTCGCTGCCGATTCAACCTCAAACAGTTGGAAGCCAATTGGCTGGACCATATCAAACCTCGACTTTACCCAACAGGAGCTCACAAATCTAACAGACAAGACGCAGACTCACCAGTGGGACTGCACAACTTTTTTCTTTTTTTTTTTTTCCGCACAACTTGAATATCCCGACCAGAGGTTGATCACAGGAAAGGTGACTAGGAGACCGGCTCGACGGTGTCAAGAACCCAAAGACAAGAAATGAGGTATCTTGATGAGACCCTGTCCTGATGGTCCATTTCAAAGAACCATAGTGACCATTAAACCCCCCTTCTATATCTTTTAAAGACCTAACCTTGAACAATTGACACTGCTGCAAAGTATCTTGCTTGACCAACCCTGCTTATCAACCCAGAGAGCCCTTTCACATCATAGTTCTGCATTAAGTGTATATCTTTCACAGGGGTCGGTTTTTAGTGTTTCCAGTTAGCTGATTGCATTGATGGTCTTTATTAAAGTTTGTAACCTTCTTTGGGCATTCTCTTATTTTAGATCGATTGTACTAAGGCTGTTGAGTTGCTAATGTTACCCGTCATGTATGTGTGCTTCATTTTAAACATGCATGACATTTTTGTGAATTCATAAAACTAGTGGATTCCTGTGGAATGCACCTCAGTTTTGCTCCTGGTGGATTCCATAGAAATCCATGAATAAATGTCACAAGCAAAGCATAATTTGCAGGCGTTATTAAGTCTTTCACAAAACAAAAAGGACAAATAAGTAGTAAAGGGGAGTTCACCTCGCTTTACTCTTTCTTTCCTTCCTCCCTCCACCTTTCTGAATGTTTAGAATTGCATTCAGGGGACCCAACAGCACATACATGCAAAGGTTGCTCGATCCCACCATGCAATGAACATTTCTAATAAAAGAAGGCAGTGGAAGTTTTGTACAATTATAGGGTCGTTTTCATGGATTCTGTAGTTGTGCCATTGCAAGTTTGAAAAGTGTGAAGTAATAAACCAGTCCTGGTATTTAGGGTCACAACATGGTGCACATTCTGATGCATGCATTTATACTTCGAAAAGACCCTACGCGAGAAATATTACAAGAAATCTCGGAAGCTGTACATTTCGCATTACAACGCGAGTGGATCTCACAAAAGGAAGCAGCATACCTAATCAAACCAGTTGGAAGTACACCATGCTTCTATTCATTACCCAAAATACACAAAGACTCTGTAAACCCACCAGGACGACCTATAGTTTCAGGATCCGTGACACCACCCATACAATAACCATCTTTGAAGACTTGGAATTCAATCCTTTGGAATAACTGCTGGTTAGTATGGATATCAAATCGCTGTACACCAGCATTCCCCAAGAGGATGCAATTGAATGTATCAGGGAATGGCTTACCCTCAATCCTCCCGGTACCAGGACCCCAGTGAACTTTATTGTTGAAATCATGACGATTGCTCTTCAACAAAACTTCTTCACTTTTGACAATACCATATACCTGCAAACAAAGGGAATGGCCATAGGTGCTGCGTTTGCACCTAGTCTAGCTATTTTGTTCATGGCCATATTTGAGAAAGACTTTGTATTCTCCCACCACAATAACTGGCAAACTAACATCAACCACTGGCACCGCTATATCGACGATGTTATTTTCATCTGGACTGGCAGCCTAGCCGAATTTACCAACTTCTGGAACTGGCTAAATTCCTGTAATTCACATATCCAGTTCACGATTGAACAAAGCAACCATGAAATAAAATTTCTGGACCTATCGATCCGCTTCGAAAATGGAAAGCTAATATGTGATCTGTATCGAAAAACAACTGCCCGCAACACTCTCCTTCACTACACCAGTAATCACCTGGCACATACCAGAAATAATTTACCATATGGACAGTACCTAAGAATACGTCGAAATTGCTCTTCCCTAGATGACTACAAGAACCATGCCCAGAGCTTGACCACATGCCTCAAAGCGAGGGGCTATCCTAAAAAACAGCTAGATCTAGCTAATAAGAGAGCCCGGAACTGCAACCGTGAAACTCTTCTCCAATTACAACGAGATAACACAGATCCTCCGGATAAACAGCTAACATGTGTAGTTACGTTTGGAGCCCACACTTCAAAAATCAAACAGATTATCAACAAACATTGGCACATCACCCGTTTGAACATGCCTGAAGACCCTGCTCCCAGATTTGCATATAAAAGAGGAAAAAACCTAAAGAAGCACCTCGTACATTCATTGTTTCAACCTGTTTCAAACACCACCCGCACCCTTCGACCTTTGCAAGGACACCACCCTTGTGGTAACTGTGTTGCCTGTAAATTTACCAAAAAGATGAGGTCCTTCCAAATTGGTAAACGTAACTGGATACTCAGAGACTTGACTAACTGCAAGAGCCAAAATGTAGTCTACTGCATAGAGTGCCCCTGTGGCCTTCGATACATTGGCCAAACAACACAAGCCATTTCCACCAGAATATCGGAACACAGATCAAAAATTAGATGCAAAAACATAACTGCACCTCTGGTTGAACATTTTCTGGACTTTAACCATAGCCCCAACAACATTCTGTGGTGGGTGATTGAAAAAGTCAAGGGAGGACCTGATATCCACCAAAGCCTCATGAAAAAGGAAGCACGATGGATTCACAAGCTGGACACTTATCATCACGGCCTAAATGAAGTCTTCCAACCCATTACGTAACGACTCATAATGCTGGCGGAATACTCTCTCAACCCTATACAACATGCATAATCGCAAAATGTCTTAGGCAATGTGTCCACGGCCCTTAGGGTCGTACATTAGTGATCTAATTCCCTAATTAATTCCCTAACCTGACATACGAATCGCACTGCGATATATTTTACAATTAAGCAAATCTTGCTGCACTGAATTATGCGTATAAGCTTCTCTTATTCTGACCATCTATTTACTTTTTAACACAAACCAAACTTGCGAACACGCACTGATGAAGTTTCCATTTTTGACCTACCACCACAGTAGTTAACAATTGTAAGGAATGGCCATTATGCGTAACGAAATGGAATTCCCTAGTCAAACGCCAACAAGCAAGGGGGCATGCGCACCGTGGAAACACCTGCCTTGTCAATAATGACAAAGTTCGTAGTGCGCATGCGCTGGCGTTCCTAGCAACGACCAGTTTTTTTTCCCTGCGGACGGACTTCTCCTTCCGCATTCCTGGCACCACACGTCTCGCCGACACACCCGCGGCAGAGACCTCGCAGACTGAATCTGCGACACAGCATGACTCAGCGCTGGAACAACAAGGTGAGCCTGGGGCCGCTGACTCGTACGCGTTCGCGTATCGAGCTAACGGCACGTGTGCGCGCTGACCTGAGAGCGATTCCCGGTACACCGCACTAACTTTTTAGCCCAACATCCAACCATGAACACACCAGCACCAAACTAACATGCAGACAATTGCTGATGTATAGGACGCTTTGTTTGTTACTAATCCTTTCTCAACATAAGCAGATTCTCTCCATAGGGTCACATAGCCTCCAACTGCCCCTAGTCTGCTAGCTGCACCTAAATATACGGGCACGCAACGTGGCACCTGACTTGCAAATGAATAAATAATCCAATATCCTAACATAAAAGTAAATAAGATATGTTTCCAACTGTACCATATCCCATCTGCTGCCTAATTCTAAAGCGTGATGGCGGCCTCTTTGCATGACTCAACCAATAACCCCTGGAACAGTAACTAAACTGCGGATTCCTCGGATCTACAACGGTTTAACCGTATCTGTTCATTTCATACAGACTCAAGACCACTCGTGAACATTCTGTCATTTTTTGGAAGCTTGCAAATCTGGACCGGGTACCTGCATTCATGGTCCCGGCATAAGACGGTCTCCTCCTTTCCACGAACTGTGGCCACACCAATGCGCTTGAGCAAGCACACACCAGCAAGTAAGTTCATAAACCGGTCGCCATGAGAACAAACTAAGTCTTAGCACCATTGATTGGGTCTCTTCTGGTATTATAGCCACTATCAACATCACTTATGTCACCCCCTACAGGGTTCCTGATTTTCAGCCCTGACGAAGGCGGACTCTACCTCAACCCACTACCGCCGAAACGTGACAATTACAGGGAACAGTGATATACCTGTACAATAGCCAAGTTGAAATCTCTGCTACAAACCAACTTCTGATCACGTTGGCTAATGATCGGATATCTTGTGTCAAAAGACCCTGCATCATTCATTGACTTTTCAATAAGGAAATAATTCTTAACTAAACAACTTTCGAACACTAAATATGGGAACTTATGATGTATTCAAATCACTAGTAAAAGTATATATGCATCTATAACTTGTTTCCTACTTGTGGACAAACTTTGAAGCAATACTCCTCTAGAGATATTGGACTTAACTATCTCGCACTATGTTTGTTTGCACATGCTAACTGTTCTTAATTTGTTTTCACATGTTAATTGTTCTCAATTTGCCCTCACAATGTGTTGAATGTCCCTTTCTTGAATGTAAACAGTCATTCAGAACAGATTTATGTTATTGTATTTTTTGTAACTACATATTCTAGCCACTCACTTCACAAAGTAGTAAAATATATTTTATGCACTGCTCGTACATCTTATTTCTTTGCAAATTGTAAAAAAGTTTTGTTTTGAGATTATGGTAATATATACCTAATGGTTAATTCATTCCGTGATTGCTAAAATTAGGCAACACATGTCTCGTCGTCTTTAAACAACTCAAGAGAACAGGCCAAACACCCCGGTTGGCCTGTTTCTTTTGAAACTTTGTGGTTACTTCAAAAGAGTAAAGGTACACACCCTGTTTCATTGCATTTATACTGTGTACAGGAATGCAAAGTGGCATGCACTGCAAATACCAGTATCTATAGACCATAACTTGAGAGAGGTTTACCATGTTTTGAAGGAATAGGAGTGTGCATAAAGTAATGGTGTTCGCTGATAAAAGTGGACAGTGGTGTTTCCATTTGACTTCAATTTGAATTTTCGCATTTAGCGGTTAATGTGCATGTATGTTACCGTGGTGTCCCAGAAGAGAAAACATGTTTCTTTGAATTCTGTCATTGCTGTCTCTTTCTTCCGATTTTAAGCATTGGATAAAATGTACAATATTTTCCCGGGTAATATTAACATATGACATTTGAAATGTTATGAACCTACAGGTACTATGAATGATGCAGCGCTAGTTGCAAGTTCTCTAGGAAGTATCTCACATTGAAATGTGTGCGCCTGTACTCAAATCCCTCACAATGTAGTTAGAGATCCAATCTTTCAAAACAACACATTAATCCAAAAGTCCCTCCCTTCTTTTTCAATTGCTTAGTTTGTTTCCATAGCATCTGGTTGTTAGACACACAAAGACAGTTTTCCTTTTTTTGTAACTTCAAATCTTTTACAAAACAAACACATGACATGGTTATACAATGTCTACGGGCAGGCCCTATCATGAGGGTCATGTAAGAACCACAATAAAACTCATAGGAACTCTTTTTGGACTCACATGACTATGCATTAGAACACCCTAGTGAGGTTTCCAGTAACCTGATTGGTCAACCTGCGGGCTATACAAACTGGTATAACCTGTAGATTGAATAAAGTCAGCAAAAATGTAAGTGGAGCGTACCTCCAATGCAGCGCCGTCATTATAGCCTGGAATTTAATTTACCGCCGCCGACACCCATAAAAATACAATCCCCGCATTCAGTTCAAATGGAACTGAAACAGTTAAAGTTCCGTGTGCAGTGTTGCTGTTGAAACATGGCTGGCGTGGACCGCCCCCTCAAGGGAGTAAACTTCCTCTTGTTAACACTGCAATTTCCACATATAACGTGTGCGCACCGGTACAACTCATTCCCCCATTTATGCCGCTGCAATAGCTCAGAATGTTAAACAGCAAGTAGATCCTCACAACGCCTCCTTTGATCACTCGCAGACATCCAGATTATGCGTGGTGTATCCAGATTATGCGTGGTGTGCAACCCTCACGTTAGGAAATTAAACACGGTGAGCTTCAATACAACGCTAGAAATACACGGCAAAAATATAAGTACCAAACACTTTCAAATGAAAACATGAGCTATATACTAAATATGGTTTAAATGCAATATTGGGTAGTATTTATTTATACATTTCTTGTCACCACTGTATAACTAGTTTAGCCCTACATTTGCATGCATACAAAGACACTCACACCTGCAAAATGTTTGCTAATTAAAAACTCCACCCACACACTGCTAATTACCACAACCATATAAAAAAGGCACAACCAGGAAAAACACTGGTAGGGAATTTGTAAACCGCACCCTTAGTTCATATCGCACTGCACAATTGAAGCTAAAATAGATGTTTTTCTTTACAGAACTACCTTTTCCGGCCTCTAACCATTTTCCCAATAAAAAATTATTTCTGCAGCATATATTAATCATTTGTATTTTTAATTAAATACTCAGGACCCTGGCACTAAGGGTTTAAAGCCGTAAAAGGCTGCGGCGCCATTAAACACTTAGCACCTTACTACGAGGTCCCTTTGCGGGACCCGACCTGAACGGCTGGTCTAGACCAGCTGTTAAAGTAGGGACCCGCAAAGGGACCTTGGTGCTAAGTACGGTACCGCAGTTTGCGGTACCGTACTTAGCGCCTTCCCCAGTCCCATTGAGCCCTATGGGGGAAAAATGGGAATGGGGAAGGGCCAATGTTCAATGGGGAATTACCGCCCCACCAACCTTGGAATGGGGTGGTAATTCCCCATTGAACATTGGCGGACTCGTACTATACCGGCACCAACCATGGTGCTAATAGCGCCATGGTTTAGCGCCAGTATCATAATGAGGGCCAGGGTGTTCTAATAGCTTTCTAGACCTGCAGCTCGGGCCGTACCAATGTTTCACTCTGGCCAATAACCCGGTCGTCAGGGCCCATAACGCCGGGTACGGCCCTCGCTGCAAGTCTATAAAGCTATATTATAGTGTAATAGAAGAGGGGACATTTGGTTGAATTGTGTTTCTTCCATTTTTAGCTCAAAGTATTCAATAGTCTATAACGGTTCGAGCTTTGGCTTGGTCAGCAGGAGGGTGCTAAAGAAACGCCCTTACAATGCTTCAGATGCAAGACCCCTGTCTTTCTAACGTTGAATCTCAATGCTGTGAGAGTCTGTCTCTTTGAACTTTGATGCTCTGAGTTTTAAAGTTGAACTTTGCCACTGTGGGATTTGCCACTTTAGCCTTACAGCTGTGACCTTGAGCTCTAGGTTTTAACTTTGAATTTTGCTGTGATTCCTCACTATAAACTTTGATGCTCTAAATTTCTAACTTTGAGCTTTACCATTGTAAGCATCTGTCACCTTGAACCTCGGCACGGTGGTATTTAACCACTCTAACCCTGCTGCCAAACCTTTCTAACTTTGAATATAGATGCTGTGAGTTTCTGTCACTTTAAACTTTGCTGCTGTGAATTTTAACTTTAAATCTTGCCACTGTGAGATTCTGTCACTTTAATCTATGATACTGTGAGTTTGTAACTTTGAATTTTAGAATGGCGAGTCCTTAAGTTTGAGTCTTCATGTTGTGAGATTCTCTCACTTTAAACTTTTATGCCTGTACATTTTAACTTTGAATTTTGAACTTGGAAGTTTGGAAGCACTGCCTCTCTCTCTCTTCTGAACTCCATCACCTTGCCACCAGGCCACTTGGAACTCTAATGCTCTGAACCCCACTGCTACCTCTAAGCACTTTATACCTCCCGCATCAAACATTGCCACGGTGAAGCGGGTGCCCCACCATTACAAGACTTTTTACAAATGAGAAAATAAACACAGAGAGGCTTTCGCCACTGTGAACCCCAACAAGACAGCCCCAACCATCACAAAGCTACCACCACAGTGAGACACTCGTCACTTCAAGGCAGCACAGTTACGAGATCCTACGCCTATGAGGCCCTAACACAGGGAGGACTTACCACTCGATAACCTGCCATTACAAGACCTTGCTACTGTAAGCTTCTAGTTCTATGAAACCTCCACCATTGGAAAACCAAACCAAAAATACTCTGCCCTGAAATCTCTCAGCTACTGGGATACTGTGCTAACTGCAATTCTTTCATCTTTGGAACATTCTGCTCCCGGGACCGCTACAGAGGAATAGGTTTGCCCCTGGGATAATTCTGCCCTTAGGAAAGATCTACACCTGAGATACCTGTGCCCCATGAGGTACTTGGGCCCCTGAGACAGCCCCCCTCTGAAGATAGTTCTGCCACTAGACAGTTTCTTGCCTCTGGGATAAGTCTACTCCTGGGATAGGTTCACCCCTTGGACAGGTTGACCCCGGGAAAGGTTTGCCCCAGGATAGGCCCGCCCCTAAGAAAGACTTACACCAGGAAGAGGTTTGCCAATAAAAAAGGTCTGCCCATGGGTTTGTTGTTGCCCCTGGAACAGGTTTTTGCCCTTGGGATAGGTTTATGCCCTTGGGATACTTTGCCCCTGCAATAGGATTACCCCAGGGATAGGTGTGCCCTCGTATACGTTTGCCCCTAGAAGAAGTTTACCCCTGGGAGAGGAACACTGACCAAGGAAAATAAGCCACCACAAACAATCTGCGGGCTGAAAAAAGAGGAGAAGCCTTGTAGACAACCAGACAACCACCGGGAGAGACTAGAACAATTAACCTAATCATAAAAACAGACCCACAATCAAAAAAGAAACCTACTCTCTAACCAACAGGTCCACACCACAAAAATGCCTTGTACAAGGAATGACTAATACACAAGAAATAACCAAAATAGACCAGATGGAAGAAGACCAACCAGCTCAAACCACCACACCAGAGAACAAGCCAACACCAATAAATAACAAGCCTAACTTCCCACTGTAAAACAGCCCCTTTGCTGGAACAAGACCAAAATCACTGTACCTGTCACGCTACCAATCAACATATCACCCACTTGCACAACCAACCACCAACAAGCACATTAAATATGCAAGGAGGAATGCGGGAAACACAATGGACATACAAGAATATGCAGAAGAACAGCTAAACAAGCTGAACTCAGCACACTGTTCATTACAAGAAACTGGCGAGATACAAAGAATCAACAACAAGATCTGACAAACAATCCTGGAGAAAACATGAGCCCAAGATGCAACCTTCTAGATCTGCTCAACGGAGAAACAGAAGCAACAAAACCGGATACAGAATCAAAAGGTAAAACTAATCAACACCAACTCAAATCACCAATGCCACACTCAAAGGACAAACAGAATACAGAAAACAAAAGGTTACACTGCAACCTAGTGAACACCAGATCAATGTCAAAACACACCCAGAGATATACGAACTCCTAAGTGAGAGAGGAAAAAACATCCTATCTCGCAGAAACATGGTTAAATGAAAACTTCAAAATAGTCTCAACTTCAAACTGAAACAATTCAACAGAGAAGTTAAAAGAGGAGGTCTTTCCGTTGCTTACAAAGGTCACCTCAAGATGACAACAACACCACCAATGAACATCCCACACAGTGAATCACTCCTTCTACACCTAGCCCTAGATCACCAAACAAACCTGTATTTCCTACTTGTCTACAGACCGCCGGAATACAACCCTAAATTCACAGACACACTTGGGGGCATCATGACCAACATCACCATAAGATTTGACAACCTGGTCATACGAGGAGACTTCAACATCTGATTTGAAGAAGAAAACACCAACTCACCTAAACACTAACAAATCACCTTGCAACGATGCATCTACAGCAATTAGCGAAGGGAGGGACACGCACAGCAGGGCACACCCTACATACAATCTTCTGCAAAAGAAACCTGGTCAGAATGGTACCACCAATGCATATTCTCTGGAGGAACCTCCTCTAAATACCCTTCGTGATCCACCTTCCAATGTGACTACTAACTAACTAATATCACAAAAACTCCTCCAATACTGAAAAGAAACTAGAAATAAATAAACATCACAGAATTAAATACCAGACTAGAATCCAAGAAACCATCAGCCACTGTCACCAAACATTGAAGAAAGAACTGAGACAATCCAATCATGGATCAAAAAAACACTAGATGGCATTGCACAGGAAAAACCTTTCACCCCCTCGCTAAAGAAAACAATGTCAAAATGGTTCACATCCTACCTCAGAGCACTGAAAAACATTAACAGGAAACTAGAACAAGATTGAAGGAAATATGATCAGCAAAAACAACTCACATGCCAGAGATAGATATGATTTTATAATGCCGAAATACTCAAAATAAAAGAAATACTATAATGAATGCATCACTAACTTAAGCAACACCCAGAAAGAGATGTTCAGCACCATTAACGAGATAAGAAACCTGACAGCCCGCAAACAACACTCCCTGGCAAAAACTATGTGATGACCTTGCAGACCACTTCAAAACCAAAATTACAAACATCCAGCGAATGATCAAGAGTATGTTCAAAAACACCAACAACACTCCTAACCAGCAGACAACGGAGAAAACCGCTAGACTGACAGACCTCTCACCAATCTCAACAGAAAAATTCAACAGTTTATTGAATAAATGCAACAAAGCCGGTTTGCCTGCAGACCGTTGCCTGCCAAATAAGTGCAAGACTATCCTCATCCAAAGAACACCTATGAAATATTTCTGCAACCTCTTTAACCATTCACTAGCAACAGGAAACATACCACAAGCTTTCAAATCAGCGTACATCAAACGACTCCTTAAAGACCCATCAGGAAACACAGAAGACCTAACCAACTACCAATCGATTTTAAATATCCCCTATCCAGCAAAACTCTTAGAAAGCTACGGCTACGCCCAAATCCTGGAACATGTAGAAGGAAACTGTATTTAGACCAGGCACAAGTTGGCTTCAGACCCATGAGAGGAACAGAAACAGTACTACTATCTAATAAAACCAACGCAGACTGCAGCACCACGTTGGCACTAATACTAGACCTATCAGCAGTGTTTGACACAGCCAACCACGAAACGCTCATCAAATGAATCGAGGAAATAAAATACAGCAACACAGCGTTACTCTGTTTAAAATCCTTCCTGACGGAAAGACCGAAAACAACATGGCTAACCCCTTTTATGTCAGCACCACCCACAACAACCTGCGGAGTCCAACAAGTCTCATTGTTCGCACCACTCCTCTTCAACATATGCATCACCCCGCTCATCGACCTCATCAAAAGACATTGACTCACCTGCTAAAACTACACAGATGACACACAAATCATCTACAAATGCAACACTAGTGGTGAACAAGAAGCAACCATTACTGACTGCCTCACAGAAATAAACAACTTGGATGTGCACCAACAGCTTAAAACTCAACCCGGACAAAACAAAAATCATGATAACGCCCAACAACCCGTTGAACCAACACCACATCCCAGGGTCCCCGAAATGGGAAACTGACTGGAACCTTCCAAAGTGATTGGAAACCTTGGAATCCTAATGGACAATCGCCTAACACTTGAACCACTAGTCAACACAGTAGTAAAGAAGTGCTTATTCTACCTACGCTAAATAAAGCAGATCCTCCCTTTCCTCGTCTTCCCACATAGAACACTCACCATCATCACCCTCGTCATGTCAAGAATAGACTATGCCAACAGCATCTATCTTGGTATGCCAGAATACCTCACCAAAAAACGACAGCAAATACAGAATGCGACAGCAAGACTACTCCTCAGACTCACTGAGAGAGAACATGTCACACCAGCACTGACAACCCTACAATGGCTATCAGTCAAAAAAGAATTTTCTTCAAAACACTCTGCATAACCCACAAAGTAATTCACAGCCAAGGAACAGAATTCATGAAAGGAAAAATCTCCATCTACAAGCAAAACAGAACACTAAGGTGCTACAATGGCATTTGCCTCCATCAAAACAATACGCAAAGAAGAAATTGGGTGCATCAGCTTTCTCCTCTATGTCGGCAAAACTTTGGAATTCACCCCTAAAGGAAACACAATGACACAATGACAGAATATCACCTGAAATTCAGGATAAGGCTACTGACATGGCTCTTTAACTCACCGAGCTAAATAGGACAAAGTTGAAGCGGAACAATCAAATGAACACATGAAGAAATAGCCCAAATAACCCATACGCTTATGATCCAAAGCTTGGATCTCCAATGGAACAAAACAATTAACGTAAACCACCATACAAGAATATTATCCCTACCAAACCAATGCAGAGAAAGGTAAAAATGACACCCATCACTCTCCCTACTAAAAATGTCCCACTATCCTCCCTACTCACCCTCAAGCACCAAAATAAATACACATGTACCTCTAACGCAGTAGAAACTTAAAACCACCACAAATTGAACACACTGTGCAACACCCACCGAACCCAAACAAACCACAGAAAGCTAAAGCTAATAAAGACAAACCATCCAACACATGCTCATACACTGAACAACACCAAACCTCTGCCAACTGTACACAAACAAACCCAACAGACAGTGACCGGTTTTCCATAACTGAAGCGACCAACAGCACATCAAAGCCCTCTAGCGCTCTCCCTCTCAATCCCACTAACCAACCTTCACCCTCCTTCCTTTCAGATCCAACAGAGCACCTGAAACCCATGAAAATGGCAGTGGTGCACGGTATAAATCCTAATAACATAACAATGACATGCATACTGCGCATGCACACCGTTTCAGGAAATCTATACCACAATCCTACGCTCTACTCCATATCCCTATGAGAGCAAAGTAACGCTTTTCGCAATATGATGGAGAAACTGTTGGCCAGACACAACACCTCAATGTTTTTCCTATGTCAGTTAGACTGCAGTGCACCCATGTGAACCTGGCATTTGAAATTTTGCACTGCATGGGTCATGTTGGGGGTGTTGGGGATCATGCTACAGTGGGATCAGCTACAACTGCACCCACCTGTGGTCATCGTCAGCCTCGTCAGTCCGGTCTTGAAGTTCTTTGTTGCGCGTCTCTGGAAGCATGAAGCAGAGAAACCCTCCAATGATGGGCCCGCTGCCGTAGATAGCCATGGGGATGGCCTCGTGGTACTTACTCAAGAGAGCAATCAAGGGCGCCACGATTCCAGCGATACGGGCGAAGGTTGACGACAGGCCTACGCCATTCTGTCTGGAAATGGAGAAGAACACGACATATAACTGCACCAGAGTCATGATATGATATGATATGATATGATATGATATGATAGGATATGACATCTATAACGCGCCTATACACAAGTGTTTCAAGGTGCAATGAGGCAAGGGAGGGGGAACAGAGGGAAGACAGGCAACGATCCTACTAGGCCAGGGTCATTCAGATCATGACATGATGACCATTGACAACTGTCCCAGGATGATCGCAAAGCCAACGCTGTCAACAAAAACGGCCTACATTAAAATCATATGGACCATAAAAAAGTGATTTATCGTTTCCCACTTTGACCATGTTTTCAATGGACTCCTGTGCGAATTCATAAAGTCTTGTTCTCAGTCTCTTCACAACACAAAGGGCCAGTTGCAAAGGGCCATCTGGCCTGGCAGATTTGTTGGGGATAATTACTGCAGGTGGTAATTGCCATTTTCACCAGTGGTAATCTGAGTACTACACCACATAATAGAATTGCCACTGTTATGGCGGTAACACATGTGGATTTACAGAAATGCTGGTGGGTGTATGGTGGGTGGGAGTAAGCGTAATTTCTTTCTATTTAACAAGTGCATATGGTTGTTAAACAACCTTTTACACTACAAATAAAATACATAAAAATATAAAGATATCAATAACAATTTCCACATTTCAATTATTTAATCCAGATAAAAATCAAAATGAATAAACCTATATTTTCAAATACAATTAGTCATTGCATGCAACATTTCTATGTTGTGGTCCGGAACTGGTCAGAAGAGTACAGCTAGATTTTTGAGTGACCTTTCTCATAATTAGATTAGGGGCCTGATCACGACTTTGGCGGTAACGCCGGTGGTATTACCACCAGCGGTATTAGCCCTACCGCCGAACTCCCCGGCGCTAATAGCACCGGATCACAAGTTCGCTGGTAATGTAATTCCTCATTCCCCATTGAGCCCATTCGGGAACGCCCCATTTCCATTGGGCTCAATGGGGAAAATTTGCGCTCTTACCGCCGGCGGACTTCCTGCCAGCGGTAATAGCGCAAATTTTCAGCGGATTTCCCCCCAGCCAAGAGCTGGGGCAAAATCCGCCGAAGTCCTGATTTGGCGGACCCTTAAATCCGGCAGTAATAGCGCGACCGCCGGATTTAAGGGTTACCGCCAAAGTCGTGATGAGGCCCAAAATCTGAGGACCATACATTCCAACAGTATATGGACTGGAGATTCAAGTTGCAATTTGCAAAGTCGACAGAGACCTTTTTACCTTGGAACACCTTCCATGCACCTGTATGTTCCTAAACCGGTAGAATACCCAATCGTAAGTATAATATAAAACAAGTTAATGCTGGAATGCGCAACTTAATCAAATAGCTGCAAGGAGATTCACAGAACATCCCCTGTTGTGTATAGGTGGCATATCTTCTCTTTTGTGCCAATTCCACCAAAGATGAAATACGATCGAATATTTTGACTTCGGGCCTCCATTTTTTTTAAACGAAGCCATCCCTGTTATTGTAGGAATATGCAGTCCAACGTCAGCGCAATGGCATCAGACTATGTTCTCCAATACCCGATACCATGTACCCCTTGAGTGGAGCCTTGAATGTTCCAGAGTCAAATTCAAGAGTAATTGTCTGGCAACCCCATCAGCATTGATTTTAATCCACAACTTACAGGTGGACATCTTTCACATTGACATCAGGGACTGCAGCCCCAATTCCAGCCTGATCAACTCCACAGGGACAGCCCCTGGAAGTCCCAATAATGAGTGTAGTATTTTAGTTAGTCAAGAAACTGCCTTCTCTGGGAGGACATCCAATGCATACAAGATCCCCGGAAGAATGGAAACTTTGTAAGCATTAATCTTTGCCTCAATAGAACGGCCCCCACAATCGTCAATAACTCCTCTGATGGCTAACCGTTTCTGCCAGGCCTTCAAGGGGATCACTTCAGCTAGATACGTAAAAGAAGGAGACCCCCTGACAGCCCTTTTACCAACTATCATAATTTAGTTTTGGTTAAATGTATGCAGAGACCATTAGATTCAGCATAGGGCTGTAGGGCAACCAACGAACGCTGTAGAGCAATAGCCATTCTAGCTAGAATGACTGTCATCCGCATTTGTCAGACAAAGAATATTCTCTTACCAAAACAAGGTGGATGATTATGGACAGACTTCAAAGTCTTGGCTAAATCTGCAACGTATAAATTGAACAAGAGAGGCGCCAGGAGGCACCCCTGCTTAAGCCTGGTGTTAGTAGGCAAAGCTTTAGACAGGGTGCCGTCCTGGAACAGCCCAACCCTAACTGATGTGTCATTGTGCAGCATCTTAATAAATTGAAGTGGTATGGGGTCAATGCCCCAGGTTTCTAGTTTTTCCCATATATTATATACCTATTAAAAGCTGTACAGTAGTCAAGGTAACACATACAGTGTAGCCTCAGGATCTTGGAATGTGTCTGAAATTAATGTAAGGAGCACCCAAATAGAATGTGATTTATTGCATCCCTTTCTGAATGGGATCTGTTGTATATTTAATACATTCTTTGCCTCCGCCTAAATTATTAATATTTCCAACAAGAGAGCTCTAAAGATGTTTGCGCTACTATCAAGCATGGCCAGTAGCCTGTAATTACCTGGTTTCAGCCGAGATCTGCTTTTATGTACTGGTACCAGGAAAGATTACTGCGAAGATACAGGACATGCGCCAACATCACTTTAAGAAGATAAAGTTCACACAATAAATCAGCCCACAGTTACAGGTCCACCTTGTTGACAGGATTAGATAACCCATCTGGGCCTTGTGCCAAGGATGGTTTAGATTTTATAATAATGCTAGCCAAGTCAGCATCCTTCACATACAACCAGACAGAATTCCTTACTACTCCCGGCCCATCTGCAGCATAACTCATCTCCTTCACATTTCAGTATGTCTCTGCAATATAAGTTACCCAGGCCTCTTCCATGACATCAGTCAGTTCAATCACTGCAGTACCCGTTCTATGGGTGCGTAGTAGATGCCAAAACCTCCTTGTGTCGTGGGTTCTAACTAGCATGTTAATAAACGTCCAGCTCGCTGTAACTTCTCTATATCTATAACCTTGAAGCCATTGCTTATATTGGCCTCGTACCCGGCAATCTGTTTTCCTTTTTCTAAATCATGAAGGAAAGCAGACCTCCTAATTCTGTGAACAGTTGAAATTAATTCCTGCATTTTATTTTGCTATGACCATATCAAAGGGAACCCCTCGCTTACCTAAAGTCTTGTGTGTGACCAGATGTCTATATTCACGAGGCCAATGGGTATCCATCATGTCACTCAAGTGCCAATTACAATTCATCAATAGTTCCCTGCCCGTGTGGCCAGTCAAAGTCAGCATTGAATTAATACTTCTTATATTAACCGAAGACCACTGAAGACGATTACCCTGTAAATTCACAGTTGGATTGGCATGAACCTTTACTTCTACTCTGGAAGATTGCAATGTACAATTCATACACAGCTGAGCATGGTCACTCATAGCCACAGGACAGATCTTGCGTTCTGGTAGCAAATCAGCAATAACTATATTGACAAATATAAAGTCAATACGGGCACTATAGACTCCGTTTGACCACGTAACATAATTCTTGGACTCTCTTGGGGCTAGAGGGAACAGGTCAAGCTCAGCCATCACTTCTGTAGTATAATTCATAGCGCTTCATTGAATGTGATAACCTATTGCCAGCAATAATGTGGCACACCTATAGCCAGCCCCATGTTGCTAGCATAAAATATGGGTATACAAATGGAGACAGGCTGCAGGTTTAAAAGTACACCAGAATATATATATATATATATATATATATATATATATATATATATATTTCTTTTTCTCTTACTTGAAATGCCTCATTCACAGCAGACTACATTAGCTATCTAATTGACTGACTTAATTAACAAATACTGATCACTAGTACTAACTCATTAACACTATAATGTGCTCTCCATGTGGAAAATGAGGTAGAAATGCATGTTCTGAAATTCATTTTTCAAACGTGCACTTGTTTTTTTTTCTTCTCTCTTTGTTCACTGTGTTTGCAGAAAGCAGAATCTGCATTCCAGGAAATGATTTTAGCTACAGTTTCTTACTGTAAAAATTGAGCTATTGTGGAAGGAAGGCTAGGGTGATACGGTCTTTTTAATTTGATTGGTGCAAAGTATCTACAGTGGTTCCACGTAAGCAACAGAGGTTTGCTGGAAAAGTCTGACAGAAAAAAAAGTTCAGATTACTTTTTGCTGAGCTGCTGACACAGACCATCTGAGACTGGGCTGTGAGGAGGCATTCCCAGTCTCACTTATTACCGGCTTGAGAACTGCAGATAACTGCATGTTCTCGCTGTGCACTTCAAGCTTTCAAGATTACGAAGACAACCCTGGGCCCATTCCTCGGAGGCGATCGAAGGGAGGTCGCGTGGGGGGGGGGCAGAAAATTGGTAATTATCCAAGTGAATTGACGTAATTCATTCAAGCACACAAATGCTTCAGAATCCTTCATCTGTTGTCCATTTTTGCACTTTAGCGTTATTGCAAACTGCTTGGTGAATGCAGGGATAATAGTATCCTTCCTCAGCTGTAATTCAATTGCATATGGGACCAGCTGTGCGCAATGATAAGCCCTTCTTCTGTCTTCAAATTCAGGTGCCGGCCCACCTAGGCGTGACCATATTTTTTGATTAAGGAAATCTAACACCATACACATTCTGTACATGATATCATTGCCCATGTAAAAGTCATTTTGTGTCCCACTCACTATCCAAACATTATGGTGAATTGTTTTTGGTCCAATACTAATCTTCAGCATGCATCTGCCTGCAATTCGGTTTTCAAAGTCTGGACTGTCCAAACCAGAGACATATTGGTTTTTAATTCTAAATTTCGGGATCTCCTCCCTCTCCATTATATTTTTCAGCAATTTCTCATTAATAAAGCTTCTTTCCTGTTCAAGCGCTAAAGTGGCTTTTATTATTTTAGAATAGTCATTTATACCAACATGAACCTATGGTTGCTCATCTTCCATGTGTATTTCAGCAAGAGTGGTGATGTGTTTTTCTATATCTGTTTTAGGAGCAGTATTCTGTTTGCATGTCTTTTCTTTTAAATAAAAACGTAATGTGTGCTCATCTATGGCAGTTTGCCATTTTTTCCTTGGGTCTAAATATATTTGTACAGATTGTTTCTCATCTTCACTCTGCATTTTATCTTGACACATCAAGATAACAGTGACACTAGGTGTACAGCTATTCTGGAGATATACCTCTACTGCATCATTTTTTTGGCAACGGTGTCACATTCATTTATATTGCTGTTTTGTGATTTTAGTTTCTTAGGTCTCAATGGTTTTTTGGTTAAGGACCACAATACTCCATTCACCCCATCTATGAGAAGAGACAATCTTTTCAGGCAATCTATTCCCATCAGAAATGGATTTTCTCAAATAGATGTGATCAATACCTCCTGTTTCATTCTGTGTTTTCCTATCTTTATGTCAACCTCGGTAACACCTATAATAGGCACCTCCTCCCCATTAAAATTATGCACTGGACCTTCATTTTGCTTTACTGTGATCTGATTCTGCGGGGATCTTCCTTCATTGATGCTCTTTAACAATTCTTTGGACATAATTGTGGCCTGTGCGCCAGTGTCAATCATTACAAATGTATTGCATTTCTCTTCTATAGTGATGGGAGCATAATACCTGCCTCAACTTCCTCTAACACACATAAGAAGTGCGAATTCTTACTGATTTCAGGACTCACCTTTCTCAGGCCTTTTTCACTTTTGGCTAAGCATATTGGTAATTGGAAAGATATTTTTCCCTACTTTCTGTCCATTTCTGTGTGAGAGACTTTATTAATTTCCCCATGTTCAGAGGTTTTTTGGAGTGTGGCCACTGTTCGCCCATCCATCCAGGTATCATCAGAGGCCACATTACAGTCCTCCAACTGAACATGTGTAACAATATCACTTGGTAATTTGTCATTGTCTAATTCTGTGTATTTGTGATAATTTAGTAACTTCTTCAAAAATATATGGCTCAAAGAATTCTTCAGGTGATTGACCTGTACCCTCCTTTCTTTTTTCTGCCTGTTTTTGGTTATTGTTCTGATTGCCCAGGGAAGGAGTTATAGCATCCCCACTTACTCTCTGTTCACTGGTATTCCGCATGCATGAGTCTTTTTTTTTTTTTTTTTTATTTTTATTTTTGTATATAATCTATATTAGATTTTTACAAAAGGAGTTCTCATGGTTTCGTGCACCTGACCGAAGAAAAAGAAATATTGAAATGTTGAGAGTTGCACACCCATAAGTGTTTAAAACAATATTCTTAGTGTTTACACCATCCAAAATGAAAGAGAGTTCGATGGCTTTACTAGCTAGATGTCAGAGATATCAGAGAGATGGGTAAACTTTTCCATGGTGATATTTAGTAGTTTTGCCGTCGGGGTTAGCCATCTGGTTTGGGCTCCTGTGATTAGGCGATTCCACCACATGTCTTCGTCATTAATGAAGGAGTTTGCGAACAAGGGACCAAAGAAGGCGTCCCTTTCCTGTGCAAGCGCTGGACAGGACATCAGGAGATGTCTTATGGATTCTGTATTTTCAGAGTTTTTACAGAGGCGACATGATTTCTCCTTGGTGTTAGCTCGGATGGCTAGAATTTCTTTTGTCGGAAGCAGATTAAGACGGGCTTTCAATAGAGTTTTCATAGACCAGTTGCTCGGGTATTTTTTACAGTATTCCATAGGCTCTTTAAGTTTGTTAAAAACGGGTGGTAGGTGGGTTAACAGCTTGTTTGATGTTGCTTTTTCATTCGTATTTATCCAGTCTAACCACTCCATTTTAGATTTTATTCTTAGCGGGTTCTTGATTAGTTCGTCTTCTGAACAGGCTATCGCCTGTAGGGATTGTAACTGGGTATCACCCCAGTTTTTGAGTAGCTTATTGTTTCCCTTACTGATTTCATCATTAATCATACGGTATATTTGAAGACTCTCTGGATCTCTTATTTTTCTGTATAGCTGAATCCCACTTTGTGCCACCACTGCAGCTATAGAGAGCAGACCTAGTTCGCGTCTTATTGCTGCAGAGGATGTGGATTTAGGAAGTCCAAGAGCTGTTCGCCAAATATGGCCTTCTAGTTTGGTCCAGAGCGTCGATGGAATTGTTGGTGTTGCATCCATGCCGTACGTTAGAGATGGGATTACTTTAGCTTTATAGAAATGGATTGCGGGTAGAAGACTGAATTTTCCGTATTTTCTATGGACTGCTCGAAGCTGGGATGCTAGATGTTTCGCCTTTGTCCATAGAGTTTGTTGCATCGTGTTGGCGTTCTTAGAACTGTCAATTTCCACTCCCAAATATTTGAATGTTGTAACGACTTCAATTTTTGCTTGATGAAGGAACCACTGTAGATTTTCTTTCTTTTTGTTCCCCTGTTTTTGGAAGATCAGGACTTTGGTTTTTTCTTTGTTTATCTCCAAGTTGTTCTCCTTAGTGTATTGGGCAAGATTGTCGAGTTGTCGCTGAAGTCCAACCTGCGTATGGTCCAAAATTATCAGGTCGTCGGCATATAGAAGTCGGCTGACCCCTACGTTGCCCACTTTGGGTGGAAATGCCCTGATCGAATCCTGGGAATCTTTAAAGTCGCCTAAGAAGGATATAAAGAGTGCGGGGGCCAGCGGACAACCCTGTTTTACTCCACGATGAACGGGAATTTGATCTGATAGGAGTCCTTGATTGTTCAGGCGAACGGCCACCCTGGTGTTCGAATGAAGGGCGATTATAGGGTCCAGGATATCTTCAGGACACCTCCACGCTTTCAATTTCTTCCACAATTTTGACCTATCCACTCGGTCGAACGCCTGGGAAAGGTCGACGAATGCTAGAAAAACTCTAGGTGCTCCCGACAATACTTTATCTTTGATGATGCTCAAGATCATTATGTTAGCTGCCGTGCTTGCGTTTTTTTGAAAACCAGTTTGCAGTGGGTCTGCCGAGGGGGATAGCCTTGCCCAGTTCTGGAAGTGATTCAAAAGCATAGTGGCGAAGACCTTGCCTATAACGTCCAACAAGGCTATAGGACGATAGTTCGTAGGGTCCTCCCTAACACCCTTTTTGAAAATCGGAACGATGATCGCCTGGGTCCAGGAGTCTGGTATTATCCGTTGATCACTGCAGTCCTTGAAGATTAGGCTCATTACTGCGGCCCAGTCGTCAATGTTTTGCTTAAGGTCCGAGTTTGCTAGCCCGTCCGGACCTGGGGCTCGGGATGATTTTAGTCTTGTGATGTTTCTTTTTATCGCGTCTTCGTCAGAAAGATCCACCCAGTTTCTCACTGGTAGTTGCTTTATAGGGGTGGTGGTTGTTGGGGGTGCCTCAAAAAGATCGGTGAAATGTTCGACCCAATTTTTTTCAGCGACTGAGTTGGTCATAGCAGCATTTGGATGATGGTTTGTTTGGTTTATCAAAGTCCAAAAGTCCCGCGATTTTTTCGTGGCTAACACCTTGAGCATGTTTTCTGCGTCGGACTGGTAGAGAGTACTCCGTACTTGTCTCAGCCATTGTTTGTAATTCCTCTTTTCTGTGAAGTAAATTTCCCATGAGGAGGTTGTATTTAGAGCAGCAGCTTTTTTCTTTGCTTTCCTCAGCGTCCTACGTTTAGTAACCAAGTTGGTGTTGTAAACGTGATTGTATTGTAATGCAGAATAGTTAGGAAATTTCCGTGGTTTTTTGAACGGAAGGAGTAGTGGTATATAGCTGTCTCTGAAGGTTGCATCTTCAGTATCCATGGCGGAGGTTAACATTTTGTAGTTGGCAGTCAATGATTTGATATCGTTAGTAGACATACAAAGGCGGGTTGCCTGGGAGTTTATCCCAATCGGCGGTTTGTAGAATTGCTGATCATGAACGGCTGTTTTGCAGGTAAGGTTCAAAAGGTTATGGTCACTCGCCTTGGTTCTAATTATTTCAAAGGTGGTTATGCGGTGGTAAATTTGTTCAGAAACAAAAATATAATCAAGGGTAGCCGATGAGTTGTCACGTTCCCATGTAGGGATCAATTTTTGGCTCTTTATTACGTTGGCGGCGTTATAGAGGTTTCTAGAGCTCATTAGTGTTAGCCATATTTTACCTCTTTTCTCTGCCAGAGTGGTGGGACGTGCGTTTGTTTTTGAGACATTTGAAGCCACGCAGTTTGCGTTTAGGTCCCCACAGATAACAATATTCGCGATGCGGTGCTTGATCCTGATTTCATCGATGATGTTAGAGGCGGCGTCGCAAAAGATTTCTGGTGATGTTTTTTGGGGGTTCCAATATGTGTTGATGATGGCAAACGATTCAGAGGAGATTTTGCCTCTTGACGAGGGTTTCTCCGGCCATGTAGCCAAAATTGCCAGCAGTCCGTAAGATGCTTCTATTTTCTTAGAGATGTGTATCCCTGAGCCTGTTCGGACGGCTATGAGTAAGCCGGATGATGGACGTCCAAGCGGGCCTTTATGGGCCGGAGAAATCTCTATACTATAGCCATCCAGGACCGGTTTGTCCAGTAGCCACGTTTCTTGAAGACAAACGATATCGTGGCTTCCCAAGTTATAGCTATCGTGTTCAGTTAAGTGTATGTGACCTCTGGTGTTCCATGATGCTATGGACAGGAGTGAGTTTTGAAGGTCATTTTGGCTCGGATGGGGGGGCTGGAGAGATGGAGTTGGGCCCCCTATTCGCTGCTATTTTTTGAGTCCTGGTGTTAGGACATCTCGTATCCAAGACCAGCGACCCTTTTTTGGCACAGTGTCCGGGTCGGTTGTCAAAGCGTGCGATAGGTTTTTCCTGGTTTCGCTTTCTTGGAGTGGGGAGAGTCGATGATCTTGGTGTCGTACTCTAGGGGAGTATCGACGGGTGTGGGATCTCCCATAATCATTATGGTTTCTAGACTCTCTTCTTGTTTGTGTTCTTTCGTTTTCCAATTGGTCGAGTCGAGGCTTGTCCCAAATACTAGGGCGGTCCCTGTTTGATCTGGAAGGGTTATAGTTGGATTCTCTCCGATGTGGTGAGATTTTTCTCCGTCCCGATGAGCCGTATAAGTCCTCTGTACGAGATTTGAATCTGATTTTTTTGCTGGGTGAAATCTTGGAGGTTTCTTCACTCTTGTTACTTATATTCTGGGCCAGGATCTCAGTAAGTATAAAGCCCGACTGTTCTAGCTCTGTATAAACACCATCTGAAATTTCACGGATTGCCGATGGCTTAATATGGAGGTATGCTTTTGCTTGTTTGGACCTGTGATACGGCTCAATTAAGGTGAAATCATCTGATTTTAAGGACCGAAGTGTAGCAACTTGTTGAAGGATCTTAAGTACTGTTCTTCGATTCAAAATCATATAGCGATCGTCCGAAGATTTTTGTTCGATTTTGAATAAGCGGGTGCCTTTTGTTATGGAAGCCCGAGAGTTTTGGGGCATCTCAGGTCTTGTAGTTGACAATTTTCGTTTTTTAGCATGTCTTTGCTCAGAGAAATTTGCCACGTCTTTCAAAGTCTCCTTTCGGTGTACGTTCGGGGAAAGTAGAGGCAATGTTGGTGTAGTTTTAGCCCTACTCTCCGAATTAAGGTTGGTTGATGTCGTCGTAAGTTTATCATTCTTGGAGCCAGGGGGAGCGTTTGAAGTTTCGTTTTTGGAATTTGGTACGCTTTCTGCTTGTAATTCTATATTTTCTTGTGTATCCCAGTGTTGCGTGAGGTCGATCAGGGAACTTCGAGACTCAAATTCCTCGCAGGTCCTAGGGGACGGCAGGGGATCTGGCTCTGTACTAACGTTGTTTTCACACCGATGTGGTGTCGCCAGGTTTCCATCAGGCGGTTTTTGTTTGTTCTTTGGCAATTTTTTTGGTGCTAACACTAAGTCGAGAGCAGACACTGTTTTCGAATGAGAATAATCTTGTTGGACTCCCAGTTTCAGCACAGGATAATTTTCCCTTAGAGATGTCACTTTTTGAGGCCCTTCACTAGGAGGAGCAAGTTTAGGTGCTTTGTTTGGCATGCGGGGGAGCTTGTCAATTTGTTTTGCAAACACTGGTGCGAGTTCTATGGATGTAAGGAGCGGCGTTGTCTGGGTTTCTTTGTTAATTGAGCTTTTTTTGGCTCTGGTGGTAGATTTTAAAAAATTGATCTGTTCGTCTAGCGAGGCCAGTCTTAAGTCCCAGGTGTCGCTGTGTATCTTGTTCCTTTGGTCCAGGGCAGTTATAAAACCTTCAACAAAGCTCAATTTAGTGTGCATCATTGCTGTAACTGTAATATGATCTTTTAGCGAATCACTGATGTTCTCATACAGTTTCCCGAAAGGGGCTAATGCTATTGTTATAGCAGACATGATGGTTGTAAGGTCAGGTTTTTTCGGAGTTGCTTCCTTAGTACAAGGCGTAGTTATTTCACTAAGCCTCCGGTTTTTAGGTGGTGACCGATCTCTTGGTCTAAGCGGCGATGATGGCGTAGATAGTGCAAAACAATCATCTGTCTGAACTGCTTTTTTCAAGTGTAGTGGTTGTGGCAGAAGTTTGCCAGGTTCCAAATGGTCGGCTAATAGGCTGCCAGGAGGTCGACAGTGAATAACGGGTGGCGACAGTGCCGAAAGTACTCTTGGGGATGTTTCTTTAGATGCGCTCTCCGCGACTCGGGGTTGTACAGGATCGTTCAAAACTTGGTCTATCATGGCTTTGGTACTACTGGGTGTTCGTCTTTGCGATTCTAGTTGTGTTGGGTTTGTTATGAGCAGTCCTCCTGGAGTCGTTTTTGTTGGTGTGCCAATTTCCATCATCTCTCCAGAAAGGTTCACTATGGACGAATTTTGGGCGTCCGTGGATCTTGAAACTCCTTTGGTATCCAGCCTTTTTTCCATTGTAGGATTGTCGTTTATGAGTGAACCAAATGATTTTTCTTTTATTGTTTCTATCACTTTCCTTACTTTGGACACTGGAGGAAAATCTTGTATAGCTTCGAGGATCTCGGCGTCCGAGAGTTCATGTGCTTGGTCCAGTTTTCTTTTACATTGCTTTTTAAAAAAATCTTTGAGTGCAACTGATAGAAGCGGGTGTGGAAGGGTTTTTTTTGTTAATGATTTTTTTTTGAGTTTTGAGGTTTGAGTATTCTGTGAACACAAACTGGGTTCTTTTGACGGTTTTTGACGCAATGTTTTTACTGCTTTGTTGGTTTTGTCCAGAGGAGGTTGTTTCTTTGACTTTTGTTTTTTCGGAGTTATGATGTTTTGTGTCACAGAACAATCTGCTTCTATATTATCGCTTAGGTCCTTTTCTGTCGATAGTTGTCGGACAGAAGATTTTTTTAAGATGCCAGTAGGAGCCTCTTTGAGTATTGGCACGTTTTGAACGTTTTGAACGTTTGTTTCTTTGTTTCTATATGGTTCGGAGGGTGGAATCAAAGCCTTCCCCGGTGGTGTATTGTTACCCATGTTTGTGATTTCAGTCTGCAGGCCTTCGTTGTTCTGCTTCTGCCAGTCCATGCTGGTACTCCTTGGTACGTGGATTTGTGCTCGTACCGTCGTGCTTACTAGTCCCACGTTGGTATTGCCAATAGGAGAGACATTTTGGCGATGGCCCTGCAACCCTTCAGTTAAGTCCTCCATGGTTTGTAGCTGGTGGAGGTGGTTGGGCTTAGTTGCTATGAGGGAGGAAAAATTCACTTCCCTTAGTGGAGCCCTCCAAATACTGTCCTTCGTTGGTTCCGAGCCCGGAACTTGTCCTCCAGCAGGCAGGTCGACTTTTGTAGACGCAATATCGCGTCGCTCCCCCGGCGAGGCAGACAGCTCAGGGGCGGCGGCCGGCCGTCCTCCGACAGTCACGGCCTCCGCTCCACTCGCCACCCTCGAGGGCTGGCGGTAGGGCTGGGCGGGAGAAGTCGCACAGGGGGAGGAAGAAAAGATCGTCATCGCGGGATTAAATCGCGGTGAGCGCCGCTCGCGTGTTCCCTCAGGGGGGGAACACGCCTCCAACGCCTCCAACGCCGCGGCCCGCATCACCGGAGAAATGGGAAAAGTTGGGGGCGTCGGTAGGTCCTCTATTTGAGGTGACACAGTAGATGAGGTGTTGCAAAGTGTTAATGCCGTTTTGTTAGCAACGGCGACAGGGAAGTTAAAGCAGCTTGTATGAGTCATAGTCTCCACAGTCTCCGTTATCTTCGATGGATTGGCGATGGAGGGTTTAGTGGGAGACAGAAACGGGGAGCGCTCCTTCACCTTTCTGACTAAGGGCTTCTGTGCAAGGAGTGCATGGGATTCCGGACCTTTACGGCTACTCCTGAGTCTTCGCATTTCCAGAGCTGACTCAGTAGGAGTCGTCAGATGGGAGAGTTCAGGGGTTAGGTTTATAGTTTCAGTGGGCTCCATAGGGACGGGCGTGCAGGCAGCCGAGAGTCAGCCGCGGACTGCCGCAGACTGCACAAGCCTCAGCACACGGCTCCGCTCACCGCTCCGCGGTGATTACAGGGTATAAGTGGGTCCTCCCACAAAAACAACAGCGTAGAAAGACTGCCGCAGACTGCACAAGCCTCAGCACACGGCTCCGCTCACCGCTCCGCGGTGATTACAGGGTATAAGTGGGTCCTCCCACAAAAACAACAGCGTAGAAAGACTGCCGCAGACTGCACAAGCCTCAGCACACGGCTCTGCTCCGTGCATGAGTCATTTTGCATGAGTCATTTTTCTTAAATCTGTCTCTTTGTTCTTTTGTAATGTCATGTTTTCCTTTTTCATTTGTACAAATCCCCAATGTTTGATTTAGCTCTAGGTTAAACTGAACTTCTTTCATAAGGGTATTTGCACTTTCTGTGACATTTCATTTACCGGTATCTTTATTTTTGAATCTTTAGACATCTCAGAGTCATTATGGAAAATCACATCAGAACAATCTGTTTTCTTGGCACTGCAGGTATTATAAGTACTTAGTCACTTTTCAGAAACCGCCCGGTCATTGCAATGGCCTTCTGCCCCCTCCTTTGATGACTGTTTTTGTGCTGTACAGTGCTTTCCTATTTGCTCAGCTAACATTTTCACTTGGGCCTCGAGACACTGGAATCTTTCCATCTCTCTAGAATCCTCTCTCTGTGGCCTAGATCGATATTGGTTGTTTTCCCCCTGATTGGATCTATTCTGATACCTCTTAGGGGAATGATTTATATTGGGATTGTTCCTGAACTCTTGACTCATATGTGGAGGGAAGCGGGGTGCACCCATCCTTTGGTTGTAGTCCCCTGGTGGGGAATCATTGTACTGACGTGGAGCGTAATTCATACTGTGCCTCATGTCCTGTCTCTCATGTTGTGGGTACTGACCCCTATGTTGATTCCCATTATCAGTAAATCGATCCACATATCGGGGTCTATCCTGATTACCATATATCATGGTGCTGGGATCAAATCTGCTCTGTGTCCCCAATGTCTGGTAGGGACCATTATTTCTTTGATCCTGATTTTGTCTCTTGTTATTGTTCATACCTGACATATCAGGTCGATAGCCTGCCCGAGGCCTATCTCCTAAGTACCTAGGGCTGATGTAGCTCTCCCTATTACTAGGATCATGTGATTGAAACATTGGTGCAGGAAGTGACGGCCTTTGTTGATTATCCCTTTGTTCAGGTATCAAATTATTTTTACCTGGACTTTGAGCAGGCTCAAGGGATATTTTGGCTGATCTGATTTCCATCACTGTTGCTGAGGGTTCTTTAGCTTTTGGTCTAGTGTCTTTCAGTTGATCACTTTCTCTACCCTGACAATAGAGTACTTCATATAGTTTTGTGCTTTTGTGTACAATCCACTTAAGGGACTTGTCACGATCACATTCACGGACCAACTGTGATATGATGTCTTTCTGTAGCCCATAGACGTGGGCAGTTTTAAATTCATTAGAATTGGGGTCAAAAGATACATCAAAGCGAGAAAATGCTCTTTTTAAGTCTTGTAAAAACTGGCTAGGGGATGTATTAGGCCCAGCAGTGATTGTGTAAGGAACTTTATTTGCCTCCTGCAATGACTGGAAAGGAGAAAAATGACGCCTAATCTCTTTTTCAAACTCTGCCCATGTCATATTCTGCTGTTCATTCAATCCCCTTATGATGTTGGCTGTGGGAGCATCTAGAGTCAAATGAAAATACTGTCTGTATTGTTCCAGTGTTTTTGATTTTGTCTTTTCTTGGTGCATTTAGAATAATATCTCGGGAAAGGGGGAAGATTTTTAGGTAATACATGTGTCATGTTTCCCATGCAGATGGAATAATAGCACTAGCAGTGATATATAGCTGTGTGCGTGTGTCCACTCAGTGCATGGTGTTTGAGTGGAATTTAATACAATACACATTGCTGGGGGTCCATGAACCAGCAAAGAGGCCTATGGAAACATAGTTCACTAATGTATATAAATTAGCGATAATACCACAGGTTATTGAGAATGCTATATGTGAAACTGTGGTGTTTCTGAATGTAGGTCTGAGGCCTCTATAGATCACAAGAACAGTCTAAGAATAAGATGGGTTTGTGTATATTGGGGCCACAAATAAAACAGGAAAATTGTGCTCACTACTAAACCACCGACAATAATGTATACCACTAAATCATTCCATATAATGTAATAAGGAATGGTCACTGAAAGGAAATAAGCTCAAACCCAATCTAAATGGAAGGAGTAGTCATCACCAAATTACCATTATTTTTGGTGGTAAGAAAATACTGCCAGACCCCAAATCTGCACAAAATATCCATCATTTCCAGCCATTCTCTAGCCCTTTTAGGTCCCCAAGCAAGATTGCCCTTCCCTTCAGGCCCTAGGGAGTAATTTGAAAAATCCACTTTAAAGTTCCTAGGGACTATTATACCTCCTTTTGGGAACTGTATGTGCCAAGTTCAAAATGTGTAATGGCAGCTATCCTGAGACCGTCAGTAGATCCACCCACAGGAGGGTCATAAAGAGTGGGCAAAAATGTAACCATATTTCCATCCGGGAATCTTTGTAAAGTTGCAGAAAAGAGGTTATCGTGCAGTCTCGCCTTGGAATAATCACATTGCGAGAACTCACACTTAGCTCCTATTCACAATCCTCCTTTAGGGCGACCCTTAAGAGCCGGCAGGGCCAATCGGAAGACCTATGAGTACCCATCTAATTCAAAAGGGAGGTTTGCCAGGTCTCTTGTAATAGGAATATCTGGGCGTTCATGAGCTTCTCTCTTCCCTGGAGATTACTATGGAAGGTTTGAAAGCCCTGAGTATTCCATGACAGAACATAGTGCTATCTGGTCAACACACTGATTTCAGAACCTTAGTCCAATGGCCTGGCATACTACAAGGCTCTTGTTTAGTCCTCTGCATATACCATGTAGGCTGAGACAAAGAGTTCTTATTTTACAATGTCAAATACTGACTATCGGCACATTCAATTTGGAATTACAGGTTTGCCCTGAGGCTGCAAATGTATCAATAGGCTTAGAAGGTTGAAAAACCAAGATCTCAAGACCCAGTTTATTTATTTATTATATTTGTATAGCGCACAGCAGCCCTTGGGCATCAAGGCGCTGTTACTAGCAGGGAGCGTAGTTACTGGGGGAGGGCAGACGGGGAGCAGTAGTTATACGATTGAACAAATATACATTAGGGTACATGTAATATACATATGAGCATGGTACATTTATGCAGTTTATCAAGTTTAGCAGTAGGTCATGGTGTGCTTCAGGTGAATGAAGAGTACAGTTTTCATGGCTTTGCGAAATGCTATGAGGGATGCTTCGTCTCGTAGGTTAGGAGGTAGGGCATTCCAATGTGAGGGTGCAAGGTAGAGGAAACTGGAGCCACCTGCTCTAGTTCTTACCATGGGCGCACAAAGCATGTTGGTGTAGGGTGTTCTAGTTGGCCTTGTGGAGGTGGAGGGGTGGATCCTTTGTGAGAGGTATTCAGGTGCAGAGAGTTGGATGCACTTATGGGTCAGTGTCAGGGTTTTAAATAAGATCCTCTCTTTTATTGGGAGCCAGTGGGCTGCTTTCCTGGCGACAGTGATGTGCTCTCTTTTGGAGATGCCTTGAGCTGCGCAGAGGTGATTTGAAGTCTATCCAGATTTTTTGTGGAGGTTCCTAGGAAGAATACATTGCAATAGTCTAACCTTGAACCTGTGATGGCTCTGGCTATATTTGTGCAGCTCTCTTTGGAGAGAAATGGCCTGACTGCGTTAATTAGTTTGGCATGGTTGGCTGCAGAGGAGGCTATAGCACTGACGTGTCTGTTCATGGACAGGTTAGAGTCCAAGTAGACTCCGAGGGTTTTGACTGAGTCTGATACTGGAATTTTAATGGAATCAATGGTGAAGTGGCTAAATTGTGTGTCAAGGTTTTTTAGTGTGTCAGGGGAGCCTACCAGGAGGAGTTCAGTCTTGTCAGAGTTGAGGCATAGTCCGTTTGCTGCCATCCAGGCCTGGATGGTATTGTAGATGTCTTTAAGCATAGTGGAGTCTGTGTCGTAGTTGCCAGTGAGGGTGAGGAGGATCTGGGTATCGTCTACGTAGTTCGTGTAGGAGATACCCATAGCGTCAAGGATGATAAAGAGTGGGCGAGTAAAGATGTTGTAGAGAGTAGGAGAGAGGGAGGAGCCTTGTGGTACTCCACATAGCATGATGGTGGGTGAAGCGGAGGCCAAGTCAGAGAATACTTGCATGGGTCTGTCTTTCAGGAAGGAGGTGATCCAAGTCATGGCATCGGGGGGGAATCTGGCTGTGGTGGAGAGGTGGTGGCATAGGACGTTGTGCTCTATGAGGTTAAATGCTGCAGAGAGGTCGAGGAGTAGGAGAAGGGCTGGTTTGCCTAAATCTCTGGCATCGTTCATCTGGTCTTTTATGTCAAGTAAGGCGGTTTCCGTCGTGTGTAGGACGAAAGCCAGATTGACGTAGCCCTAGGAGATTGTTTTCGTCGATGAAGTGCTGCACCTGCAGGTAGGCTGCTTTGTCCAGTATCTTGAGTAGGAAGGGGACGGTGGTGATGGGCTTGTAGTTATTCAGGGAGGTAGGGTCGAGTGTGGGTTTTTTCAAAAGGGGGCAGACTCAGACTTCCTTGAGGCAGGAAGGGACTTTCCCAGTGGCAAAAGAGGCATTGGTGAAAGCGGTCAGGAATAGTGTGAGGGTATTGGCACAGTGTTTAATAATGGAGGCAGGGCAGGAGTCACCGTTGCAATTGGACGGTTTTAGGGTTCTCATAAGGTGGATCATGTCTTTTTCCTGTATGTCTTTGAACGAGAAAAGCGGGAAGGAGTCCATGGGGGTGGGGAGCAAGTGTTTAGTGGACTGCAATTTAGTTTGGAGTGTGCTAAGTTTGTTGCGCAAGGCTGCCTGGATTTCGTCACACCAGTTCTTGCAGGCTCCTGGCATTTTTGCAAATACATTCAACCACCACAGCAGATAAAAAAGCTACAGATGCCCAATTACTCATACTGTCATATGCACGCAATTCCAGGCTTTCAATGTCTTTAGATGAAATAATACACAGTTCTGGGATCTGATGAAATATATCAAGCAGGCCAGTACAATTCAGGAATGGACTTGCTGCAGTAGGATTAGTCTCAACAAATTTGATATATTTCAGACCCGCAAACCAGGCCGTTTCTGGCACATATTCGGTTTTATCAGGTGTTATCAACTGTCAATTGGTACTGGGGAAAAGCCAAGAAGCCCACTTAGAGCTTGTGGCCTCCACTGCAATGGTGGAAAGAGGATACAGATTTTGAGAAGAATGACCCACATTGTCAACGGAAGTCAAATCTCTGTGCTGAGTCGACAGTTGATTACTTAAGACCCGATTAGAAACATATCCTTGGGCATCATTAAGCATTGTGGAACCATATGGAACATCTAATCAACCAGTTGTACTGGAATTTACCACGTCACATTGAGTGGCCACAGATTGAAGTCTAATGGGAGCCGTAGGAAGAATAACCTGTGGTGCTGTCGATAGCACTTTATTCGGCAAAGCAAAATTACCCAGAGTAGAAGGCTGTGCAGCAAAAGGGCAAGGGACATACAGCCATTTGTCCAATGGGCCAATGTTATGGCTAGCAGCCCCTTCCCCATCTCCAGCTAGTATACAAATGGACGAGTTGGTATCATTGGGGCTCTGCTGCCTCTTTGAAGGATCCTGACCCAGCAGC
Organism: Ambystoma mexicanum; assembly: GCF_040938575.1. Taxonomy (NCBI): domain Eukaryota; kingdom Metazoa; phylum Chordata; class Amphibia; order Caudata; family Ambystomatidae; genus Ambystoma; species Ambystoma mexicanum. The sequence continues at coordinate 608,646,336 of NC_090924.1, forward strand.
TTATCCATTGGCGTGTTTACTTTGCGTTTCGTGGTTTGCTTGTTTTCTTTGCAAGACTCTTTGCAGACGACCCTTACCCTAAAACTTCCATAGAAGACTAAATTAATTCGTAATTTTGTTTTTTTTTCGTCATTTTGTATTATTAGTAAATACTTCAAAGGGCCAGGCAGTTTCGTTACCTGTATTAGAGGCTCCTTGTCAAGAGGGACCAATTGGCCAGCCACTTCAGTAGTTAAAGCATTTTCTTCCAGCAGCAAAGAAAGTAAAGTGTCAGTACTAATATCCAACTCCGCCTGGTCACTCTCAGAGCTGACTTGTTTTTTTGTTATTCGGTCCAATACTTTGGTTACCATTTTTTTCTAATTAGCCTATTCATGAACTATTGTAGAGCACAGGCCAAAAACCACGCCAATGGTAATGGCAATAGTGTTCATATTGGAGTTAAAGGGAGAGCATCATAATCAGAATGTAATGAAGCTGAACTCGAATGATCCCTACCGTCTCCAGTACATTCCAGCATACTCGTGTTAAGCCCCACCAAATCCGGCATTAACGGGTCTGTTGCTAGCATCCTCAAATGGGAATGGGGACATACCGGGTCCCGAAAATGGGAATTACCCAAGTCGGAATGGCCAGTAATTCCCTTTTTTCGGGACCCGGACACGAGTTTGGAGGTAGCCATGTCGGTAATGACAGCATGGCTACCTCCAAAGTCATAATGAGGCCCAATGGCTCAAAGAGGCCTTTCAAAGAAGGAACACAGCTGTTGTATGGGGCCTGCTAAGGGCATCCAGTATGCCCGAGGGGCGCTATGGTCATCAGCACCTTGGAGACCCAGTGCTTCTGGGGGGTTACCGGGGGACACCCGGTCTTGAGTGGGGGCAGGGCGGGCCAAACCCTTGACCATGCAGACCCTTGCCACCTTGCTGGCATGAGGGGCCCCACGGCATAACGGCCTTCAGGCCCGTGCTCACACGTTGTGCTCACACGTTGTGGACCAGCAAGCCTAAATGAGAGACAGACTCAGTCATTCCTCTTTGGGAGTCTGCAGCCGTTCTAATGCACGTGCCTGCAGGGGCTCCTTTTATTAGCAGGGCAATACACAGGGGAGGGGCACATTCCCTTAAAGGGGCAACACACTTGGGAGGGTCGCACACCACAACATCCCCACATTCCCCAGCTGCATTACAGAGCGAGAGAGGACTTCATTGTAAGAATTAGACGTGCAAATAAATACTGCGATGAGCTGTAACCCTTTTGAGTGCTAAGCCCGCTGTCCATAGCAAAGTGAGCCCCAATAACAAGGAGGCTGCAATGCCACCACACCACAACTCACACAGGAAACACTCCTGGGCAATCCGTGATGTGCCGCGTCCTTAGTGAGATTTTATTAGGTAGCTCCCCCTCGTGTTGAAAAACAGTAAGGAAAGACTGTCAGCAGGCTGCTAGCACAGGTTGCAAAATTCAAAGTAGCCACACTGGAAACACTCCTCGGCACTCCCTTTTTACCCTTTGCATCCTCCTCTTGAAGCTGGAAATGGATTGTGCACCATGGTAGCGATTAGACCGCGAATGTACATTCATTTAAATGAACAAAAGGGGCAAGTCTGAGCCTTTTGTGTATTGCAAAAGTGATGAGACGGTGGGCAGATATGCTTACTTTTTCAACCCCATTTGAACATCCCAACTCTATTTAAGGGAAGCACCTGGACTTCGCATTCTGTACAATGAAAAAATGTTGTAAAACCTATGGGGACTTCTACAATGTTGTATCTCCACCTCAGTGGTAGGGGGAAAAATGGGTGTACTTTTCAGACAGGTCTAAGTAAAAATGGGTTTAGTGTTCAGGTGGTATCCCACATGAAATCAAGCAGTTTATTCAGCTGATAGTATTCCGCTGAACCCTGTAATGGGATAGGTGGTAAAATGGGTATCGTTTATAAACCACTGCCTATTTTATCATGACCAGCATAGTTATAAAGGGGCCCAAAGCCTATGTGTTCCTTCATGTGCTTCAGAGTGGCCTACAGATAAATGGGGAATGACTGCAGTGGCAGCTGACATGTCAGGCAGTGTTTTCTTGCACAAAATAGGCTTACTGACTAAACCACTAAACCACACATCCACTGTGGAGAAGATAATGCGCCTTATACTGAGTTGGGCAGTATCCCAATGATAACTGAGCCAGGAATACCGCCCGACACTATTAGCGTTACCGCAACTCGGTCCAGCTCAGTTTGTACCGGATCCGCAGGTACGGTGGGGAGGTAAATCCCAATTCCCAATGGGTCCTTTTTGACCCAATGGGGTTTTCTTGGTGCTATTAGCACTGGCGGAAAAAGCACCACGCTAATAGCACCAAAAACGGATGGAAAGGTGAGATTATTAGCTCCAGCAAAAAGCTCGAGGTAGCACCCCTACTTTCCGCCCAACTCGAGAGTGGGCGAAGCAGTAAATGCAGCAGTAATATCATGACCGCCACATTTTACTGCTCCTCCAAACTCAGGATGAGGCCCATTGACCCCTGTGGATACCTGCTCTACCTTAGTAAATGAAAACACAGATGACTGAAGGAGAAATGCCTTGTGAGACTGCACAAATGACTACAAGTTTTAGCTATGAGGTCTTCAAATGGCAAACTGCAGGCGTAACTAAACATCCAAACTACTTCAGCAATAATTCTCTTACTGGTTCGAAGTGATCTGTACAGTATGTTCCTATGTCAGTGTATCTTCAAACCTAATGAGGTAGAACATCCTCTTGCTAAATAATACTTACTTGCAGGAGGATCACTGAAAATTCAAGGTGCACCTTAAAAAACCCATGTGAATCATTGATGTTACAAACTTGGGCAAGTGCAAAATGAACCAGATGCAACTCATTGTGAGACCTGAGAGGGCCGGGCACGAAGTGCAAGTGCTGAGAAGTCCAGCACTGCCACAGTCCAAGCACTACATTCAGACACAATGTCATTGGTGATTGAAGAGTGGGATAATAGGATCAAAGATCTGGATGCAAATCAAGTGTTTATTTGGGTGTTTAGTGGTGCTCCCATTATGAGGTGATTTAGGAGGTTTATAGATTTAGTATTTTTTGTCAAGATAGGATGTATGTAAAATTGGAATCTTTAACCTAGCTCTGATGTTCGAGAAGTAAGGTACATAGGAGTGGTTTGCAAATGAGAAACTATGTTTGTAAAATGAAATGTGGAACAAATTTAAATTGCACTAAATAATTGATGCAAAAAACAAAAAAAGAAATAACCAATAAATCTGAATACGATTGTTCACTAGCAAAGAGTCCTGAACATTGATTGGGCTTTTAATGCAGTAGGAATGGACAATAGTTGAGATTTGAAGAAAAATGTTGGGTACAATCGTGTAAGAGTACAAAGTGTGACTGTGGCCGCCTGTCAGACCTACACAAGTAACTCTGTGAAGGCAGCAGGGATTTTCCACACCTGAACCAAGACAAAAAGGCATGGTTATGCAAATTCTGACTGGGCAAAACCCCTTTTTAAGCTTCATAGATTGCAGGAAAGAACAGTCAAAATAATAATGTCAATCATATAGAGCTTTCATGAAAGTGATGTGCGTAGAACATTTTTAAATACAATTATTACCACCAACCAAACCTGGCACTCATTTAATAACATTATAAGGATGACTTGGTCTTGCTACATTTTGAACCAATGATTTACAAATCACCCAAAGACCTCACCCACAAGCTCTTAACCCACTCAGCCATCTCACTGGTGCTAATGTCACAGCTTACTTTTGCACAAATGAAGCGCAGTTAGGTTGAAAGTGCTTCTTAGTAGCGGTCAAGGTATCCAGAAAGTGGGGAGGCAACTGTGAGCTGCAGAAGTTGACAGTCATTCCAAGCTTCACATCTGAAGGGAAGTTAGAGACTGTGTCCGAATGTACGCCTGGTTGACACATACAGTAAATGAATGGCAATAGAGTCTGTTGTTGCTTCAGACAGGGCTGGACTGGGAACTAAAAGAGGCCCTGGAAATAATTACTGGGGACCAAAAGAGGCCCTGGAAATAAAGTTCAAAGTGGTCCTATATGACACATTTTCAGCAAGCCCAATGCTTTTCCTATGAGAAAATTTGGAAATACCACAGAAAAGAGGCCATGGGTGCAGAGGCCCACCGGGAAATCTCCAGAGTTCCCTAAAAGCCAGTCCACCCCTGGCTTCAGATGAAGTCCTTCATTAAAACCGTGAAGGCATTATATGTGATTCTTGTCTGACGGCAAGGCATGACCGTGTGGAATAGTTCATTGTGTCGATTTGAGATCCATAGAAGTCCTCAGCACGTGTTTTGCTGAGAATCAGCTTTAGGAGAAAATCACAAAGTAGATGAGGGAGGTGTATGGCGGTCATATTGCCGCGAACAGTAGGAGATTTGGAAGTGTCAAGGAAAAAGAGTAGGATGACGGGGTCTGTAGTATGCAGCAACTAGGCCAGGGGACTGCAACCTTTGGCCCTCCAGATGTTTTGGACTACAACTCCCATCATTCTTGCCAACATAGTCAATTGCAACGGAACATGGGAATTCCTCCACAAACTATCTGGAGAGCCAAAGGTTGCAGACCACTGTACTAGGCGAAAGTTGGTACACAATCTCTAAGTACAATTTATTTTAATTGTAGCTGTATCCTTTCTTATGAACATTACAATGGATTATTCTTTCTCTCTTTTTATGCTCACCTTAAAATGTAAAGTATTCATAACATTGAGAATAAAATAGAAGCCTCAGGTTAACATTTGACCTTCTAGACAAGACACTGGTTTTGGGGAAAATCAATTGCATATATTTATATATTTGGAAGTTAAAAAAAGGTCCACACTGAGGTATGTAATAATGCGATAATTAAATCAGGCCAGTATTTTCAGAGTTTTAACTGGGATCATGTGCGTCTGTAAAATTGATACTGTTTCATGCTTTCCCTGAATATTGTCAAACCCACAATCTGTCACTGATAAAGGTTTGGTGTAACAGATTTGTCAAACTGTAATCAGGATAATCAAGTGCTCCTGCATCCTCCTGGGGAGCGCGTGATGCTCTGTGACGGGGTGCCGTACCCCAGTCAAGTGCTCCTTCATCCTCCTGGGGAGGGGGTGATGCTCTGTGACGGGGTGCCGTACCTCAGTCAAGTGCTCCTTCATCCTCCTAGGGAGGGGGTGATGCTCTGTGACAGGGTGCCGTACCCCAGTCAAGTGCTCCTTCATCCTCCTGGGGAGGGGGTGATGCTCTGTGACAGGGTGCCGTACCCCAGTCAAGTGCTCCTTCATCCTCCTGGGGAGGGGGTGATGCTCTGTGACAGGGTGCCGTACCCCAGTCAAGTGCTCCTTCATCCTCCTGGGGAGGGGGTGATGCTCTGCGACGGGGTCCCGTACCCCAGTCTAGTGCTCCTTCATCCTCGTGGGGAGGGGGTGATGCTCTGTGGCGGGGTGCCGTACTCCAGTCTAGTGATCCTTCATCCTGCTGGGGAGGGGGTGATGCTCTGTGAGGGGTTCTGTACCCCAGTCTAGTGCTCCTTCATCCTCGTGGGGAAGGGGTGATGCTCTGTGACAGGGTGCCATCCCCCAGTCTAGTGCTCCTTCATCCTGCTGGGGAGAGGGTGATGCTCTGTGGCGGGGTGCCGTACCCCAGTCAAGTGCTCCTGAATCCTCCTGAGGAGAGGGTGATGCTCTGTGACGGGGTGCCGTACCCCAGTCTAGTGCTCCTTCATCCTCCTGGTGAGGGGGTGATGCTCTGCGATGGGGTGCCGTACTCCAGTCTAGTGCTCCTTCATCCTCCAGGGGAGGGGGTGATGCTCTGTGACGGGGTGCCATTTTCCAGTCCAGTGCTTCTTCATCCTCCAGGGGAGGGGGTGATGCTCTGTGACGGGGTGCCGTACCCCAGTCTAGTGCTCCTTCATCCTCCTGGTGAGGGGGTGATGCTCTGCGACGGGGTGCCATACTCCAGTCTAGTGCTCCTTCATCCTCCAGGGGAGGGGGTGATGCTCTGTGACGGGGTGCCATTTTCCAGTCCAGTGCTCATTCATCCTCCGGGGGAGGGGGGGATGCTCTGTGGTGGGGTGCCGTACCCCAGTCAAGTGCTCCTTCATCCACCAGGGAAGTGGGTGATGCTCTGTCACGGGGTTCCACACCGCAGTCTAGTGCTCCTTCATCCTCCTGGGTACGGGGTGATGCTCTGTGATGGGGTATCATACCCCAGTCTAGTGCTCCTTCATCCTCCTGGGTACGGGGTGATGCTGTGATGGGGTGCCACACCCCAGTCTAGTGGTCCTTCATCCTCCAGGGGAGGGGGTGATGCACTGTGACGGGGTGCCATTTTCCAGTCCAGTGCTCCTTCATCCTCCAGGGGAGGGGGTGATGCTCTGTGATGGGGTGCCACACCCCAGTCTAGTGCTCCTTCATCCTCCTGGGGAGAGGGGATGCTCTGTGACGGGGTGCTGTACACCAGTCAAGTGCTCCTTCATCCTCCTGGGAGCGGATGATGCTCTGGGAAAGGGTGATTCTCTGTGACGGGGTGCCGTACCCCAGTCAAGTGCTCCTTCATCCTAGTGGGTAGGGGGTGATGCTCTTTGACGGGGTGCCGTACCCCAGTCAAGTGCTCCTTCATCCTCCTGGGGAGCGGGTGATGCTATGTGACGGGGTGCCGTACCCCAGTCAAGTGCCCCTTCCTCCTCCTGGGGAGTGGATGATGCTCTGGGAGGGGGTGATGCTCTGTGACGGGGTGCCATACCCCAGTCAAGTGCTCCTTCATCCTCCTGGGGAGGGGGTGATGCTCTGCGACTGGGTGCCGTACCCCAGTCAAGTGCTCCTTCATCCTCCTGGGCAGGGGGTGATGCTCTGTGACGGGGTGCCGTACCCCAGTGAAGTGCTCCTTCATCCTCCTGGGCAGGGGGTGATCCTCTGCGATGGGGTACCGTACCCCAGTCTAGTGCTCCTTCATCCTCCTGGGTACGGGGCGATGCTCTGCGATGGGGTGCCGTACCCCAGTCTAGTGCTCCTTCATCCTCCTGGGCAGGGGGTGATGCTCTGTGATGGGGTGCTGTACCCCAGTGAAGTGCTCCTTCATCCTCCTGGTGAGGGGGTGATGCTCTGCGACGCGGTGCCGTACTCCAGTCTAGTGCTCCTTCATCCTGCTGGGGAGGGGGTGATGCTCTGTGAGGGGTTCCGTACCCCAGTCTGTGCTCCTTCATCCTCGTGGGGAAGGTGTGATGCTCTTTGGCGGGGTACCATACCCCAGTCCAGTGCTCCTTCATCCTGCTGGGGAAGGGGTGATGCTCTGTGATGGGGTGCCACACCCCAGTCTAGTGCTCCTTCATCCTCCTGGGTACGGGGTGATGCTCTGTGATGGGGTGCCGTACCCCAGTCTAGTGCTCCTTCATCCTCCTGGGTACGGGGTGATGCTCTGTGATGGTGTGCCACACCCCAGTCTAGTGCTCCTTCATCCTCCAGGGGATGGGGTGATGCACTGTGACGGGGTGCCATTTTCCAGTCCAGTGCTCCTTCATCCTCCAGGGGAGGGGGTGATGCTCTGTGACGGGGTGCCACACCCCAGTCTAGTGCTCCTTCATCCTCCTGGGGAGAGGGGATGCTCTGTGACGGGGTGCTGTACACCAGTCAAGTGCTCCTTCATCCTCCTGGGAGCGGATGATGCTCTGGGAGAGGGTGAATCTCTGTGACGGGGTGCCGTACCCCAGTCAAGTGCTCCTTCATCCTAGTGGGGAGGGGGTGATGCTCTGTGACAGGGTGCCGTACCCCAGTCAAGTGCTCCTTCATCCTCCTGGGGAGCAGGTGATGCTCTGTGACGGGGTGCCGTACCCCAGTCAAGTGCCCCTTCATCCTCCTGGGGAGTGGATGATGCTCTGGGAGGGGGTGATGCTCTGTGACGGGGTGCCATACCCCAGTCAAACGCTCCTTCATCCTCCTGCGGAGGGGGTGATGCTCTGTGACGGGGTGTCGTACCCCAGTGAAGTGCTCCTTCATCCTCCTGGGCAGGGGGTGATGCTCTGCGACGGGGTGCCGTACCCCAGTGTAGTGCTCTTTCATCCTCCTGGGTACGGGGCGATGCTCTGTTACGGGGTGCCGTACCCCAGTCAAGTGCTCCTTCATCCTCCTGGGCAGGGGGTGATGCTCTGCGACGGGGTGCCGTACCCCAGTCTAGTGCTCCTTCATCCTCCTGGGCAGGTGGTGATGCTCTGCGATGGGGTGCCACACCCCAGTCAAGAGCTCCTACATCCACCTGGGGAATGGGTGATGCCCTGCGACAGGGTGCCATACCCAGTCTAATGCTCCTTCATCCTCCTGGGAAGGGGGTGATGCGCTGTGACGGGGTGCTGTACCCCAGTCAAATGCTCCTTCATCCTCCTGGGAAGCGGGTGATGCTCTGTGACGGGGTGCCACACCCCAGTCAAGCAGTCAAGTGCTCCTTCATCCTCCTGGGGAGGGGGTGATGCTCTGTGACGGGGTGCTGTACCCCAGTCAGGTGCTCTTCATCCTCCTGGGGAGTGGATAATGCTCTGGGAGGGGGTGATGCTTTGTGACGGGGTGCCACACCCCAGTCTAGTGCGCCTTCATCCTCCTGGGGAGCGGGTGATGCTCTGTGACGGGGTGCTGTACCCCAGTCAAGTGCTCCTTCATCCTCCTGGTGAGCGGGTAATGCTCTGTGACACGGTGCCATACCCCAGTCAAGCGCCCCTTCATCCTCCTGGGGAGCGGATGATGCTCTGAGAGGGGGTGATGCTCTGAGACGGGGTGCCGTACCCCAGTCAAGTGCTCCTTCATCCTCCTGGGGAGGGGGTGATGCTCTGTGATGGGGTGCTGTACCCCAGTGAAGTGCTCCTTCATCCTCCTGGGGAGGGGGTGATGCTCTGCGACGGGGTGCCGTACCCCAGTCTAGTGCTCCTTCATCCTCCTGGGGAGCGGGTGATGCTCTGTGACGGGGTGCCGTACCCCAGTCTTGTGCTCTTTCATCCTCGTGGGGAGGGGGTGATGCTCTGTGACGGGGTGCTGTACCCCAGTCAAGTGCTCCTTCATCCTCCTGGGGAGGGGGTGATGTTCTGTGGCGGGGTACCGTAACCCAGTCAAGTGCTCCTGCATCCTCCTGGGGAGGGGGTGATGCTCTGTGATGGGGTGCCATACCCCAGTCAAGTGCTGCTTCATCCTACTGGGAAGGGGGTGATGCTCTGTGACGGGGTGCCATTTTCCAGTCAAGTGCTCCTGCATCCTCCTGGGGAGAGGGTGATGCTCTGTGACAGGGTGCCATACCCCAGTCAAGTGCTCCTTCATCCTACTAGGAAGGGGGTGATGCTCTGTGACGGGGTGCCACTTAACAGTCAAGTGCTCCTTCTTCCTCCTGGGAAGGGGGTGATGCTCTGTGACGGGGTGCTATTTTCCAGTCAAGTGCTCCTTCATCCTCCTTGGGAGGGGGTGATGCTCTATGGCAGGGTGCCATCCCCCAGTCTAGTGCTCCTTCTTCCTCCTGAGAAGGGGGTGATGCTCTGTGACGGGGTGCCATTTTCCAGTCAAGTGCTCCTTCATCTTCGTGGGGAGCGGGCGATGCTCTGTGACGGAGTGCCGTACCCAGTCAAGTCACTTCAGCCCTTCGTCCTTCTGAGGTCAGTTCATTGAGTGCAGTGAGCCATGATGGTTACACTGACGAATGCAGCACTTAGAAACTGAAAGAAAGCAGTCATGAAGCGCTATGTAAGTCACTTAATTAGCAAAACATTTCAGAATGGATAAAAAAAAGGTTTGAAGAGGAAGTGGTTAATGGAAGTAGTGAATGCTTTCTCTGCATGTGGCAAGCACAATCATTAGTCAGACAGAATAATAATTTAAGTCATAAATGTTATGGTTAAAACAATTGGGCTCCAACAATAATTAGAAGGGTATAGAAGTTCGTCTAGTAACAGGTATCGAATGAAATTCGGCCAAAGGCCACCCCTTTAACTCTGGCCAAATACTTCTATGATTTCTCTGCCGAACAGATAAATCTGTATCTCACACCGATATGGATGAAAACTCAGTTTATTCCAGAAATGGACAGTGCACACATAGAACACAAACTGCTGCTTGATGCTGACTTCACATGTTCTGCTTTTAATAAATTGCCTACTTACTGAGGAAACAAAAATGAATGTTTGCTTTCAAAAATGTAAAGTTATTGGTATTGTAGATGTCTTTAAGCATAGTGGAGTCTGTGTCGTAGTTGCCAGTGAGGGTGAGGAGGATCTGGGTATCGTCTACGTAGTTTGTGTAGGAGATACCCATAGCGTCAAGGATGATAAAGAGTGGGTGAGTAAAGATGTTGTAGAGAGTAGGAGAGAGGCAGGAGCCTTGTGGTACTCCACATAGCATGATGGTGGGTGAAGCGGAGGCCAAGTCAGAGAATACTTGCATGGTTCTGTCTTTCAGGAAGGAGGTGATCCAAGTCATGGCGTCGGGGGGGAATCTGGCTGTGGTGGAGAGGTGGTGGCATAGGACGTTGTGCTCTACGAGGTTAAATGCTGCAGAGAGGTCGAGGAGTAGGAGAAGGGCTGGTTTGCCTAAGTCTCTGGCATCGTTCATCTGGTCTTTTATGTCAAGTAAGGCGGTTTCCGTCCTGTGTGTAGGACGAAAGCCAGATTGACGTAGCCCTAGGAGATTGTTTTCGTCGATGAAGTGCTGCACCTGCAGGTAGGCTGCTTTGTCCAGTATCTTGAGTAGGAAGGGGACGGTGGTGATGGGCTTGTAGTTATTCAGGGAGGTAGGGTCGAGTGTGGGTTTTTTCAAAAGGGGGCAGACTCAGACTTCCTTGAGGCAGGAAGGGACTTTCCCAGTGGCAAAAGAGGCATTGGTGAAAGCGGTTAGGAATAGTGTGAGGGTATTGGCACAGTGTTTAATAATGGAGGCAGGGCAGGAGTCACCGTTGCAATTGGACGGTTTTAGGGTTCTCATAAGGTGGATCATGTCTTTTTCCTGTATGTCTTTGAACGAGAAAAGCGGGGAGGAGTCCATGGGGGTGGGGAGCAAGTGTTTAGTGGACTGCAATTTAGTTTGGAGTGTGCTAAGTTTGTTGCGCAAGGCTGCCTGGATTTCGTCACACCAGTTCTTGCAGGCTCCTGGCATTTTTGCAAATACATTCAACCACCACAGCAGATAAAAAAGCTACAGATGCCCAATTACTCATACTGTCATATGCACGCAATTCCAGGCTTTCAATGTCTTTAGATGAAATAATACACAGTTCTGGGATCTGATGAAATATATCAAGCAGGCCAGTACAATTCAGGAATGGACTTGCTGCAGTAGGATTAGTCTCAACAAATTTGATATATTTCAGACCCGCAAACCAGGCCGTTTCTGGCACATATTCGGTTTTATCAGGTGTTATCAACTGTCAATTGGTACTGGGGAAAAGCCAAGAAGCCCACTTAGAGCTTGTGGCCTCCACTGCAATGGTGGAAAGAGGATACAGATTTTGAGAAGAATGACCCACATTGTCAATGGAAGTCAAATCTCTGTGCTGAGTCGACAGTTGATTACTTAAGACCCGATTAGAAACATATCCTTGGGCATCATTAAGCATTGTGGAACCATATGGAACATCTAATCAACCAGTGGTACTGGAATTTACCACGTCACATTGAGTGGCCACAGATTGAAGTCTAATGGGAGCCGTAGGAAGAATAACCTGTGGTGCTGTCGATAGCACTTTATTCGGCAAAGCAAAATTACCCAGAGTAGAAGGCTGTGCAGCAAAAGGGCAAGGGACATACAGCCATTTGTCCAATGGGCCAATGTTATGGCTAGCAGCCCCTTCCCCATCTCCAGCTAGTATACAAATGGACGAGTTGGTATCATTGGGGCTCTGCTGCCTCTTTGAAGGATCCTGACCCAGCAGCTTATCCATTGGCGTGTTTACTTTGCGTTTCGTGGTTTGCTTGTTTTCTTTGCAAGACTCTTTGCGGACGACCCTTACCCTAAAACTTCCATAGAAGACTAAATTAATTCGTAATTTTGTTTTTTTTCGTCATTTTGTATTATTAGTAAATACTTCAAAGCGCCAGTTACCTGTATTAGAGGCTCCTTGTCAAGAGGGACCAACTGGCCAGCCACTTCAGTAGTTAAAGCATTTTCTTCCAGCAGCAAAGAAAGTAAAGTGTCAGTACTAATATCCAACTCCGCCTGGTCAGTCTCAGAGCTGACTTGTTTTTTTGTTATTCGGTCCAATACTTTGGTTACCATTTTTTTCTAATTAGCCTATTCATGAACTATTGTAGAGCAGAGGCCAAAAACCACGCCAATGGTAATGGCAATAGTGTTCATATTGGAGTTAAAGGATGCGCATCATAATCAGAATGTAATGAAGCTGAACTCGAATGATCCCTACCGTCTCCAGTACATTCCAGCATACTCGTGTTAAGTCCCACCAAATCCGGCATTAACGGGTCTGTTGCTAGCATCCTCAAATGGGAATGGGTACATACCGGGTCCTGAAAATGGGAATTACCCAAGTCGGAATGGCCAGTAATTCCCTTTTTTCGGGACCCGGACACGAGTTTAGAGATAGCCATGTCGGTAATGACAGCATGGCTACCTCCAAAGTCATAATGTGGCCCAATGGCTCGAAGAGGCCTTTCAAAGAAGGAACACAGCTGTTGTATGGGGCCTGCTAAGGGCATCCAGTATGCCCGAGGGGCGCTATGGTCATCAGCACCTTGGAGACCCAGTGCTTCTGGGGGGTTACCGGGGGACACCCGGTCTTGAGTGGGGGCAGGGCGGGCCAACCCCTTGACCATGCAGACCCTTGCCACCTTGCTGGCATGAGGGGCCACACGGCATAATGGACTTCAGGCCCGTGCTCACACGTTGTGCTCACACGTTGTGGACCAGCAAGCCTAAATGAGAGACAGACTCAGTCATTCCTCTTTGGGAGTCTGCAGCCGTTCTAATGCACGTGCCTGCAGGGGCTCCTTTTATTAGCAGGGCAATACACGGGGGAGGGGCACATTCCCTTAAAGGGGCAACACACTTGGGAGGGTCGCACACCACAACAGCCCCACATTCCCCAGCTGCATTACGGAGCGAGAGAGGACTTCATTGTAAGAATTAGACGTGCAAAAAAATACTGCGATGAGCTGTAACCCTTTTGAATGCTAAGCCCGCTGTCCATAGCAAAGTGAGCCCCAATAACAAGGAGGCCGCAATGCCACCACACCACAACTCACACAGGAAACACTCCTGGGCAATCCGTGATGTGCCGCGTCCTTTGAGATTTTATTAGGTAGCTCCTCCTCGTGTTGAAAAACAGTAAGGAAAGACTGTCAGCAGGCTGCTAGCACAGGTTGCAAAATTCAAAGTAGCCACACTGGAAACACTCCTCGGCACTCCCTTTTTACCCTTTGCATCCTCCTCTTGAAGCTGGAAATGGATTGTGCACCATGGTAGCGATTAGACCGCGAATGTACATTCATTTAAATGAACAAAAGGGGCAAGTCTGAGCCTTTTGTGCATTGCAAAAGTGATGAGACGGTGGGCAGATATGCTCACTTTTTCAACCCCATTTGAACATCCCAACTCTATTTAAGAGAAGCACCTGGACTTCGCATTCTGTACAATAAAAAAATGTTTTAAAACCTATGGGGACTTCTATAATGTTGTATCTCCACCTCAGTGGTAGGGGGAAAAATTGGTGTACTTTTCAGACAGGTCTAAGTAAAAATGGGTTTAGTGTTCAGGTGGTATTCCACATGAAATCAAGCAGTTTATACAGCTGATAGTATTCCGCTGAACCCTGTAATGGGATAGGTGGTAAAATGGGTATCGTTTATAAACCACTGCCTATTTTATCATGACCAGCATAGTTATAAAGGGGCCCAAAGCCTATGTGTTCCTTCATGTGCTTCAGAGTGGCCTACAGATAAATGGGGAATGACTGCAGTGACAGCTGACATGTCAGGCAGTGTTTTCTTGCACAAAATAGGCTTACTGACTAAACCACACATCCACTGTGGAGAAGATAATGGGCCTTATACTGAGTTGGGCAGTATCTCAATGATAACTGAGCCAGGAATACCACCCGACACTATTAGCGTTACCGCAACTCGGTCCAGCTCAGTTTGTACCGGATCCGCAGGTACGGTGGGGAGGTAAATCCCAATTCCCAATGGGTCCTTTTGGACCCAATGGGGTTTTCTTGGTGCTATTAGCACTGGCGCAATAAGCACCACGCTAATAGCACCAAAAACGGATGGAAAGGTGAGATTATTAGCTCCAGCAAAAAGCTAGAGGTAGCACTCCTACTTTCCGCCCAACTCGAGAGTGGGCGAAGCAGTAAATGCAGCAGTAATATCATGACCGCCACATTTTACTGCTCCTCCAAACTCAGGATGAGGCCCATTGACCCCTGTGGATACCTGCTCTACCTTAGTAAATGAAAATACAGATGACTGAAGGAGAAATGCCTTGTGAGACTGCACAAATGACTACAAGTTTTAGCTATGAGGTCTTCAAATGGCAAACTGCAGGCGTAACTAAACATCCAAACTACTTCAGCAATAATTCTCTTCCTGGTTCGAAGTGATCTGTACAGTATGTTCCTATGTCCTATGTCAGTGTATCTTCAAACCTAATGAGGTAGAACATCCTCTTGCTAAATAATACTTACTTGCAGGAGGATCACTGAATATTCAAGGTGCACCTTAAAAAACCCATGTGAATCATTGATGTTACAAACTTTGGCAAGTGCAAAATGAACCAGATGCAACTCATTGTGAGACCTGAGAGGGCCGGGCACGAAGTGCAAGTGCTGAGAAGTCCAGCACTGCCACAGTCCAAGCACTACATTCAGACACAATGTCATTGGTGGTTGAAAAGTGGGATAATAGGATCAAAGATCTGGATGCAAATCAAGTGTTTATTTGGGTGTTTAGTGGTGCTCCCATTATGAGGTGATTTAGGAGGTTTATAGATTTAGTATTTTTTGTCAAGATAGGATGTATGTAACATTGGAATCTTTGACCTGGCTCTGATGTTCGAGAAGTAAGGTACATAGGAGTGGTTTGCAAATGAGAAACTATGTTTGTAAAATGAAATGTGGAACAAACTTAAATTGCACTAAATAATTGATGCAAAAAACAAAAAAAGAAATAACCAATAAATCTGAATACGATTGTTCACTAGCCTGAACATTGATTGGGCTTTTAATGCAGTAGGAATGGACAATAGTTGAGATTTGAAGAAAAATGTTGGGTACAATCGTGTAAGAGTACAAAGTGTGACTGTGGCCGCCTGTCAGACCTACACAAGTAACTCTGTGAAGGCAGCAGGGATTTTCCACACCTGAACCTAGACAAAAAGGCATGGTTATGCAAATTCTGACTGGGCAAAACCCCTTTTTAAGCTTCATAGATTGCAGGAAAGAACAGTCAAAATAATAATGTCAATCATATAGAGCTTTCATGAAAGTGATGTGCGTAGAACATTTTTAAATACAATTATTACCACCAACCAAACCTGGCACTCATTTAATAACATTATAAGGATGACTTGGTCTTGCTACATTTTGAACCAATGATTTTCAAATCACCCAAAGACCTCACCCACAAGCTCTTAACCCACTCAGCCATCTCACTGGTGCTAATGTCACAGCTTACTTTTGCACAAATGAAACGCAGTTAGGTTGAAAGTGCTTCTTAGTAGCGGTCAAGGTATCCAGAAAGTGGGGAGGCAACTGTGAGCTGCAGAAGTTGACAGTCATTCCAAGCTTCACATCTGAAGGGAAGTTAGTGTCCGAATGTACGCCTGGTTGACACATACAGTAAATGAATGGCAATAGAGTCTGTTGTTGCTTCAGTCTGAAGTCCTTCATTAAAACCGTGAAGGCATTATATGTGATTCTTGTCTGACGGCAAGGCATGACCGTGTGGAATAGTTCATTGTGTCGATTTGAGATCCATAGAAGTCCTCAGCACGTGTTTTGCTGAGAATCAGCTTTAGGAGAAAATCACAAAGTAGATGAGGGAGGTGTATGGCGGTCATATTGCCGCGAACAGTAGGAGATTTGGAAGTGTCAAGGAAAAAGAGTAGGATGACGGGGTCTGTAGTATGCAGCAACTAGGCCAGGGGACTGCAACCTTTGGCCCTCCAGATGTTTTGGACTACAACTCCCATCATTCTTGCCAACATAGTCAATTGCAACGGAACATGGGAATTCCTCCACAAACTATCTGGAGAGCCAAAGGTTGCAGACCACTGTACTAGGCGAAAGTTGGTACACAATCCCTAAGTACAATTTATTTTAATTGTAGCTGTATCCTTTCTTATGAACATTACAATGGATTATTCTTTCTCTCTTTTTATGCTCACCTTAAAATGTAAAGTATTCATAACATTGAGAATAAAATAGAAGCCTCAGGTTAACATTTGACCTTCTAGACAAGACACTGGTTTTGGGGAAAATCAATTGCATATATTTATATATTTGGAAGTTAAAAAAAGGTCCACACTGAGGTATGTAATAATGCGATAATTAAATCAGGCCAGTATTTTCAGAGTTTTAACTGGGATCATGTGCGTCTGTAAAATTGATACTGTTTCATGCTTTCCCTGAATATTGTCAAACCCACAATCTGTCACTGATAAAGGTTTGGTGTAACAGATTTGTCAAACTGTAATCAGGATAATCAAGTGCTCCTGCATCCTCCTGGGGAGTGCGTGATGCTCTGTGACGGGGTGCCGTACCCCAGTCAAGTGCTCCTTCATCCTCCTGGGGAGGGGGTGATGCTCTGTGACGGGGTGCCGTACCCCAGTCAAGTGCTCCTTCATCCTCCTGGGGAGGGGGTGATGCTCTGTGACAGGGTGCCGTACCCCAGTCAAGTGCTCCTTCATCCTCCTGGGGAGGGGGTGATGCTCTGTGACAGGGTGCCGTACCCCAGTCAAGTGCTCCTTCATCCTCCTGGGGAGGGGGTGATGCTCTGTGACAGGGTGCCGTACCCCAGTCAAGTGCTCCTTCATCCTCCTGGGGAGGGGGTGATGCTCTGCGACGGGGTCCCGTACCCCAGTCTAGTGCTCCTTCATCCTCGTGGGGAGGGGGTGATGCTCTGTGGCGGGGTGCCGTACTCCAGTCTAGTGATCCTTCATCCTGCTGGGGAGGGGGTGATGCTCTGTGAGGGGTTCTGTACCCCAGTCTAGTGCTCCTTCATCCTCGTGGGGAAGGGGTGATGCTCTGTGACAGGGTGCCATCCCCCAGTCTAGTGCTCCTTCATCCTGCTGGGGAGAGGGTGATGCTCTGTGGCGGGGTGCCGTACCCCAGTCTAGTGCTCCTTCATCCTCCTGGTGAGGGGGTGATGCTCTGCGATGGGGTGCCGTACTCCAGTCTAGTGCTCCTTCATCCTCCAGGGGAGGGGGTGATGCTCTGTGACGGGGTGCCATTTTCCAGTCCAGTGCTTCTTCATCCTCCAGGGGAGGGGGTGATGCTCTGTGAGGGGTGCCGTACCCCAGTCTAGTGCTCCTTCATCCTCCTGGTGAGGGGGTGATGCTCTGCGACGGGGTGCCATACTCCAGTCTAGTGCTCCTTCATCCTCCAGGGGAGGGGGTGATGCTCTGTGACGGGGTGCCATTTTCCAGTCCAGTGCTCATTCATCCTCCTGGGGAGGGGGGGATGCTCTGTGGTGGGGTGCCGTACCCCAGTCAAGTGCTCCTTCATCCTCCAGGGGAGTGGGTGATGCTCTGTCACGGGGTTCCACACCGCAGTCTAGTGCTCCTTCATCCTCCTGGGTACGGGGTGATGCTCTGTGATGGGGTATCATACCCCAGTCTAGTGCTCCTTCATCCTCCTGGGTACGGGGTGATGCTGTGATGGGGTGCCACACCCCAGTCTAGTGGTCCTTCATCCTCCAGGGGAGGGGGTGATGCACTGTGACGGGGTGCCATTTTCCAGTCCAGTGCTCCTTCATCCTCCAGGGGAGGGGGTGATGCTCTGTGATGGGGTGCCACACCCCAGTCTAGTGCTCCTTCATCCTCCTGGGGAGAGGGGATGCTCTGTGACGGGGTGCTGTACACCAGTCAAGTGCTCCTTCATCCTCCTGGGAGCGGATGATGCTCTGGGAAAGGGTGATTCTCTGTGACGGGGTGCCGTACCCCAGTCAAGTGCTCCTTCATCCTAGTGGGTAGGGGGTGATGCTCTTTGACGGGGTGCCGTATCCCAGTCAAGTGCTCCTTCATCCTCCTGGGGAGCGGGTGATGCTATGTGACGGGGTGCCGTACCCCAGTCAAGTGCCCCTTCCTCCTCCTGGGGAGTGGATGATGCTCTGGGAGGGGGTGATGCTCTGTGACGGGGTGCCATACCCCAGTCAAGTGCTCCTTCATCCTCCTGGGGAGGGGGTGATGCTCTGCGACTGGGTGCCGTACCCCACTCTAGTGCTCCTTCATCCTCCTGGGTACGGGGCGATGCTCTGTGACGGGGTGCCGTACCCCAGTCAAGTGCTCCTTCATCCTCCTGGGCAGGGGGTGATGCTCTGCGACGGGGTGCCGTACCCCAGTCTAGTGCTCCTTCATCCTCCTGGGCAGGTGGGTGATGCACTGCGATGGGGTGCCACACCCCAGTCAAGAGCTCCTACATCCTCCTGGGGAATGGGTGATGCCCTGCGAAAGGGTGCCATACCCAGTCTAGTGCTCCTTCATCCTCCTGGGAAGGGGGTGATGCTCTGTGGCGGGGTACCGTACCCCAGTCATGTTCTCCTGCATCCTCCTGGGGAGGGGGTGATGCTCTGTGACGGGGTGCCATTTTCCAGTCAAGTGCTCCTGAATCCTCCTGGGGAGGGGGTGATGCTCTGTGACGGGGTGCCATACCCCAGTCAAGTGCTCCTTCATCCCACTAGGAAGGGGGTGATGCTCTGTGAAGGGGTGCCATTTAACAGTCAAGTGCTCCTTCTTCCTCCTGGGAAGGGGGTGATGCTCTGTGACGGGGTGCTATTTTCCAGTCAAGTGCTCCTTCATCCTCCTTGGGAGGGGGTGATGCTCTATGGCAGGGTGCCATCCCCCAGTCTAGTGCTCCTTCATCCTCCTGGGAAGGGGGTGATGCTCTGTGACGGGGCGCCATTTTCCAGTCAAGTGCTCCTTCATCTTCGTGGGGATGGGGCGATGCTCTGTGACGGAGTGCCGTACCCAGTCAAGTCACTTCAGCCCTTCGTCCTTCTGAGGTCAGTTCATTGAGTGCAGTGAGCCATGATGGTTACACTGACTAATACAGCACTTAGAAACTGAAAGAAAGCAGGCATGAAGCGCTACGTAAGTCACTTAATTAGCAAAACATTTCAGAATGGATAAAAAAAAAAGGTTTGAAGAGGAAGTGGTTAATGGAAGTAGTGAATGCTTTCTCTGCATGTGTCAAGCAAAATCATTAGTCAGACAGAATAATAATTTAAGTCATAAATGTTATGTTTTAAACAATTGGGCTCCAACAATAATTAGAAGGGTATAGAAGTTCGTCTAGTAACAGGTGTCGAATGAAATTCGGCCAAAGGCCACCCCTTTAACTCTGGCCAAATACTTCTATGATTTCTCTGCCGAACAGATAAATCTGTATCTCACACCGATATGGATGAAAACTCAGTTTATTCCAGAAATAGACATTGCACACATAGAACACAAACTGCTGCTTGATGCTGACTTCGCATGTTCTGCTTTTAATAAATTGCCTACTTACTGAGGAAATACAAATGAACGTTTGCTTTCAAAAATGTAAAGTTATTTAAAAAAAACAACTGCTTGTCTCTGTCTTGACCCTTCAGTGGACTATTTTCCATACATTATGTATCTGGTGCATCATTAAAGAAAAGCAAACTCAACATTGAGGAAACATGTTTCCAATTGCAGTATTATCCGGCTTACTTACCTGTTATACTCATACAACAAAAACGGACAAACAGAAATGCTCTACTACTCCTCCTCGTCACAGTACTTACTTTTGGGCTGGACGACACTGTAAAGCAGGACCTGCTACAAAGCAGGTAAAAGATGACACGGGAGACCGGGAGTAAATTCATGTTTTCTTTATGTCCGAGCTGTATTCGTGCTGCCTCTAATGGCATACTTCCTGTATGGTAAAACATCAATGCAATACACAACGTCACTTCCCACTCTGAACCGCTCCTCTCCCACTTGCGTTTCTCCCCTTTAAATAATGACACAAGTTAATTTT
Organism: Ambystoma mexicanum; assembly: GCF_040938575.1. Taxonomy (NCBI): domain Eukaryota; kingdom Metazoa; phylum Chordata; class Amphibia; order Caudata; family Ambystomatidae; genus Ambystoma; species Ambystoma mexicanum. The sequence goes on from NC_090924.1 coordinate 608,666,545, forward strand.
TCTTTTGCACAGCATTTTACAGTGGTATGCCCTGTAAGGCCTTTTAGTGTGGAATACGCTCCCAGCACACAGGTGGGTGCAGGGCACCTGTAATGCGTTAGTTTAGGAGCGCTCTCCCGACACTATTGTATGCAAGGGGGCTGGCCAGTGCATCCTTTGTATTGTTGCCCAACCCTCCAGAAATGCTCAGGTCACCTTTGGGAATAAGGTGACCTGCACATTTCTGAAAAGAACACAAATGAAAAAGTGCACTGTCTGTGCTTTTTTCATTTGCGTTCCTTTTTCAAAATCTGGCCTTTAGTCTCAATCACCTGTCCTTATCTCTCTGAGCTCTATAACCTCTCTCTCAGCTAGACTCTCCCTGCCTCCTTCAAATCTGCAACTTTCCTACCCCTTTGGAAGAAACCCTCTGCTGACCCAAACTTCCTAGCAAAACCTCACCTCTTGTGCCTACTTTCCCCTTTTTTAAAGGTCCTTGTGCGCGTGTTATTTAACTGAGCCAGTAAGTACCTTGAGGATAATGCCCATGAAGATCCACTTCAATCTGGCTTCCAAAGTAAACACTCCAATGGGGTAGCACTCATGCATTTCTCTGACTTTCTCTCCAAGGTCCACCACTCCAAACTCCCTTCTATACTCGTCCTTTTGGACCTCTCTGCCTCTTTTGACATTATTGACCACTACTCTCTCCTCTCACTCTACAGGACCTTGCGATTTGCAAATCTGCTCTTACCTGGAATGCCTCCTACCTGGAAGGTTGATCCTTTAAATGCCTTGGAAATCGCAAAGCTCTGACCACACCCATCTCCCTGTCAACATCCCCCAAGTATCAGTTCTTGGACCTCTGCTCTTCACCTTCTAAACCTCTGCCCTAGGAAGAACTTATCTTTCCTCTGGCTTTCACTCTCACCCCTTTCTGACAACACTCAAATCTTTTTGTTTTAGTTTCTTCCTTTCCCCAACCACCTCAGAACAGATTACCAACTGTCTCACTTCAATCCGCCACTAGATGGATCTCGGCTGCCTCATGCTGCACTTCAGCTCATATTAACATTCTCAACATTCTGAAAATGCATCCATTTTTAAATCACCACTCTATGAAAATTCTACTGTCATGCTCAGCAAACTGAACTAGAGCTCATGACTACTCCTTGGCCTTCCCCTACTCTTTCCTCTCCCTAGACAAAGTCCTCAACGTTGCTATCCGCACTCTTGACAACCTAACTAGATCCTCCCATCCTTACTTCTACCTGCTGATACTATGCTGGTTGGCTCTCCATGTACATCCGCTACCTTTTCAAGTTCCTTCTCCTTGTCTACAAAGCTATCAACTGTCTTGCTCCTCAGTACATGTCGGACTGTATCTCTATATACCCATGAGCTTGTCTCCTCCATTCATCCTCTGCACTCAACCGCACTGTCCCATGCCCCACTGCGCCTCCTCTTGCTTTTGCCCTTTCTCCCTTATGATGTCCCTTCATTGGAACCCGCTGTCAATCAAAGCCAGCCAGACTGAGGATCTCTTCCAAGATTAGCTTGAACTTCATTTACTTGCCCCAAACATGGAGCATCTACATGAACCCCCAACACTCCATCTAGTCCCACAAAATAATATAATTATATAATTTTGCATATTTGTACAGTTCTCCTCTTTAATCTTAACCTAGGGGGCAAGTACTTTACATTACTCTTTATAAGTTACCTATTGCTTATATTTGTATTGCTTTCTTTTTGCCCCTGGTCTATGTCCTCAATTGTTTAAAGCCCCATAAACTAGCTCACCAGTTGTGCTCATATTTTGTTTTTAGTTTATAAAGTTTTATTTTTATTCAGATCCACATTACAACAAGAAATATCAATAATACAAACGAGAATGAATATAGAATAACGACATGTTTCGAATAATCATGTAGATCCACAAATAATTATAAACAATATTCCCAGAATTATTACAAAAATAAGAACAATAGACATTTAACATAAGCGCAACAGATTTTAAGAATAGCTAAAAGGATAAAATGAAGTCGAATTTACATATAAGGATCAAGTAAAGCACCTTGAAAGTCTAAAAGTAATAATTTATATAGGACATAGGGAAAGAAGTTGACAAAAAAGGCAGAAAATGTCTAACAATAACAAAAAGCTATATTTGTTTTGAAAAGTCAAGACTCTAAACAATTCATTCAGGCTGTAGATTGAACCAGTTGAGGGTTAATATCATTACAATAATTAGCAAAAAGATGCAATTTTTCCTCATGTTTAATAGAGAGAGAAGGTGTATTGGCATTAGATCTCTGCATTCTGTGAATATCTCAGATGTTGTTCCACCAGGCTTCCTAACAGCACATTGGTTAGCGTTAAAGGAATGGATATTTTGAAAATATGCTGAAGAGAATTCCGTAACTGTGTCAAAATGCTTCCAATAAGGAGCACTCAAAAAACATATGTTTAAAAGAACCAGTTACAAATTGATCAGACCAACGCAAGTTATCATTAGAAAGCTTGGAATTAAATTGTTTCAGAGAAGTAAGAAAGGCTCTATGTGTAAAATAATAAAACGTTTGTGTTCTATTCGCTAAGAGAGGGACTTTCTTAATCTTGAACCAAATCATAGAGCACATTTCGTCATCAAACTGTATTCCACAATCCTCCTCCCAATATAATTCTAACGGCCATTTAACATTGGCAGGTCTTTTTTCTTTCAGAGGTTTGTAGAAATTAGAGGCTTTGACAAAATCAAGTGATTCCATGTATCCTAATCTAATTGGGTACAAAACTAGATTATTGATATAATTCCTGTTCATGAATCCAAACAAGCATTTATCAAGTTAAAATCATGATTGGAAGTAAAACCAGGGATAAAGAATTAAGTTTTAAATTCCTCCAAGGTTGGAATATTTGTTCCTGTTATAATTTGATTAGTAAATACGACTCCTTTGTTTTGCCAAGTCTTCCAAAGAATAGGCCTATTGTTTGTGGTTATATTTTTATTACACCATATGAAAGGGGAGAATTCTTTTGATGGTTTATCAGTTGGATGAAAAAAGAAATCCCTCAAGTAGAAGTAGTGAGATATATCATTTTGGAAAACCCTGCTCGAGATCCTTTGAATATATATATGTCTATAATGTCTTTCAGAGGCATCGCTAGGGGGGTCTCAGAGGCCATAGCCCCCGGTCTTTTGGTTTTAGCCATGGATAGAAACTCAGGGGCTACAACAAAAATGCTAGCCCTGACTGCAGTCCTAACCAGCAGCCTTTCCACAATCAACTTTTAATTTCCCACAAAGCTAGGTTGACCAGATGTCCCGGTTTTCCTGAGACAGTCCCGGGAAATTGCCCACCATTCCGGGGTCCCGGGAGTTTTTTAATTTTATAAACCCGGTCCCGGGATTGGAAAGGTGGGTGGCTACGGTCCCGGTTTTCACTGGTACCTGATTTCGAAATCCCGAAATCGGGCCCGGTGTGACTCTTCCTGCGCATGAACGGGGGCGTGAATGCTTTTCACACTCTGTTTCCTCCACCTGCCCCTCCCCAGCCACTCTCCTCCAATGAGAGCTGTGTGCCTGTGAACACTCTCCCCACCTGCAACGGGCCAATGACATAGAAGTAGGACTACCGTTTTATTTGTGTTTACTTTAGTCCTACGTCTATGTCTATGGCCTGGTCCTTTTTTACACAGCACAGTCAAAATCTGCTAATTTCAACAGCAGCGGTACATGCAAGCTTTCGATGCACACATTGAGCATTCGGTAATCCAGAAGTAACGTGCTTTCTAGTTTACTCAAAATTCACTAACGGCAAGGGGGTTGCAAAACATAATTTAACAGAGATGGAGCATTTACACAAATCAACATTTGCGACCCTAAATACAGAACGAATGAAGTCAGTTGCTGTTTTAAACCCTGCTGTTCGAGATGAAACACAGGCTTTGAACAGACAGCATTTGCTCTGGCGTCATTGAAACAGTTGGGAATATATATGCATTTGCAGGGTCTGGACAAAGCCTTACACACAAAGAATAAGTCAGCATGTCAGATTCAAATTAATAAATATCACAAAGCATAACATAGCATTTCAGTTTCATGGCAGTAAACAAAAGAGCAGGTGTAACTGAAATCACGCTAACGTAGGGTCACGCTGTAAATAATCAGTGCTGATATGTGTAACTAAAGTGTATTATCCCACTGAACAAATTACTTTCGGGAACACGGTCATTGATTTATTTTATAGATATTTTTCACTTCCGGAAGCAACTTAGGGGAACCACTTTCTGTCGAGTTCAGGTTTACTTCCGGTGGGATCCTTCTGGGGCATTGAAACACTTTGTGACCAGCAATGACCCAGCTAGCAGGCCTGCTCCATGGGTAGTCGGGCTCCATCACCTATTGTTCCAAGGTCTGCCCTCAGGCCTCTGCTGTTTCCCTAAGGTATTAATCTGAGGTCGCCATGGATTCCCTCTTTATACAGCGCGGTTTTATTCCACTGGTACAACTCCACCGCCATGGTAGTTACCAAGAACTAAGTTGGGTAGCTCTGATAATTCTGACGTTTGAATAAAGCGGCCCTAAGTGAGTGGCACTGGGTGCTCCATTGACGCCCATAAGGCAATAGGTTAAAGAGCCAGTGTGGGTTCTTTAAATCCACAGAATATCCTGGCCCTTTCCCGTGGCTTTCAGATCTGTCTCCTGTAGAGAGCGGAGTAGATCCACCATGTTCCTAAGCAAAACAAGCATTAGCAAAGCCAAGAGTTTTGGTTCTTGTATGGGCAGACATGTTTCCTCCTATCCATATATTTTTAACACCAACTCACATATTAACATTTGCCACAAATTATCCCAAGAAAATGAATCACATACCACTGCTGGCCTTTGCCATTTCCCTAGAAAACAAAATATTAGTGCTGGTCTTAACTCAACCCATATTTGTACTAGTCTTAGCTCAACCCATCCCACGGGCGAAACAATTGGTATTCAAGTCTGATAAACATGTATTCTGAAAAAAGCACATCAGTTTCAATTGCAATTAGTGTTCTGATCATTTACCTGGGCACAAGACTAGTAGGGTAATGCTCATTATCAGTTAACAGCTTCCTCATGAGTAACCTCCTGTTCCCAATATAAGTATTTTAAAACAGTGATGGGTGCTAGAAGGTTGTATTGCTTGGTTAACATTCTTTATTACACCAGGAACAGTTTACTAGTTTCAATTCTTTTTTTGTTCTTATATTTTATTTAATTTTATTTTAATACTGCTTATTGCAAGCTTTTAAAAAGAGAAAGAGGAGAGAAGAACAAAAGAGACAAATGTTCCACTGACAGTGGCCATATATTCGGGTACCGTCCAAGTCTATAGATATTTTTCCGCTCCAGTCGATCATTTTTATCACTTCGTTGGGTTGTACGACTGGTCTTTTTCCCCGACCCTATTTCAACCTCCAGGATTATACAGTTGCACACTGTTCCCACTCTTTGCATCGTGCAATCACGATCTAAAAGGTTCCATCTGTCACATTTCATATGTGGCCATTATCTCTTTTGCAAGCTTCCCTTTAGGACGTCTGGCTCGATAGTGCAATTACTCCTTCATCGTTATCTAAGAGCTGGCTCATATCTTCCAAGAAAAAAGTCAACGCAAACACCAACTTCTTTTCTTCTCCTTCCAACATTCTATTCCACCTCTCGTCTCTACTCAGAGTTCTATATTTCCTAAGCTCAGCCAAGAGATACTTTGTTCTGAGACATCTTAAATTCGGGCAATCAATTATCAGGTGTTTTAAAGTTTCTTCAGTATTTGCGCAGAATCGACGGATGCTGTCTACACGATCTCCCTTTTTCATTCTCAAATTTCGTATCTCCTTTGTTGCAAAAAAGATTAAACCTAAACTTTAAGAAGATCTTCCTACAAATTTTACAGGAGAATTTCTTCAAATATCTGGGCAATTTGTTTAGGGCTTTGGTTTCCAGAGTGTATGCCTTCATACATACATGATGCCTTCTTTGCTTGCTCAGTCCAATCAAGCTCCCAGAGCTTTTTCTTTACAGCTTCCGGATTGATCTGCAGCATGTTTGTGTAGGTGCTAAGTTGCTTGAGAAGTATTTTGCAATTTTGCAGCCATTTATCAAAAACGCTGTCTCGGTTGCTTGGGTTCGGCGTGTTTAGAATTTTAAACTGCGACAGGTTGTCACATCCAGTTACTTTCCTGTATAAAGCTAATGTATTCCACATTACCCTTGCATTAATTGAGGTTAAGCCAATTTCATAGTGAATAGAGGCCGTAGGAGTACTTTGTGGGAGCTGTAAAATTCGCTTCCAGAAGATGTTATCACACTGTGGCCAGAGCTCATACGAACAGCCCAACACAGTTTCAGCCCTGTGGATCAATGCTGGAATTACTTTTAATTTATAAAAATTCCATGACCGGCTTTAAGGAAAATTTCCCAAACTTCTTGTTAAGCATGGCCCCTTGGACCGCAAGTGCTTTACACTTCACTTTGATTTTCAATGTCATTGGCTCGTCTGTGATGTTAGAATTTACAAGTACTCCCAAAGAAGGAGCCTGGGTTACCACATTCAGTGTTTCCTTTCCCAGCTCTCACCGGAATGATTTCTTGTTTTTTCTTTTTTGCCTTTTTAAATGTTTTAATTGCAAAACTTCTGTTTTCATTACGTTAATCTCAAGGCCGTTCTTTTCAAGGTATGTTTTTAGAGCTGTCAACTTCCGCTGAAAACCAATTGGAGTCCTATCTAGCAGGACAAGGTCGTCTGCGTAGATCATCAAGCTTACTTGATTGTCATTGATTTTTGGAGGAAAGGATACAACTTCTTCCAGGGCATTTCCTACGTCTGCAATAAACAGGCTAAAGAGTGTTGCGCCCAATGGGCAGCCCTGTTTGATGCCCCGTGATGTTGTTATCTGGCATGAGAGGGTGCCGTTCTGGTCCAGGGAGATTTGTATCTGTGTGTTTGAGTGCAGTTCTTTAATGGCCATGATCAAACTGGGCGGGCATTTCATCACCGTCACCTTGGCCATAGCTTCTCGCTGTCGACCCCATCAAAAGCATGAGCTAAGTCCACAAATGCTAAATAGACTGTGCTTCCTTTCCGTATTGCTTCCATCTTCAGCAGGTTTATGATTAACAGGTTCAGACCACAACCTACTCCCCTGACAAAGCCTGTTTGGCGCTAGTCAAAGGAGCCTGATGTTTTGATCCAAGCTGTTAAATGAATGAGGATTTGAGTGGCGAAAACCTTTCCTAAGACATCGAGCAACGCTATTGGTCTATAATTTTTGGGATTTATTCTTGGTCCCTTTTTAAAAATGGGCACAATTATAGCTGCCTTCCAAGATGTGGGGATCCTCTTTTCCTTCAATATTATTTTTGAACAGTAGTTAGCAAAAATCTGCCCATTTGTTTGCATATTCCTTCAGCATCTGATTCGTTAGACCTTCGGGTCCTTGGGCCGCAGATGAACTATTTTGCTTAATATTTGATAAGATGTCTTCTCTTGATATCGTGATGTCCCATCTTTCTAATTCAGCGTAAATTGGTTCAGATGTTATACCTTGTTTTTGAAAAAGGTTTGAATAATGTTCTATCCAGTATACTTCATTTATCATGTTATTCTGCTTGTGCATTGCTTCTCTCTCATTGATAATGGCCCAGAAATCTCTGATATTTTTGTTTTTCAAGGTCATTCTTTCAGCGTCCTGTTGTTCCATAAGTATTTTGTGGCCACGTAGCCAATTTCTATACCTCATCTTCACTGTTTTATTTATCACAAATTTAGTTTTTTCCTGATTTGTTTCAAGTGACCTTATATTTCGGCATAGCTCTCTCTTTTTTCCGCCATTACAGGGTCATATACATGTTTGGTGAATCTTATTTTCCCAGCTCGATTGTTTTTTTCTGTGTATTTCTGTAGTAATGAGGTATATTGTAGGCAATCATTCTCTTTATTAGCCATCTTAGTATCTAGGTCTCTCGTAAGGTTTGTTATTTTGACACTGTTCATTCTTAATTTATTGCGCCCTGGTTCCAAGGACAGAGGGTGCTTCCACGAGGTCACCAGAACCTCCTTTTCCCACCTCATGGTCATTCTCACAATATTCTGGTTGCTTTCTATAGTATTGATCACTTCCAATCCGCAGATTTTTGAGCTCTGATTGTCTCTTTCCCACGTTGCTTCTACGGGGATATCACCCTGTGTATTTCCGTTCAAGAGGGACATATTTCTAATGTCCATTTCTTCAAGCCATACTTTTCTCAAGGCCTCTTTTTTGTTTTTTCTTTGAATTTTGACGTTGAATTTCAGCACACAGCCAATAATTTCCATGTTCATATCACCACATAAAATAATTCCTGGTTGCGGGTTGTTGATCATCATCTCATCCAATAATTTAAATATGTCATCAATGAAATTAAATGCCCCCACTGCATCATACTACCAGTAAAGATTGATTATGTGTTTTCCTGTGTCTGTGTCCCGGATTTCCGTCTGAGGCTTTATGGTAGTTACTTGTATGTATGGGGAAGGATTATATGACTTCACTATTCTAAATCCACTTACTTTCTTAATCAAGGTGATTAAGCCAGCCATAGGGTGACTCTTTAAATTGCTAATTGCGGGGTTAAGTGCCAGTTTATAACCTTCTACACATGGTGGCGTAACCAACCATGTCTCCTGCAAACACACAAAATCCAGACATTTGAGGGCATCTGAAGAATTTTTGAAGAGATGAGCATGTCCCGGTGTGTTCCAGGAACCCATAACTAACCAATTTGTAGTATGATCTGGGTGTTAGCTGGATTTTCGAGCTCTCAAGGTTTCTGCCAACTGGCCCCTGCTCTCATCTTCTGTTTCCCCAGCCACCTTTCCGCCTGGAGTCCTGGGAACCTTGTCTTTTTCCCATTACATGTAAATGTTATTTTTATTCTTTTTTGTGGACTGTTAGAGTCTTCTTCATGCTCTATTTCTTTCTCTTCTTTGTCTTCTGACACTTTGCATTTTTTATTTATTTTAGCCCATTTGTTGTTCTCACTGTGGTCCTTCTCATTAGACGCTATCTTTTTCGTCTTATTGGCACTATGTTCGATCTCAGGCCTCCTTTGTTTAATTTCCTTCAGGTCAAAGCCCAAGTCATTCAAGTCATCTCGACTTTCAAGCAGGATTTCACTTATTGTTTTGGAGTATAAGTGAAGTAAGACTCAATCCGGAATTTCCTCCTGTATGAATCCCACTATCTTTATATCATTTGATGATATTGATTTTAAGTGTGGAATATGATGTAGCAATTGCAGGACGTTTTATCTGTTTAATACAAGTCCATCGTCGCTTAGGGTGGTTCTTTCAAGGAGAAGGCTGATCTCATTAGCTGTTGTCTTGGTTTTTCCTGAGTTGTTTTTAGATCTTTTGTCTTCATGTCTCCTAGCTGCTCTCCAGTCACTTTCTGATTCTTTTTTGTTCTGAAACTTCCTTTTGGATTCATTATCTGAATAAGTTCCATCCTCTGTTTTTCTTTCCTGATTGTCCCAGATCTTGTTCATTTTTTGTTTTGACTGTCGTTTTTGCTCATCATACAGAGAATCCTTTGCTGAGACGTTCTTATTCCTTCTCTTCTGAATTGTCATGAAATGAGGATGTTTCATTTTTCCTCTGCCCTCTGTATATCTATCCTTGGGGCTCTTTCTCGACAGAGTTACAAAAATACACTTACGTTTGCGATTCACTTTAAGCAAATCTGCTTTTAATTAAATTTGCTGGTGCAGTGCATCCTCTGCCTCAGAGTCGGAGCACCAGATAATTCGACCTTCATCTTGTAGGCCTCTTTCCTGCTGAACTTTTTCTTCATCATTATCATGTGTAGAAACATTTAGTAGCTCTTCTCTTAGCCTTTCCTCTTCTTTCTCCTCATCCTTTCTGTCTTTTTCAGCTAGTGCCTCCTCATCCTGGTCTCCTTCATCGTTTGCCACCTTTGAGCCAGTCTGTTTTTTTTTTCTTTGGGCTCTTGTGTTCTTCTTTTTGAATTGTTACATTAAAGGTCTTGATGTTTCTTAAGAACTTGCAAGAGCTCTTGGCTAGGGTGTTTTTACCACGCGCCTTTTTTTCAATTTTTTCCCACATTTTCGATGGGGCGCAGGCTCGCATGCCTCTTTTACAGCCCCATTGTTATTTTGCTTTTTTGTCTTGTCAAATATTGTGTAACTTTCTGTCACTTCATTACTCTGATTCTCTCCCTTATTACTTTCCACATTTGTATTTGGGCCGGTCCCCTCTGCTTTGGCAGAGGTTGATGGTATGACTAAAGGGTCAATGCCAAGGCAATTTTGACTTATTGGCAACTTGTTTATGTTTATATGTGCCAAGCCGATTTTTTGTACACTTCCTGTGTTTTATCATTAATCTCTTTTACATTCTCTGAAAGTTCCTCTGCGCACTGTTTCCCTAAGCACCCTTTATCTCCAGTTCTCATGTGGTGAGGGGGCTCAAGGGGATTGTCTTGTTCCTCCCCTCTTTGTTTCCTTTTCTTGCCTCCCCTCCGCCCTTGCCAGCACACCCTTTTTTTCGAATTTGCTCGTGTTTTAACAGTACTAGTGCTTCTCTTGCCACCTCTGCAAGCAGCATCTTATCCTCACTGTTGTTTTTCAGTAGGTCTTTAAGCATTTTGGCAGCGGTCTCGTTTTTCTGCATTTCTTGAGTGGTTTCTATTTTTCTTTCCATCAGATCCATCTCCATCTTAGTCATTTTCATATTCATTAGGTCAATTAACTTATTCAGGTCCTTATAGTTCTCATTGAGTTGTTCGTAGAGTTTGATCAGGGGCGCAGTAGCTATTGACATTGCTGACATTAAATTGGGCCATAACTCGTTCATCATCTTCTCCATCATCTCGTGGATTGCTCTTTCATCTCTAATCAGTGAAACTTTTTCCTGTGGGCAGCCTGTTGCTGTTCTTCTGACTTTCGGAAATTCGCTTGGGATAAAGGAGGAATCCAGGAAGGACTTGTCCCAGGAGTGGTTGTGTCTGTACCTTCATTTTGACAACTTGTTCTGGCCCTTTCCGTTCTCATGGAGTTATCTTTGTTTTTTTTTGGTAGTCTTAAAGTTAATCCTTTTTTGTGAACAACTTATTTCGCCCGCCGGGCTATAGTCCACTCTCTGCCTTTTTGCGGACGTCTTTCCTCATTCCAGTCCTTATTTCCTATTACGCCCTTGGAGTTGCTCAGGTCTCCGTCCAAAGTATGCTTGTCTCTGTCATTCCATTGAAGTTGGTCTGCGTCAGTGTTCAGTTCGGGGTTACAACAGGTGCCACCCCCCCGCAGGAAGCCCACTAATTTTTGCATTCAATATTCTCAGATCTTTAATCAACTGGTCGGAAACGGCAATTGAATCATGCCAGCCCGTGCCAGATATTTGTTCCTGGCCCGGGCATCCTTCTGGGAATATGTCGCCTCTGTTCCCCCAGGATCTGTTTTTCAGATACCTGCTCTTCATTTGAGGCAAAGACTTCGTCATATACTAAAGGAGTCTCCATTGAGAATAGTTCTAGTGGAGCCTCAAGGTCCTTTAAAGTTCTTTCACTAACTCTGTGAATTTATTTTGGTTCATGTATTGCCCCTGCCCATTCCTGTTGTTTCAGACGACCCCTGTTGGCCGTAATGGATCTCCAGTGTCCTCAAAGCCAGCTCTCTTAGCTGCATTATTTTCCCGTCAAATGCTCCAGGTGGAATTAAAGAAGGCTGCCACACCAACGGGATTAGTTTTTCATGCTCGGAGGGCAAGTGCAACACTGGGAGGGTGGAGGTGGGTTGGGTCGAAGACCCCCCCAACTGTTAGGTTGATAGCTTGTCAGGGGGCTATTACTAATGCCAGGCAATTTCTTCAAGTGTTAGGCTAGTTCCTCGCCACATCTGTGGTCATCTGTTAAAAGTGCCAATTTCAATCCTGAAGCCATCATAGGAGTTAACCTGTTAAATTGGCTCGCTGTCTGTGAAAGTTTTATGGCAACGGCATTGAAAGTGAAATTAGAATTAATGTTAGGTGTAGCAGATGGAGCTTTTCCTCGTAAGTCTGTTGTAGGCTCTGTTATAAGCTCCCCCCCCCCTCGCACGCCATTGCTGACATATTGTTATCATCGTTTATGGCTACAGTTTGTGTACAGGGCACGACAACTGACAGCTCAGAGATTTAATTTGGTATACGACCATCAAACACACGTCTTTCGTGACTTACTTGGCCATATCCTTTTTTCGTCTCCCTCTGCGGCAGTGTCGCAGAGTTATAGCGCCAGTGCTGTGAGCGAGTCTGCGGGGGCATCTTCACACTTGTCGAGTGATGCTGGGCTCTGGAAGCCTCCATCAGTCTCCTCCGCCGCAACCAACATAGACCACCAGGAACACCAAGAACCAGTGGTTGAAGTGTAGGAAAAGAAGTAGTGGAATTATGTTCCTTGCTGGCCTGCCCCTGCTCCCCACAAACCCCATCATCACGTCCCTACCCACACACAATGCACACGCCCAGACACTTGCACCTACTGTTTAAGGGAACGTTCAGTGCATTGCACTGAAAGTGCAAGTTTCAACTTCTTCCTACACTTTTATTTTAAAACGAAACCATTCTGGAACGGTTTCTTTTTAAAATAGAAGTATAGGAGCTGTAAAAGGTAATTTTAAAAAAGTAGAGGAGCACCGCTCCCGACCGCTCCCGCTCACTTCGACCACTGCCAAGAACGCTCCCTCATCACTCCGCGTTGCTCCGCGACTGACACGGGTTCTTGTGCAATTAGCTCCGCCTCACAGTTCCAAAAGGGAAAAAACACTGGTATCAAGGTGAGAGTTGCCGCTGGTCCCACACCAAGAACACTCCCTCATCACTCTGCGACTGACAGGGGTTCTTGTGCAATAAGCTCTGCCTCACAGTTCCAAAAAAGGGAACAAACACTGGTATCAAGGTGAGAGTTGCCGCTGGTCTCACACAAAGAACACTCCCTCGTCACTTTCAATTAATACCTTTACCTTTTAGAAAGCGTTTTTTTGCAGGGAGAAGTCTCCGTTTAAACTCCCCACGATGAATTGACAGGTGAAGCACCTGGTGTGTGAAGTGTGTGCATCATTCTATAAAGCTCAGACAAAAACGTCAAGCCTGCTAGCCATTCCGTTTTTTCTCATACAAGTGGCAAACACCACCTCTATGATCCAAAACTAAAAAGGGCAACCATCTAAGCTGGTTTCCCTGAAGGCAGGCAGCCCAGTTTTAAGAGTTATTTCACAGGTACCCATGATCAGCAGCAAATGCTACCATTGAAGGAGCAAACTGGGAACTGGTATTAACTTTCCCAAATCTGTTGATAGAACATCAACCTCCTGTGCCTTTTGACTTTAGTGCCACATCTACCTCACCCCAGAACATTTTTGCTGGACTGGTAGATTTTTCTTTTTCTATATCTCAGGGAGTGGGAACTTTTTTTCCACACTCACAGATCCTTTTACTCTTTTTATGGGTGTCATTTTTAAGACTATCCATGGTGTCCTTTTAATTTCATCCTCTTTGACCATGTTTGGTATGTACCTTTTTATTGTTACAGGGTTGCCCTTTAGGCTCCTCTTTTTCTTTCTCTGGCTAACCTTGTGAGAACTACAGTTCCCAAGGGTAGAAAGGATATTTTCATCCCTTCTACAGTTTGTTAGGTGAAAACCAGCAGACCCCACCTTATGTGGAGTGCTGGGGAGTATGTATCCCCTTTTTCACTAGCACTGTAACAATTTTGTTAAAGGGACAAGCTTGTCTTAAATGGCTGGTGGCAGTGAACCTTTTTACAAATTCAGTGCACCTTTACCGCAGGCTGTTTTCACAGCTGCGGTAAAGGCACCCATGGGTGCCCATTTAACCAAAATGGTCCCTGTATTCTTGTGTTGCCATATTCACACTTCTTGACCCTTCTTGGTATTTCCCCTGCCTGACATGGTGGGAAAGTCCTTTGTGTGATTTTGATCTTCAGAGTGAGACCTCTGTCAAGCCCGCCCAGGGTCCAAAGTGTCTGTGCAGCAGAAAGCAATGGAGGAGTTCAAAACTCGCAAGCCCTTTGTCTCGTAACCTGCAAGAATCCAGTTCAAACTGGCAGGCTGGCTGCCCTGAAAGGACGGCCAACCCCCCAGGTTTGAATGTAGCACATCTGTTTTGATTAGCTGGGTTCCTGCATAAAAGTCAGATCCTGGAAGCTGAAGAAGTAGTCGACCACCGGACATGAATTCAAAGAGGAAGATGAAGAAAACGTGGCTGAGAAGATTTCCAGCGACTGGAGAGCCTGCTGTGTAACCAGAGCCTGCTGTAGCCCTTCCTTCCAAGCAACCTGTGGACTCTGAAAATGATTACCCTGACCCTGCCCTGCTGAGATCCACTAGACTCAAGAATACCTGAATTTTGAGAAATTCCATGTTCTGCTGCAACCTTGCTGGATTGCAATACTCCAATACTATAGAAACTGAAGGCCATTGTGCAGTGCACAGTCTTCCGAATTCTGAATCAAGCTGAAACTTTAGTGGCATCCTGCTCGACCTCCAGAGAAATTAATCAAGCCCAAACGGTCCCCTCAACAGAGTGCTGGACCTTGCAAGTGATGAAAATCCAATCAGCGATATTCAGTCTTCTTCTGACTCGTGAAAAGGGTACCAAAACCACATAGCCACATTCAGCCATGAAGAAACTCTTGCCTGGAGGCTTCTCCATTGATTCTTGCTGCAAAATCCCTTCCAAAGTCCTGTCTTTTGTCTTCATGACAAAGGAATCGATGGACCAGGTTTTTGGCTGTAGATCCTGAAGTCTCCCCTGCTGTAACTCTTCTTCTGTGCTGAGGTACTATGTTGGCTGGGGTATTTACTTACCTTAAGCCTTTGTGATTCCTGTGTAGTTTTGGGGTGTTTCCAGTTCCCCAGACCCCTGCTCAAATCCTCCAAGGGTGTCTTCTCAGAAGTCCCTGGACCCTTTCAACCTCTCTAAAGTGTTTTACTGACCTGTATGAACCATCTTCCTTAGGAACTCTGAGTTTTGTAACTTCTGTGTCTACCCTGAATTGCCTGTTGGACACTAGAGACCTAGTGACCCCCCCGCCCCCACCTCCAGCCACTGAGAATACTCATGCCCCAAGAATATGGGCACAACTTTCTAAGGAGTCGGCCTCTTGCCTACAAAAGAGAACACGTGTTTAAAAGTGTACTTACTTGTAAATGATTTGGGTGGTAACTGTAACTCTGGGAGTGAGTAGTTAAAAACATTCTTACTTACCTTGAATGAAACGAAATGATATTTTATTTATATCGCGCACGTACACAAGTGATTCAGAGCGCGACCAGGCAAAGGGAGGGGAACAGGGGAGAACAAAAACAACGATCTTACTAGGCCCAGGGACATTGAGAACATGCAACTTCATAGGGAAGGCAAAAAGGGGTAAAGTGCATGGAAGGGGGGAGAAATTGGAAAGTGCAGAACAGAGGAGAAAACAGAAAAAAGAATAACAAGTAAAATAAATAAATAAATAAAGGTGATAAACAGTGGCAGTGCAGCCAGCAACTGGCAAAGTGCTATGTTAGTCTGATAGGGTGTATCAGATAAGTGCAGAAGAAGAGTGGGTAGTGGGCTGTATGGGTACAGATACAGGCCCCAGTGCAAGGGGTGGCCTGGAGGCAGTGCAGGAGGGTGGCAGGGTGAGCAGGTACCTGGGCCCGAAGGACAGAGGGTGGCCAGGTCCACAGTGCCGCGAGAGAAAGCAAATCAGCAGAGGAGAAGAAGGGAAAAGGCACAAGTGAAGGTGAAGGTTTTGAGTTACTTACGGAACCGGAGATGGTTCTCCTCAAGTTTCAGAGTGGCAGGGAGGCTGTTCCAAAGGGAGGCCCCAGCCAAAGACAGAGATCTACCCCCAACTTGTTTCTTTGAAAAACGACTGACCCTAAGAGAGTTAGACATAGAGGAGCAAAGGGCTCAAGAGGGGAGGTATTTACGGAGGGATAGTTGAAGGTAGTTTGGACCCAGGCCCCAGAAAGCCTTGTGAACAATGCAGAGGGTTTTAAATGTAATCCTTGTATCCACTGGGAGCCAATGATGGGATTTCAGAGCTGGAGAGATATGATCCCAGGGCTTGAGGCCATGGACAAGACTTGTAGTCCTGTTCTGGATTAGTTGTAAAGGGCGGAGAGTGGAGGCAGGTAGATTTAGAATGAGGCTGTTACAGTAGTCCAACCTAGAAAGAACCAGGGTTTGGGAGACAGTGAGCTTCTGAGGGAAGGAGAGGAAAGGCAGAGTACCTCTAAGGAGGTGCAGTAAAAACTTTGACTTTTTGGAGACATCCGAGATGTGTGCAGAGAGGAAAAGTGTGGAGTCAAAGATGACTCCGAAGTTCTTAGCCCGCAGGTAGGGGTAGAAGGAGGGCCAATGGAGTGTGTTCTGCAATTCTGAAAAGTATATGTAAGGTTATTTTACTCACCTGTGAATTAGTTGTGCCTCTTCCCACAAATAATGCTGTTGCCTTCACTTAACTATTTTTTCTGAATATTAGTTTGTAAGTTCACTAACTGGGGTTTGCTTTCCCTGGTCTGTTTTATACAGATTCTAAAACATTCTTAGGTTCATACCTACCTTTAAGTTTCTGGTCGCTCATTTAAAATGTATATGGGTTTTACTTAACTTGAATAGCTGTGTGCCATCCTAAATAAGTTAGACAGTTATTGCTTACCTTGGTCTGTGTTCCACTGACATGAAAAACAACTGTAATAGCATATCACATTAGGTTTTACCTGCCGAGAATAGCTATGTTCCTTCTTAAAAAGTGTTCTGTAGGTGTAGCTGACCTTGTTGTGCCTGGTGCAAACCTAAATTAGCATAAAGAGTCTGTGTTCCACTGAGCTGAAAGGCAGCTGTAATTGTATATTACACCAAAAGGTAAATAACTGTGTGTTATCCTGAATGTGGTTATAGGTTTCTGCAGTCCCTTGAATGAGTGTTCCACTATTTAGAAAAGTGTTCTTGCCGGTTGCTTTACAAGTGATTCCTTAACTGAGTGTCATGGCACAACTGCTAGGGTATACTACCCTTGTATTACTGAAAGTAATGTATGGCTTTACTCCCCATGAATAGGTGTGGCCTATACTAAACATGTTTGATGAGGTCTGACTTGCATAGAAAGACTGTTAGTTTTTGAAACAATGTTTTGGCCTTGTTGGGCTTCCTCAGTGAGATGAAGATGAGCCTCTATAAGGCACAGTGAGCAAGGTGCCCACGACTGGATTTCCCTGGGTTACTTAGGGTGAAACCCCAAATCTTACAACTTAGGCAAGCATGTGGGGTGCTATTCTCCTGAGAATTAACATGTGACAAATACCCTGTTAAGTGGAATTTCTTCCACGCAGGAGGGTCAAGATGTGGACCCCTTGCTCACTGTGCTTATAGGGAGACAGCTTAATCTCACTGAGGAGGCCTGACTAGGCCAAAACACATGTCTGGGGTTGCTGTTGGTACTCTTGTTCAGAGGAGAATTGCCGAGTATTTCGGTGCTGGACTGCCCAAGTAGGTGGGACCAGACTGATATGCAAATGGATATTTCTCCTCTGTGAAAAGTACAGTGAGGTAAAAAGTGATTGTAGATCCTCCCTAGTGGGCACCTTCCCAGAGAACAGGTTATTTGGCCAGGTTTGTTCTCGGTTAGAGGGGCTTTCAGACCTATTTGTGAACCATCACATCCATGCCTGCTCCCCATTTTCAGCAAGTATAGGCTTCCAGAGAGGCTCCTGTGTCTGGTTATTTCTACAAATGTAAGTATAATCACGAAGAAGAAAGATGTTGATCCTGGTTAAGATTTGAAGTTTTCCTCTCCTCCATCTTACATAGTCTTATGAGGTTTTTAAGATTTGCTGCATAATTAAATGAGGACATCTTGCCATGCATAGTAACTGAAAGTACATGCGTGAACCAGGCCATATCTTGCATTTAATAGTTTTAGTGAAGGATGATTAGATAGTATTTCTTAGCTACTCTGGGCAGTTGCTTTGGATACATCTTGTGAGATGAAAATTCTGTGACCATTCCAAACAAGATACTCTATTTCTTTTGTCTTCTTCAAAATCAGTTGTGTATATTTAAGGAGTAGAAAAATGAGCATATTTCTTATGGTGCTCTGACTTTTTAAACCCAATTCTGTGTGCCCTTTGTATATTAAGGGTTGTAGAGGAGTGTAATTTAAGAATAGATGGCAAAAGAAAATTAAGAAAGAGAACAGCACCCCTTCCTTCGAGAAGACACATAACGTGTACATTATTTATATGAGTCCTATTTTCCAAATCTTCATTTTGTCTCTGAAGGGTAAGCATAGATTTTTCCAGATGAACAACTCGAGAGGCAAAATCTTCAGCTCCACCTACTCTTCTCTCCACCTCTTCAATTCGAGCTTTGAAATATGCCCATCGGTCATCCAGTTGTTGAAGTTTGATGTTTGTAGTTTCCATGAAGGGCAGTAATGCTCTTATTGCTAACAAAATGGCTTCCATATTAGCCTCCATTAGGACCTGAGCAGGAGGGGAGAAATCGCTCTTAGGCCTCTTTAAATTAGAAGTAGCCGCAACAGAGGCTTCTTTGTTCCCCACACCTTTTATAGAGCCTTTTTGAGATGCCATCATATGCAATTATTTGATTTTAAATGCAGATCTACAGTTGCCCCTTAAATAATGAATCAGTAGACTGTATTACCGTGTTATAGCAAATACATTTCTTGATAGCATGTGAGTGGCGGCTGCTGTTTATCAATAATCCAGAAAAAGCATATTTATAGTAATACATGTATGGACTTTTCTTCCCTTCAGCTCCTCATAGTATAGCCAACAATAAAAGGCAAAACTGTAATATTTAATTGGGTCCCAAATTGATGCTAATCAGTGATTAGAAGTACCTTTTTCCTTCAAGTTCCCATGAACTGCATCTGTTATAATGAATGGGTCTGTGCTGTGAAGAAATCAGACCTCTAGACACAGGATCGTATCCATATATGACATGCAGAGATTTCCCTGACAGAAGACACGGCTGCACATCACGGGACATCGCTGTGTCAGGCCTCACCTTCATCACAGCCAGGAAATGCTCACCAGATGTTGGAAAAGGTGCCACCCTCACTGCAAGCCTCACCATGGTGCCAGGTAAATCCAGAAGTATTTATATACTAAAATAACACTCTCTGGTTAAATATGAAATCATTCATGGCACGGGAGCACCGGATCAGCCCGCCATTTCATACAGTGTCAGACCATGCCCCCCACAGTTGCTCTTCTTTGTGCTACTATACATGCAACCTTCATGGGAATGGCTCTACCATATGTACTTGAGTGTTACTGTAAGTTATTTCTGACCAAAATTGACATCCCTGTTTTTCTAATAAACACAAATAAACAAATACAAATGATGCCTCTGCTCTGTCCCCTTTCTTGACCTGCAACAGAAACTATATGATGTCTTCGACCCTAGAAGTTACCATTAGTGAATCATTGTCCAAAGAACTGTTGTGTCTGTGCCAGGTGTGCTGACTGCTCAAAAGCCACAGCACGTCCCCAATAGCCCCTCCCTCCTACCAGGCCCCTCCCCTTTCTTCATTATCTGGGTATCAACAAAACAACTCTATTCTCAAAAGGGATCTATTCACAAATGTATCAGAGAAAGAAGTCATAGTTCTCCAGCCCGTGAAGCCCCACAGCACCTCTGGTACATGCCTTCTGGTGGTGGATGTAGTTGTGGAAGCTGAGTTCTTTGTTTTTGTCCCTTCTGTTTCCCTGAATTCAGAAGAAGAACATTGCTACTTCTGCTTTACGCGAATAAAGTGGATCATGTTCATGCAAATGGGACACCCAGAACGCACACTCTGGAATGTTCCCTTGAAGATATGTATCAAATAATGCTACCTACCACCTTGAAGCTCAGCTTAAGCACCCTACCAGAAACCCCAGCTGGAATAACTCAAAGATGGGGAGGGGTAGGTTCACTCCCTGTTAGACCAAAGAGCAAACCTTCTTTGATCTTATAAATGCTAGATCTTCCATCAAAAAGGTGGTGAGCGCCTACAATCTCGTTCAGATCAAGAAACATATTCTACAATATAGTTCGGACCAACAACCACATTCTATGAATAATCACTGAAACCTGGGGATCAAAATGTTTGACAAAGAATAGATACAATAAACTTGGTGGCGGACTAGTACTGGCATTCCCTCAAACTTATACATGCAGTAAAGTAGCTATACAGACGTTCAAGACCTTCAACTGTTTACTTATGAAGTGAACGCTTATTCCAAACTCAAAGATCATTATTCTCCTAGTCTATCATCCTCTGGGTTACAGCACTGGATGAATGGTTGAAACTGATAACAGCACTCAACCTCTATGCAACAAACTGTGGCACATGATTTAAATCTCTGGATTAATGACCCCAGTTACCCAAGAAGAGTAAGCACTACAACACAGACAAAGCATACACCTCTCTGATCATGGGCCCAACACACAGCCATAGGCACACATTATTTTCATGTAACCCCCTGCAGTGGATATAAAAATAATCTGAATGAATCCCTGGCACAAGAAGCTGAGTGGGGATCCAAAAAAGGAAAAAAATAAAAATAGTAAAACACCCTTGGGCTTGGCCGTGCGAGGGATCATTTACTCTAGAGAAAAGAAACGTTCAATTCGGCACGAGCGGAGCACCGGGCACAACGGTTTCAACCCCCTCAAAAGAGGGTTGACAGGTGCTCGGCTCTGTGCTGTTTCACCACCATTGCTCGGGCCCTTATGGTGGCACTCAGGGGAACGCCCAAGATCACCACTGCAACCAGGCACACCCTCCAGTCAACAAAGGGCCCCGGGCACTGCATAAACACCGGTGCTTCCCATAGCGGGGTGCACCCAATGTTTCAGCCGCAGGGACTTTGATGCTCCTCAGAGGGACAGCCTCAGGGTACCCCGTGGCGTGGTCTACCACCACCAAGATGTATCTGTTCCCTGAGCTGGTTTGAGGATCCAAAGGAAACACAATGTCCATGCCTATTCTCTCGAAAGACTGCCAAACCACAGGTAATGGAATTAAGGGGGTCTTTGTGGCACCACACCTGACTTGCCAGAAGCTTGACATGTTGGGCAGCAGTGGACAAATTCCTTAACCGTTGAGTTGATCTGCAGTCAGTTAAAATGTGCAGACAACCAGTCCGATGTCTTAGTCGCTCCCAAGTGACCCACTAAAGGAATTTGGTGAGCCAAATCTGAAAGAAACTTTCTGTGGCACTGGTGAATCACCAACCTTCTGGTGCCCTTGCCCTCAGAGTCTTTATGCTCACTGTACACAAGTCGATCCTCCCAGTACCCTTTGAACAGTACAGGGTCCTCGCCCTTAGCCTGCTACTCTGCCTGCTTCTGCAGCCCCACCAGAATGGAACACTATTTCTGGGTTGTGAAGAAGTCAGTCTGACCTGGGCCCTCAGCTGATGCAACCTCATCCAGCCTGGGCAGGCCTTTCATATCTGTGACCACCCGATCCTCCACCTCAGGTTCCGGTGCAGTGTCAGGCAACTCTGAAGTCACTGAGTCCCCTGCTACCAATGTGGGGTACTCAGTGGTACTGACCCCTCTCCCGCAGAAGTAGGTGACTCAGCAGTCTGTTGAACTGGACTAGGGGCTACCGGCCACATCGGTCCTTCAAACAAGCCCATTCGAAGCGCTTCAGGCTCTAAGGTTCAGAGAGTGTTCAATCTGGTGATCTCTTTGGCCCTCGATCGGGTAGCCGATGTGACTATCTCGAAGAAGATAATTGCCCAACAGATATGAAACAAGGATGAAGTCTTTTTGCCACTACACGGAGCGGATCGTTTCACCTCGCCACCTGAACTCTACTATCACCAAGGGGCACTTACTCTTTCCGTCCAACCCACTGATGCTACAATCAGGCCCATCAATATATTGTCCTGGTTGCACCCACTGCCGGGTGACAGCAGTGATGCTACCACAGTAGTTTTGTGTCCATTGAAATACACATGTTCTAAATACAGCTGAGTATTATTGGGAACTGGCATCTCTTCTGGAGAACCGGTACCGTTCCCACTCAGTGTAACCAATCCACATTCAGCCACTGTTTGGCCTACTGGGAAGTCCTCCTCTAGGAGGCATACACTAATGATGGCCTCTTCCATGAGTCCAACATTCACTATGGCTTGCTTGGTTAAGCCCTTGCAAGCAGGATCACCTTCCCTATGGCCCAACTCCTTATACACAAAACAACCTGTGGGTGGTGAGAACGCAGGTGTCCCAGTGCTCTTCTTTTCAGTGTCTACAGCTGAACTATGGCTTTGGGATTTCCCTTCATTATTTTGGGAACCTGACTTCGAAGAGGAGTGGGCTGGACCTTTGTCCTTGCCATCCTTGCTTACATTTTTGTCTGAAGATTTCTCTTCCGGTTTGGGTGTGCTCGCCTGATCCTTTTTCTGGACTCATAAACCTGTTGGCAGCCTTTGCAAGCTCCCTAGGGTCTCTGATAGTCTTGTCCACAAGATGCTGGTGTAGATAAACCTCACAATTCTTCAATACATGCTCAGACACAATCAAACTATACATCCCTTTAAATGTGTCAACTTGGTTACCAGCCACCCACCCGCTCAGATATTTCAACGACAAGTATGTGAACGCTTCAAATGTCTGCCCACTTTTCTTTTCGAGCTCTCTGAAGCTCTTGAGATACTGTTCCTGGATTTTACAGAACCTCCTGAGGAAGGCCGCCTTAGTGCTTTCATAAACGGGCCTTTCCTCAGGAGTTAATGTAAGAATTGCTTCAGATTCCTGGTGTCGGTAAGCGACTCATCAGGGCTGCACCCCACAGTACCTCGTCTACCTTCTGTAGCTGAAAAGCCAGTTCAAGCGCTTCAAACCAGTCAAAAATATCCTTCCCCACTTTGTAAGTCTGCACTAGGTTTTTGGGGATGTGCCGCAGGGGTTTATCCCAGGCACTCTGGTTTGAGTCACCACTGCTGCTTTCGCTAGAGGAGGATCTGTTGGCCTCCTTCTTCTCTTCAAGCACCAGCTTGGGCAGTTCTATGGCAGCCCTGTCCTGCTCTATGGTGACGTGGTCCCGCTGTTTCTGTTCCTCTTAAGCTAGTCTCCTCTCCTCGTGCAGGAGCTTTCTAGCTGCTACCTCATTAACAGCCGGAACAATTACTGGACCACTTAGAAAGTGTGCTGAGACGTAGGACCTGAGGGATACTGCACTAGCCCCTAACCTCACTGACTCTCTAGAATGTTGAGAAAGCATGCTTGCCCCACGGTGGGATGGTTGGTGAGAAACACTGCTCATGCTGTCTTCCTCGTCATCTTCCACTTCCCCCTCTGGAAGGTCTTTTCCATTTGGGTACACGGGGCGTAGCCCGTCTCCTGGAGTCTTCTCCCCAACTGCCCTTGCTTCTACCCAAGCTTGGAGGCTGGTCAGCCACTCAGGTTTATTAACCTTAGTGCTGAGAAGTCCCCTCTCTTGAAATAGGGCACGCAGGACATCCTTGGTCATGCCTTTCACAGTCTCCATGTCAAGATCCATGATTATTACAAATACCTAGCAGTGTCTAAACGTTGCCTGCAACAGTACTTTTATCATTGGGTGACTAAGCTGTGTGGAAGGCTCCAACTAGATTCGACCATTTGCCACCAACGTGTAGTTGGTACAGTAATGAATTGCAATAGTTCAAGGATACTTGCTTTCAATACAAAGGGAGCAATGGGTCATAAAATGTCACTAGGGGCCTTCAGAGAAGGACCAGTAGGACAGAACCGCAATGTACATTGTGGTTGTAGAAGTTCTTGGTGTTCGACAGGTTTGAGTGAGTTTCAGGGTGCTTTGCAGCTCCTGGAACAGAGTTCAAGACGGGAGACAGCTGCGGGCATCAGGTGGCATGCAGTTCGGCGAGCGAGGCTCTACAGACAGCTGCAGGCTGGCCTACATGGCAGCTCAGGGTCAGGAATCGTTGTCTCAGTTCTAGTCAGCAGGTCTGAAGCACTGGTCGAGGCATCTCGGATGATGTTAGTGACTGCGGCATCACAACAGTCAGTGGTGCAGTCAGTTGCAGCTTGAGAGGCTCGGATGGCTCGAAAATGTCCATTAAGGCGGAAGTCGGTAGATGTTTGTCGGTGTAATCCTCTGAGCTTCTTCACTGGGGTTTTGTCGTCCTTTAAGGCAAACGACCCAACGCGGAAGGCAGTGGTGCAGGCAACGCCCTTGTCCTTGGTTTGGTTCAGAGACTCTCTGGCACTTCCCACCTGGGAAGCTTGCTTGCAGTGGCTAGCAGGACATGCTACGTGCTGGCTGTGCACCAGTTCTGGAGCTGCTGGAAGATCCCCTGGATTCAGTATCTCCCTCTGTTCCCTGGGAGATGTTTAGGGGAGGGCTCCTGCTTCCCTCTTAGGAAATCCTGGCCCCTGTTCACTGACAGAAGCTGTTAGGCAGACTGTACCTTCAGCCAGGGCCCAAATGTTACTCCTTGAAAATTCTTTAGATGATCTGCTCAAAAGATGGGCTCAGCTCTCTTTTAAAGCCAAATGGGCCACAGTGATTGGTGTAGGATAAGCCTACCTTAATTAACCAATCCTGGGTCCACACCAACAATCTCCTATAAACTAGAGGTCTTAACCAAAGTGCTTTGCAACAGAAAAGGTAAAGGGGTGAAAAAAGCAATACTAAGTCCCACCCATCTTGCTGTCTGTTGTAGAACAAAGGGTCTCTTGTTAATGGAGCTCTCTGTGGTTCCTGATTAAGGCAGCAGATCTCCCTTGAAGCTGCAGCGAGAACAGACTTTCTATCTCCATCAATCCACATACTCGTACCTTCTGAATGGGGTCTACCTCCAGGAATGACTACTGTAAACATGCAGTCACAGACATGACACTACACTGCCATTGATACTGAGGGGTGGAAGCTGGCTTCAGGTTGACACAGTGCATATCAAAGGTTTTTGGGGTTTTCCTGTCTTTTGTTAACCTCTGCAGCCAGGCCCTATGTGGGGCTGGCCTGTTTGAAGTACACTCTATTAGTATGTTAATTATGTTAATTGCTGGCACCGTCTGCAGAGGGTAAACAAACGGAAAGGGTGGATCCATGGAGCCTTTGATATTTAATTAGGCTGTCCATGGCAGGAGGATGATTGTGACCCTCACCCTTCTTAGATGCACCATGTACTCCACCTGTCAGATCCCAACTAAATATGACAGGGGGGACGGTGCCTGTGGTTGTGTCCACCCAGAGTACATGGTCTATGTGTATGCGGTGAGCATAGGAAAATGTGTGCGGATTAGCACCACACATTTTCTAGAGGTTGATCTACCAACACTCAATTTCATTTAAAATTTTAAAAAATCCCAGGCGAGCGCACACCCACCGTGTGGATGGTTGAATTCCTCACAGGATGCAACTTGGTTGCTTCATCAGCACTTGATACTTGTTATAGTTTGTATGTTCAGGAGAGGGGACATTGATATGATGTCATTGGATTAAGTGATTCTATGACCTATCCCTGGCACTTTGCTTATTGCAGCCTTTAACTTCCCGCAGATACTTAGGGGGTCATTAGGAGTTTGGTGGTAATGGTAATACTGATGGTGGTGGTAAAATACCACCAGAATTACCATCCATAGGATTCAGGGTTGCAAGGTAAAGGAATACTGTCACAGGTAGTACTAGCTGGATTTAGATCAGAAAGTCTGCTACTTTTACCTGCACCACACAGATGCCAGTAGATATTTTTAAATACCCCCATTAATTTTGGTAAAATGTTTAACTGTTAGAAGGGACATAGCTATATTAAAAGGGGGTGAGGATGTGGACACCTGTCATGCCCCCCCTCACCATCCTTTGGTGCATTTATTAAATGCACAGTAGTGATATAAACCACCAATGTTTATTATATATTTCCTCCTTCACGCTGTAGATTGAAATGGGTAGACCTTTAAAAACAAAACACATACCTTTTAAGGTTATCATTGGCTGATGTGCTATTGCTGGGATACCATGGTTGGTATTCCAGCAATACCACCTCTACAATTGGTAAATTCTAATTCTAATTTGGGTGAATTTGCTGATCTACCACCGGCAGAGGTTGTATTTACCGCTGGTGGTATTTCTGCAAAAATCTCTGTTCAACTAATCACGAGGCCCTTAATATGCCGTGCTATAACGAGTTTTAAAAAACTGGTGTAAAACTTTGCTTTCATGTTTTGTGAAAGGGATGCCACCTAATTATCAGGTGCCGATGACCAAGTCCCCGCCATACTATAACCCTTTTTTGAAGGAATTGCGTGCCAGCATTAGGTACATCCTATGAGGAGGTCATGCACTGCTTCACTAACCAAGTCCCAGTTTGTTGCTTTAAGCATTTTTGAACAAAAACTGGTAATATTACATATAAAGTGTCCTGCTGTTAAAATGGTGCACAAGCATAGATACTGCATCTTATTTACTTCTTGGGTTAACACCCTTCCTGCATCACCAGTTGTATAGTCTCTTAACTGAAAAGTCCCGATTATTAAGACGTCCAGCACTCGGATGCCCCTCACAGACTTTACGAACTCTTAGCCATAGGCACAGTGATGTTGCAGTGGACATATTGCCTCGACAATATAGGCTTATAGACCAAAGGAGCGGGTCATTACAGCAAGGTAATGACCCACATCCGGCCATCAGTTGGGGAATGGTCATTATCCCAAGCATTAATGACCCCACCTGGGACCTATAACACTATTAGAATGTATTAGTTAAAGCAATATAGGTTTGAAGTTGTGATGGTGAAGTAAAAATCGATAATGTAATAGTAAGTAAAAGAAATGCATAAAGCATGTTAGTAAATTAAATGTGATTTTATCTTGTAATATTTATATAACAAGGTTATCTTCGTAAGGTGTGCATTTTAATTGTAATCTCTGTTGAACTCAAACAGGCTTAGCTTGGACGAGAAATAGATGTCTAAAAATGAACAGCTTGTCTATCCAAACATGAAAGTAGTGTTCCATGTTTTATATTTCGCCTTGCTGTGTTAAAATAGATTGTGACTGTTATGTTGATGGAGCAGTAGAAAAAGCGTGTCATTTTGAGAGAAATCTTGCTGGGAAATTGGATTACAGGAGGACGCTCAGAACGGGAACTTAATCACACGGTACAGCCCCCGCTCTGAGCCTCCTCGGAGCTGGAGGTCACCTTCTTCCCCCACAGGATACCAGATAAATTCACGCTCCCCGTGTCCCCTTGCCCTCCCCCCCACACTCACACCCTCTTTTCCAGATCTTCTCCCCCTCCCACACCCCCAAGGCACTTACCTGGCGCTGCTCTATCCCTGGCCACTACAACTAGTGTTCCTGGCGCGTCACCGACCTGGCAATGGCCACATTGGAAAGGGAGAAGGGACTACGTGTAGTTCCCTTCTCCCAGATCCATGGTGGCCATCTTGTTTTGTTTAAGTTGAGAAATAACGGTGGCCATCTTGTTTTGTTTAAGTTGAGAAATAGTGAACGCCTCATACAACATGCCGGGGTACTAATACCCCAGTAATGCCCCCCATGTTCATGTAATATTGCTTAAATATGAAACTATACCATTTTGTGTAGCCCCCAGATTGTCCAATGGGATTGCCAGCCTTTGGAACTTCCTGATTGGCTGCAAGATGCCATTACAACATCTCCCGGTTGCTAATGAGAGTTACGACCCACTTCAGTATAATTTCTTTCTTGCTTGCCTCTGCTGTGATGGACAGGCATCCCACTCTGCTTTCAAGTAGAGCTGTGTGATATGGACACTTGGATCTTATGAACTGTATTGTGACCACCAATGCATTGCACAAAATGCTTGAACCAACCACCTGTACATCTATAATGTTTAAAGCACATACCTGACAACTGTAGGGAACAATTCAGCAGCATAGACATAGCATGCGGAAAAGGAGCACGCTATCAAGAATTTCCCGAGCACGGCAAGTACCGTAATTACAACAGGAAAATCTAGAGGATAAATAAGACAAGACATATCATTAGCTTCTGAAAATGATGAATGATTGGAAGGACCATATTCACACATTCACATACAGATAGTACAGAGTGGTCGAAGTGAGCAGGAACTGAGTGCCACTAGTTTTATTGTTTTCTGTTAACAGTGCCACTACTTTTTACAACTTTTTTGAAATCAAAGCAACCCTATTTGGTTTACCACCACCACAGCAGTCAAAGCTAAACGGAAATCTGGTTGACCATTCAACAAAACCTGGATGGCATCTAAGCATGGGTATCCTCTAGCCGCTTTCATCTAAGCCAAGGGTGGTCCTGCAAACACTGATAAGGAATCGCTTCTCAAACCCCACCTCTGCCTGATTTTCGGAACACGTGACATTGTTGTTTCGGGTTAACTGCTTACATGTTAGAGATGATAAAGGTCCAAGCTGTTCATGACGGTTTTAAAAAAGAATATTATGTGGACACGTGGAATTTGCCCCTTCATGCCACTGAAGAAGTGTGTAGCTGTAGTAGGAGCCTCGGTGACGCGTCACTGGGACTGCTGCAAACTATGCATTTCAGGAGGATCTCTCAATGGGACTCATTTGCAGGTTCCTGGTGGCTCAGAATTGCCTGGATTGTGGACCTAGGAAAATAGATGATGTCCAGGCTGCTTCCAGAAACCTACTGTGGCTTCCAGGAGAATAGAATTCGGCTGCAATGTTTTGAATCATCTTCAAATGCATTCATGGTGCTGCTCCTGCCTACCCTAATGATTGCATCGCACGGTACATTCTCAAGGTGCACCCTTTGGTCTGTGCCCACTCAGACCAGAAGAAGTAACATACTTTCAGTTTTGTCAGTCAGGCTTTGGAATGCATTTACAAATTCTGATTATGACAGCGTTTGTTTTTCTAATTTCAGCCCTTGTTAAAGCAGCATCTGTTCAGGTAGGCGTGACTAAAAGCAAATGATTTTGTAATGGCGATGTTTAAATGTTCCAAATGACTGACCAACGGAGAAAGTAATGTAAAACAATACAAATACCCGTTCCACCGGATCTGTGTGATCACTGCGGCCACACATAATTGCGACGGCCGAAAATGCTGACTATTTTATTTTTATTAAACCCCCTTTACACCACATATATTACTATAATATCCCATAACCCCCCACATATATATGTGGTGTAATTGTGAGGGTGACATTTTGGGCCATTACCATTCCACCCACTTGGCTGTCAAGCTGCCCCAGCCGCATGTCCCTGACACATGTTGCACCTTGCTGCCGCCTGCCCTGACCTTCGAGGGGTCACAGTTCCGCAACCTTTTTTTTGGCACGCTTCCACCACTGATGGTACATTGCAGTAATGTCAGTGGTGTTGGGCGAAACTTCAAAAGTCTGATGTATTGAAATTATCTTGTAGAATGGGGGGGAGGGGCTTTGCTAAAGAGGTGATAGGCAGGTGTTCAGGAAATCCTAAAACCAGTAAGTATTGTGTCAAAGGTGTGTGCATCTCACATTTGTGAGAGCAAAAGGTGTGAGAATGACAAGTCTTGTTGAAGGGCAGTAATGAAGGCCCCCATTATGAGTTGAGTTGGCCAGTGTAGCCAAAAACAGTGGTATTGCAGTGGATACTAATTACTGCTGCATTACCTCACTGCTGAACTATGGGTTTTGAGGTAGGGTGAAGGAAAAACCTCCAGCAAAATACGGAAGATAATTCCACGACCTTACTGCCAAAAAACGGCAATCTCGGCGGAATTACCTATGGACTCTGTAAATGGGGACTAACACTGCCATACTGCTACTTGTATTCCAGCAGTAATTCCGCCGAACCACGTGGTGGTAACAGTAAATCTGTTTAGTGGTATCTCGGTGGATTTCCCGCCCAGATTTCACTAAACCCATAATAAGGCCCTTAAAATGTGCTATTCAGAACGCTGTTTAGAAGTTGGATAACTCATGTCGTGATCAGCGTGCAGAAATATTTTAAACAATGTTTGCATAAAAAGTATTTTCTGGTTACAGCACGCAGATATTTCATATTTTACTCATGTTGTTTTACCATTACAAACCACACATAGACTCGCACAACAGCACACAACGACTACCAACCATAAAACACCCCAGGCCCAGCCAACAGACCCACCGGGCTGAGGCTGCCAACAGCACATCATTGCTCTCTTGCACTTTTCCAGCGTATTCCCACTAACTCACCCCTCCCACCCTTTTTCAGAGCTGCCAGAGCGCAAGGGGGCCACTCCGGTGGTAATAGTGTGCGGTACAAATATCCATTAACATTAACATTACCATTACCACCATCATGTTGGTAGTCTTGTTAGCAGTTGTTTTTTGGCAAAATTCTGCATGTGGTAATGGAGTTTTATGAGCGAAATCCACCCAGCTCCTAATAAGGGCCTAAGCATGATTAACCACGATCAAGACGTTGAGTGGCCAATATATGTGATTTATTGACTTCTAGCTCAATTCCACAAGGCCCTCCTCAGTGGTCTTAAGATGGTGGAGCTTTTGTTTTTCGCCAGTGATGCCCTTCTAGAAATCCTTCCTAACTTTTATTTGATGGTTCTGGGCAATGCAGTCTGTCGCGCCCCCATTTAGAGTTGGGCGCGTGGTGTTGAAGTGGTGCTGAATCTGGCTCTCCACTCACCACCTTAGTCATAGCTGCAGTGTGAATGGCGATCCTCACAGCAGAGTCCCTCTCCCATTTGCCTTACACACATATTCCCGCTGCCCATTGGCGAAACAGGCAGGGAGGTTGGAATGGAAAATTAACCTTATGTATTAACCTTTAAGCAGTCCCATTACAAACTTTAATAAGAAATGTATTGTACTTCCATTTTGATTTCTTCAGCTTTGGATAATATGTGGGATTCCTGTGGAAGAGAGGTGTGACCTGTGGGCAATAGTATCGCTATGCACATCCCGTTGAAACACATGGTGGTCAAAAATCACATTAATCTGTCAATGCAAACCAATGTCCTGAGAAAAGGAGTCCTTTACAACTTTTCAAAATAAGTGATTCAGCATTGAGGCCATACAAATGGGGAAAGAGCGCTATATAAATAACCAAATACAATACAATTGCTGCACAATAAATGAGATACATGAATTCTAAGTTGAATTATTGACAAATAATCATGTTAAATAGTCCAGGTGAATTATTGACTAATAAATGGGCTCGTTGTTGAACAATCTATTTCTGTGTTCTATGGGAGATTGTTATTATGTATCACCTACATATTAATATAAGCATTATAATACAAAGAATCCATCAGCTGAATTCTCTTATTTGATGGCAATCCTCCAACTTTAGTTCCAAGGCAGACCAAAAGCATGTATCTTAAGGG
The DNA here is from genome assembly GCF_040938575.1 of Ambystoma mexicanum. Classification (NCBI taxonomy): domain Eukaryota; kingdom Metazoa; phylum Chordata; class Amphibia; order Caudata; family Ambystomatidae; genus Ambystoma; species Ambystoma mexicanum. Next base: position 608,697,935 of record NC_090924.1, read on the forward strand.
GTTGTGCGTTGTAGTTAAACCCACCAGACAGGACGAGAACTAGAAAATGTTCACAGCTAAAGCTTGAGAGATTCAAAACCTAGTTTGCGTAACGTCCATTGAATATACATATCTTTGCTGACAAGACATAACGTGTATTTAAACATGCAGTTCTATTTGGACTTTTCGTTACTCAAATGGATATCAAGTTACTCTGTCTTCTTGTTGCTGCCCTCCTGATTGCCAGCCCCGATAGCTCCAGGCAGCAGTTAGTTAAGAGATAGCCTATTTGCCTGGATTTGGGAAGCTAATGTCCACTTCTAAACATGGGACCTCTGGATTCCTCCTGACACATACATGTATAAACAGTTGCGCACAAGGCATCTACCTTGTATGTATTCATTATGGAATGGTGGGGGTTAGGGTTCGAGGTGTGTGTGTGTGTGTGTGTGTGTGTGTGCGTCTGTGCAATGATCTATTCTCCATAAGAGAGAGATTTCATGGGTTGTATATGCTCAGAGCTACTGCTGCTGAACTATTGCAATGTGATTTTAGCAGCAGGCCTGGACGCAGTGCACCCCCAGTATAGGACTCCATTTTGTCAGTGGTTGTGACTTGTTACGTCTGTGGCAGTACTAGCCTTTTGGCTGCAGATATCCATGCTAGAAGTTGGTCCTGAAATGCTACATTATTTTCTAATGTTTCCTCTGTAAAGACTCGCTCCCTGCCCTGGAAATGCCCATGGGCAGGGCCGGTCTTACAACAGATTGCACCCCAGGCGGGAAGCATCGTTGGCGCCCCCGTGCCCCGACCTGTGATCTCATGCATGTGTTATGGGCTGAGGAGCGGGAGTGGGGACTATGAGTTAACAAAATGGTCAATTCTGGCATCTGCTGAATTTCATGAACCTCAGAAAACAGCAATAAGAGGGTCAAACCCCAACAGGCCTGGTTATGTTAGTCTGCTTTTGCTCTTCATTTTTAGAAACAATTACCAGTTTGCTGCTCTGACTCAGGTCAGAGAATCAGCAATTTCAGATCTACACTAATGTCATTCGTATGACCTCAAACATTTAGCCACTCTTAAAAGGTGATGAACTGGTCTTGAACAGTATTACTCAAACCTCCAAGAACAAGCACCAGCAACAGACCCACCGATAGCTGTACAAGCCCGTCTATCTCAGCATTAAAATACATGCATTTATGCAAGATGTATTGCATCAAATATTTCACGGGAAGTTAAATATATTTAGGAGGTACACACGTAAAGAATATCACTACTCCATGTGAGTTGTAAAGTCTACTTTAAACATATGCAGAGAGTTAACGTGCATGTACAATTCAAAATAGCTCCCAATGTTAATGTTGGAGAGGTGGCTTTCTAAAATTATGACATTACAATGTGGACTTTACATTGAACCACACTGCAGTGCATTACCGTGGTAGAGAAATGGCAGTTCGAGTATTGGGGTTTGTTTCGCTCATGCTTGTGAACTCTCAAAATTCTTAAATGTTTTTTTCGTGATCACTCATTTTAGCTTCCGACAGCACCATGAAACTGTAAAATCGCAAGGAAAAATGATGTTTACCATCCCAACATAAAAACAAAAAAAACAAAAATTCTTAAAGGGTGGAAGATGACCTTTTCTTGGGACTCGTTAAGTTTACTTTTTGCAAATAACTAGTCGCATGCTGCTTGAATAACAGCGGCCCTTGCACATTGTGCAGTGTATAGACGAATTTCATTTCAAGGGACTTGGAGTACTGCAGGTAGCAGGGGAAGCATCTCCAGTGTACCCCAAGCGTAGTGGCTTTGCCCTCCACCCTCACCCCCCAGCCTTGCAGCCCTGCGCTTTTTCACATTCTCCATTATAGTAAAGCACATTGTCCCGAGCTTGGGAGAGAAATGGACTATGCAGAAGGAGCTTCCTCCCCAGGGTGTGTTTACCTGCTAGTGTATTAAATGCAGAAATGGGTGGCATCAAGAGCCCCACACTCTGAAACATATTTTGCACACTGGTTGGTCACACGACAGAAAGTGTGAGCAGGTGATTCCCTAACACTTGAACCATTCTTTAGAGACCTGGCTTTGATTAATGTGGCGTTAGCTAGTCATGGCCATTTCCCAGCGTTTGTGTTAAAGGAGATCAGAAGCTACACCGTGCAGGGTATTTTAAAGGCATGAATTGATGTTACAGCATGTCGCCCCCAATGGAACAAAGAAAGTGAAGCATGCATCCTGCAAGTCTGGGTATTTGCATTATACGGAAGGCGGACCAACCGTCCACAGAGACGGTTTCTACTGTAGTTGCTGAGTCGCTTTCCCAAGCCAGCTGCTGTGCAGACTTTGCTCAGTTTTTGGTCGAGCGCCTGCGTCCATCCTTAACACCATCATTCACAAGGTGCGTTCGTGTAGGTGTTTGTTTATCTCGTTAGACTAACGTGATTGCTATTCCAAACAAAAGAAACACAACGACAAAGAAGATTATAAGACAAGTATGAGCGAACAGTGAAATGTATGAAACTCTTCCACTAAAAAAAAGTCAGCAGTGCATGCCCAGGAAAGTGGAAACGATGAACAATATGCTCAGGAGCGGAAACTAAGGGGGCGTATTCACCCCCAAACTGGCCCAAGCATGGTACTGGCCCCCAGGCACTCGCCCTCGAAGTGATTTTGGCCCGGCCAATGGACCGACCAATCCAACCCTGCTGGAACGTGCAACTGTCTAAGATCTTCTGACAGTGACACTCTGCCCAGGTCTTCCGAAAACCGGCCTTTTGATCTACTGAGGAGAGTCCACCACCAGTGCTCGCTTCCTTTTTCATGACTACTTGAGCCTTGACAAAAGTGTCTAGCTTTGTGGCCTCCAGAGGCTGTTCTTGGAGGGCCCAGTCATCTCTGCAATACCATTTTAAAATTAATAAAATGCCTATGCAGCAATAGGCCTCACCTGCGAGAACGGGAGGAAAGAAGTGTGCGTGCCTCAGCAGGCTGTAGTTACTGCCAGGTTTCCTGAAACAAGGCCAATCAGCGAGGGCAGGATGCAGCAACTGTTTGTATTTGCTGATTCTGCTGCTGCTTGGCAGTGTGTGCTTGTGATGGGAACAAATTCAGGATTTAGTGACCCACTCGCTCCTCTTTTCTGTAATGGCCGGGGCCGACAACACCATCCAGCCCCAATCAATCCACACTTCAGTGTCAGTGCCTGCCCATAGCCTGGAGAAGGGCACACCGCACGTGCGCCCGTGGGCCTGTCTGGCGCCAGCAGCGCCGGCGCCACCCGGGGCCAGGGGAAGGTAATAAAGCAACAAATGTTGCTAATTTATTTGCCAATTGCCCTGCCCTGCCTGAGGGCCGAGGCCAGGCCCGTTTCTTGGCCTGTGCGAGGCGGGCAACTGCCCGGGGTGCAATAGCCCCGGGGGGGGCAATTGCCTTGGTCCCTGGAGCCTCTGGAGGGGATGGAATTCCCCAGTTTGTGGGGCCGCGCATTGACGTGGGGAAAGTTCCGCAGGTCAGGTGCTGACGCTGCCCCTTCCGACTGTAATGTCACGTAGTATAAAGTACGTGACATTACAGAAGTCAGAGGCTTCCTCTGACCACTTTCATAGCGCTTGGGGTGGGGGGCATAAGCACACCAATAAAAACACTTTAGGTCCCCCTGCAGCTAAGACCAGCCCCTTCCATCACAATGCCGGCAGGAAACTGCTAATGGTGGCCCATTAGTCACTAAATGGTTTCGTGCTGGCATTGAGATGGGAGGGGAGGTGCAGTGGGCTGTGGGGAGTGGGCGTGCCTTGCAGGGACGCACCGTGGGCCCCGACACGGTACAAGCAGAGACCCGTTTGGGCCCATGGTGAGTCCCTGCAAGCCCAGAAAATGGCCAAAATAATAGTTTAAAGTAGCGCAATTTCTTTCATGTCGCTTCTTTTCCAAACTATATATCAATTACACTTTAAACCACTTCCATGGCACTGGTGATGAGTTACTTCACTATGCGGCTAATAGTTTTGAGCAGTGTTGCTGAGCAAATATTCTTTTAAACTACGAACCGGTTTATTTATTTATTTATGCAATGTTTGTCGAGTACATGGAGACGGATAATTTATTTATTTATACAATGTTTGTCGGATACCTGTATCCGACACACATTGCATAAATAAATAAATATGCAGGTACCCGACAAACATTGCATGAATAAATAAATAATCCTGGTCCATGAATCCTTACAACAGTCAAGTCTTTACTGTATCAAAGCATACACTTGATTCCCATTCAAAGAATGTTAAAGTGATTGTTTATTGGGTTCAGGTGTCTCCTTGTCATTCCCCTTTTGGCTTAGGTTGCCTCCAAACCCCCTTCAGCATCTTGTGTTCTTTGTTGGTTGTATATCCTGCATCCTGTGCCATATTCATGGTCTCTTGGTTGGTGTGCCCAGTCCTCATTATCTGCAGCCTAAGTAGGACTGGGGCATAAAATTGTCTTGGGCACCAGTGAAAAAGTTTCCCACTGTTGCAAAAGGCAATTCATTCCTTGTGTGGCGGACTGTTTGACTTTGGGTAGGAGTTCTTTAACGGTGTAGTTTGAGAATGGCGCGCAGGGTGCAGTGGGAGTAGTGCGTGGGGTGCGGTGGGAGTGGTGCGCAGTGGGAGTGGAGCGCGGGGTGCAGTGGGAGTGGCGCATGGGATGGGGTGTGAGGGGGGGCATTCCTAGTGTTTCGCCCTGGGAACCAAATGGACAAGAAACTGCCCTGGCCTAGGCCACAGCCTGCAGCAGTGCCAGTGGTAGAATACAAGTGTAACACGTTCGTTTCCTAACATTACAAAAATGAACAGGCACATTCATTTTTATAATGTTAGGAAACGAACGTGTTACATGTGTATTCTAGCACTGGCACTGTAGACTGCTGGTGCAGCGCCCCCTACAGGCTGACTGACGCAAAGACTGGCCCTGCCCATGGGTGCCGATTCACAAAGGCTGATCACAAATCTAGGAGGCCAGAGTGTGCATCAAAGTTCTGTGGGCAGCCAGGACATGTCACATATGAGGCCTGCCTGTTGTGGTAGGGCCAGGCACCCAGTGCAGTTGTTGAGTAGGCCAGCCTCCGTAAAAGCAAAGTATTCAGAATGACCTTGACAGATATCTTTGTGTTGACTCCCAAAAGCCAGGGGGATTATGGGAAGTGGCCCCAGAACCCTTCACACAGGTAAGTGTTGGGGGGCACACGCCATCCAGTGCGTCATACTGAGGTATCACTTTGAGCAGTCTGTCAGGAGCCTTTGGGCCAGCATGGCAGCAAAGGATGGCAGGGGCCAGTTTCTTCTCCAAGGTCATTGATATCCGTGTGGCACTGAAGTGGGATTAAATCAGGCCTCCTGGGGGCATGAGACCAGCATAGAAATTAAGCACTGGGTGCATTGTGCCCCGGCTAGGGATATCCAGACCTTGGTCGCAAGTGAAGAGACAAGAGCAGCAGGTGAAGGTAACGGGTACAGGAGAGAGAGAGGTTAAATGCACATTAAATATATATATATTGGTGAGAAAGAGGGGTGTGGAGTGGGTTCGTGATAGTCTGCAGGCCTGCAGAGTCTGCTTAGAATGATACAAGCAGAGCATGCACTGATCAGGAAAGGGAACACCCCTTAATGTGTGAATCATTCTCAGTCGTCACCACCAGCCAACCTTCCAGCTTGCAAGGACACGTTGCATGGATCTCAGGTTACTTCATGTTGAAAAGCCAGACTGCACATGAGTATTCCCCTACCGTCGCTGTTATGGGACATCTCAACATAGCAACTTCCCACAGCCCAGTGACAGAAGCATTGCCTATGCTGGAGCCCAGTGCTATCCTGCTAGCCTGCTTCTGAATGTAAGGCAAGCATGTACGATAAGTCATTTGTATCTGAGGCTCCCCTGCCTTGTCATCTGCACTGGATCATGACAGTACTAAAAAAAGAACGTGGCCTTTTGCCATCTTCTTTCTTCCTCATGATTAGGCTAGTTTGGTCAAATCCAATTACAATACCCCTAAAAGAAAAGGTCCCTTCTCTGGGTTTATTTAAACAATTCCAAAAATGTCCACTAGATGGCAGGAGATCCTTTTCTAGAACGGGTAGTTGACCTGATTGACCGCACCTGGATGATGTGACGTTTCCCTGTGCTTCTCTATTGCTTGTTTTTTTTTCTTCTCCTCCATGTCTTCTGTGTTGATGACTGTGCTTCATTCGAGTAGCTTATGGACTCACACTGGTACATTCCATGGGACAGCAACTGTCCCATGGACTGTAAATATTGCCATGCATTAGATACTAACACACTTGCCAATGTTAATATGTACCACACCTTAGAGAGAACTGTGAAGATTAACCTGTGCTGCATCTAGATGGACTGTGAATGTTAGCAGATGCCACACATAGATAGTATTGTGAAAGTCAGCATGTGCCACACTTAGATGGATCTTGAATGTTAGGAAGTCTCACACTCAGAACTGCAAACATTAACCTGTATCGCATCTTGACAGGACTGTGAACATTAGCATCTGCCACACTTAGATGGAATTGTGAAGCTTAGCAAGTGCCACACTTAGAATTGTGAATAGTAGCCTGCGTTGCATCTAGATAGGACTGTGAATGTTAGCATCTGCCACACTTAGATGGAACTGTGAAGGTTAGCAAATGCCACACCTAGAATTGTGAACATTAGCCTGCGTCGCATCTAGACAGGACTGTGAATGTTAGCATCTGCCACACTTAGACGGAATTGTGAAGGTTAGCAAGTGCCACACCTAGAATTGTGAACATTAGCCTGCGTCGCATCTAGCCAGGACTGTGAATGTTAGCATCTGCCACACTTAGACGGAATTGTGAAGGTTAGCAAGTGCCACACCTAGAATTGTGAACATTAGCCTGCGTCGCATCTAGCCAGGACTGTGAATGTTAGCATCTGCCACACTTAGACGGAATTGAGAAGCTTAGCAAGTGCCACACTTAGAATTGTGAACAGTAGCCTGTGTCGCATCTAGACAGGACTGTGAATGTTAGCATTGCCACACTTAGATGGAACTGTGAAGGTTAGCAAATGCCACACCTAGAATTGTGAACATTAGCCTGCGTCGCATCTAGACAGGACTGTGAATGTTAGCATCTGCCACACTTAGACGGAATTGTGAAGGTTAGCAAGTGCCACACCTAGAATTGTGAACATTAGCCTGCGTCGCATCTAGCCAGGACTGTGAATGTTAGCATCTGCCACACTTAGACGGAATTGTGAAGGTTAGCAAGTGCCACACCTAGAATTGTGAACATTAGCCTGTGTCGCATCTAGCCAGGACTGTGAATGTTAGCATCTGCCACACTTAGACGGAATTGAGAAGCTTAGCAAGTGCCACACTTAGAATTGTGAACAGTAGCCTGTGTCGCATCTAGACAGGACTGTGAATGTTAGCATTGCCACACTTAGATGGAACTGTGAAGGTTAGCAAATGCCACACCTAGAATTGTGAACATTAGCCTGCGTCGCATCTAGACAGGACTGTGAATGTTAGCATTGCCACACTTAGATGGAACTGTGATGGTTAACAAATGCCACACCTAGAATTGTGAACATTAGCCTGCGTCGCATCTAGACAGGACTGTGAATGTTAGCATTGCCACACTTAGACGGAACTGTGAAGGTTAGCAAATGCCACACCTAGAATTGAGAACATTAGCCTGCGTCGCATCTAGACAGGACTGTGAATGTTAGCATTGCCACACTTAGATGGAACTGTGAAGGTTAACAAATGCCACACCTAGAATTGTGAACATTAGCCTGCGTCGCATCTAGACAGGACTGTGAATGTTAGCATTGCCACACTTAGATGGAACTGTGAAGGTTAACAAATGCCACACCTAGAATTGAGAACATTAGCCTGCGTCGCATCTTGATAGGACTGTGAACATTAGTATCTGCCACACTTAGATAAAATTTGAATGTTAGCATGTCCAACACTTAGATGGAATGGTGACCAGTAGCCTGCGTCGCATCTAAACAGGATTGCGAATGTTAGCATTTGCCACACTTAGACAGAATTGTGAATATTAGCATGTTAAATATCGTATAACCCACTAACCAAAAATACTTAACACCTCTACATACATATCTCACTCAAAAAACTCACACAACCATCTCTCGCACAACAACCCGCACGCACTTCACAACACTGCAACAACACATAAGCCGCACCAAAAGCATGCGTGGACTGACATCGATCCAATACACGCATCAAAGCTCAGCACGCGGTCTATACCGAGTTGAAGCTCCCAAAAAAACCCACTCCTCTCACTATCCTACTCCCTCTTCATCTTACTAACCCATCCCACCTTCTCATTTGCAGATCCGCCAGAGCGCCTGGGGAACAACTCCGTTGGTGACGGTGCGCAGTACAAATACCTTTAACATTTAACATTTAACAGCAGGATCAGCGTTGATGGCCCCATGCTGCTGCCCAATCCATTGAGTTGTGCCAATCCTGAAGGCAAAAGGTCACAAGCTTACCCAGGAATGTTTTGGGTTTTGGGGCCAGCCTGTTTTGCATAACAGATTGTTCATTGGTCAGAATTAGGGCTCTGATCAACAAGCAGAGAGACAGGGCCGTGGGTCAGTAGGAGCATTACATTGGGCTTCTGTCGCCCAATTGTAACACGTGGAGGGTGTATCACTGAGCTTAGGTTGTGCAGCTCGTTCGCAGAGCCAGTAAAATCTATGGGTTTTTTATTGCAACAAAATTGTTTATTGAAGGTCAATTTTTCGAAAATCATAGATCTCCGCCTTTTCTCCCTTTCCTCATGTGCAGGGTTGAAGCGACCAGAATCGGCATCCGAAATGAGGACAGTTAGCGAGAGCAAGGGGGTGGGGGGGGGGTGACAGACTAACGTTGGAGCAGCTTGGTTCATTTGTGAACTTTGCTGGTCAGTGCACAGCATGGCCGGCCTTAGGGCAGGGCGGGCGACCGCCCGGGTGCCATTAGCCGCCTCAGCGCGCCAGCTCAGAGGAGTCTTTCAAGGGCTCCCCCAAACTGGCGTAGTGAGGGAAAGCGCGGCAGGCGCCTTATTGTTATTAAATGTGCCCGTGGCAGCGGGGTGCATTTAATAACAATAGGGTGCTGATGCTTTTGCATCAGCACCCTATTGAGATTATTACCTCCCCGCTCCGATGCCGGAGCCAGGTGGTTTTCATTCGCTCATGCATTAGCATGAGGGCCCTGTTCCAATGATTAACTCCCTGCTCAGGCGCCGGTCCGGGGAGGTAAAATACAAATTGGCACCCTCTCACCCCGCTCCCGACATTGACCAGGGGCGCAAGAGGGAGGGGGGCACATTTTTCCTAAACCGCCCGGTGCGCTGGTGCTGCGAAGGCCACCACTGGTGCACAGTAAGTCTGTGCATAGATGCTGTCCGGGGTCCGTCGCTTCTTCATAGTTTTCTGTCTTTAAAGTTTAACAGTGAACATCACTAACATTCCTTTTACTGAGGACAGCAGTTCTGAAGGGTCATTCACACAGAGATGTGTGTGGCAGGGGCTGCATTTTTCCCTATGGAACCAGGGGACTTAAGTTGCATTCACCTGACCCCCTGCAAATGGCTCCATCACCATGAGCCTTCGGTCCTTCTTTTGGAAAAATAAGTAGTGCAAACAAACAGTTTAGCTCCATCGTTGTGTACTGTATTGATCACAGACCCACATTTTCAGAACAGCTGTGAGAAAGAGACCATTGCTCTGCCGGAAGTCATAGGGCCTCAATACGAGTTTGGAGGTAAACCGGGTACCGGGTCCGGGTCCCAAAAATAGGGAATTACCGGGCCATGCTGGCTTTAGCAGGCCCGGTAATTCCCATTCTCGGGACCCGGACCCGGTACATCCCCATTCCCAATTGAGCCCCTATAGGGCTCAATGAGAATGGGGAGGATGCTAACAACGGGCCCGTTAACGACGGGCCCAGTGTTAGCATCCTGGTCTGCTAGCAGGTGCTGCTAAGGACGTCTGGTCTGACCAAGCGTCCAGAGCGGCACCCGCGAGCAGACCTGGGATTGAGGCGGTAGAGTGATAACGGCACATAGAGATGAAGTCATGTTAAAGGAGCCGCAAACACCTCCTTGACCTAGGTGTAAAAGTGTCATTCACTGCCTCCATTTTTCTTTAGCCTTCAACTAACTGTGCCTCCCCGAGCATGTTGATTATCAGACTATGGGCCTCATTACACGGTAGGCGGTGGACCAAGGTGCTATTAGCACCTTGGTCCATGCCGGTAAAATACCGGCAACGCCTTGGAGGAAAGGGGAATTACCCCCTTATTCCAAGGTTGGCGGGGCGGTAATTCCCCCTTCCCTCATTGCCCTTCCCCATTCCCATTTTTGCCCCATAGGGCTCTATGGGAATGGGAAAGGTGCTAACTACGGTGCCGCAAATTGTGGTACCGTAATTAGCACCCTGGTCCCTTTGCGGGTTGGTTTTTAACACCTGCTAAAGAGCAGGTGTTAAAGTACCAACCCGCAAAGGGACCTCGTAGTAAGGCGGTAAGGGTTTACCGGTACCGGTGACCTTACCGGTACCGGTAAACCCTTACCGCACTACGTGTAATGAGACCCTATGTCTTTAATTGCCTATATTTGCGACTAACTCAAAACCTGAATAGAAGAAAATGGGAAACAGAAAGGTGGTCTTTTTTTCAGAAGGCAACCCACAGCTTCTCTTTAGGGCAGCGCAGTTGTGAAACTTTGACCGGGGGAAAGCGGAATAAAAAATACATTCATGAAGGGGCACCTGGGGCTTCAGCGAACAATACAACATGTTAATGCCCTCTGTATTGTACACCACGCCTCCTATAGTCACAGTGCGTCATTCATTCAGGACACATTTTCCCCGTATGCCCCTGTCGATCTCTTCGCTCTGCAAACGCCCTACGTATTCAGGTGCCTCGGTTTCAGCGCTCTAGACTGGGCGGCCGCACCTTTTCCGTTGCAGCTTCCAACCTTTGGAACACTCTCCCACTCTCTATCGGCTCCATAGAAGACCATCTGGCGTTTCACTGCCAAATCAAAACATTTAAAAAACAATTCTGTTACTTTTTCTGTCTTTTCTGTGTGGGTCCTCCTCCAGCTCTAAGAAGCCTTCAGGTGACCATTGCGCTCTATAAGAATAGAATAACATAACATAACGAGAGACTGTCTGATCTCTCCGAGAACCAGAGCTCACACACACGTCACTTTAGAGTAGTAGCAAAATACAGTTTTATTGTCTTGCGAGACAATCAATAGAGCCACATGCTTACTCTACCAGAGCAATCCCACAACAAATCGACCCACCCACCAGATCTCTGCCTTCACAGGTTATGACCCCATGACCAAATCAAAACTGAGGAGAAGCCCCTTTGAACAATAGTCGACTGTCCAGTGTCTCTGAGAGGCAGCCTGCCTTCTCCGTCCCACCTTTTCCAGAATGTTCTTATAGTCTGATATCAATGTGGATGACTCCGCCAGGCAGATCACCTGACTAGGATCCTTTTAAGAACCTCCCATGCAAATGACAACCAGATTACCATTTTCCATATTCCATATGCCAGTACTTTTCCATTGATACCTGATTTAACCGTCGATTCGCATGTCCGTGCCATGTGACACCTTTGGTGCCTCACACAGATATGCTCCATTGCATGCTTCTATATTCCGCGCTGTGTGACGCATTTACTTTAAAAATTAGTTTAACAGAACATTATGACTTTCTGGTCCATGCTATTACCAAGGCAGCACATTTGGAATACCTGTCCAACATGCTCTCCAAACTCCAAACACTGAAAGTTACCCTCAGTTGGGCAAAATGAAAGTTTCTGAAGGCAAACCTGGATCTCTTTGGATATATTTTTCAGGTACCCACCCTGCCTCTGGGCCCCAATAATGTCACCAACGGTCGAAAGCCACTAATCCCTCCGAAATGCGTATTTTCCTGGGGATGGTGGCCTACTGGGAACATTCATACCAATCTGGTGACCATCTCAGATCCGTTGCACAGCCTTTAAACAGGGGTTATAGAGAAATCAACATGCTTAGACGTAGTGAGCGGAGGGCCTTCTCTCAAGGGACTCGGGAATAGTGATTCCCACAGCATTGGTTAAAGGCAGTTGCTCTTCGCTCACTAAAGTCCTCAAGTTGTAGTTACAAGTTCGGGGTTGAATAAGTCAGTTGCAGCTGTCTCTGGTGTCAAGCACATGAAACGCACGGCAGATCACACCCAAATGAGTCCCCCCAGCACAGCCCCAGACACTGAGTGCAAGTAAACATGGATTTCAGGACAACCCAGATATTCCAGCACTTTGTTCTTGAATGGAGCAGGTACCGGAGGGCAGGTTTATGCCGTCCATTGCAGCAGACAGCGTGATTACAGCTTTAGAAAGAATTTCTGAAACATAGTCTTCCTGAGTCAGTGCTCACCGACAATGGTCCACCCTTCCAGGGGCAAGATTTCTAGGAGATCCTAAATCCATAGGGATTGGCAAAGGTCAATCATGCCAATGTGGCCCAGGGCTGGTGGAGATGTCATCGTAGGAGTCATGTGCACAGTGAACAGGGTCATTCGTATTGAAGTGAGCAAGGGGAAAAATCTCAAAAGTGTCCTGTAGCAGTTTCTTCAGGAGTACCACAACACGCCTCACTTACCAACGGTGGCTTCTCATGAGGATGGACTCATGGAAAGACTAATAAGGGAAATACTGAAGAACCACCCGAACAGGACAGTCCCACAGATTGAGAATAGGGTGGTATGTGCTAATATAGTGTCAGGGTTGGAAAAACTATAGAGAGCCAAAGACCCCATATCAATTCCTCTACCATGTTGATAGGTAACGCAGTCCTGATGAGGAACAGAAACGCTAACCAAACGTTAAGCACGCCATTTGCGCCAGACCCAGGGACAATCTCTGAGATGAAGGAATCAATGATCCCGGGCAAACAGAGGATCACAAGGAGTAACCAGGGGCATCTTCAAGAGGCTGAACGGTGCGACAGAAAGGGCGCCATCTGCCGACGATAACCTCAGCAGGCGTGGGTTGGACTGTAAGAACGACAAAGGGGAAAGGGCAATGAACCCATCCCAAGAGGATGAAGACCAGATTTTGTAAGACGACTATTCAATCACATGTTCCTGCCACAAGAGACCCGAAGTCTGATCGTCCTCATCACCCACCTGTGCTGCAGCGGCTGTCTCCGGAAGCCATCCGGAATCAGAGGTGGGAGACGACGACTCTGCCTCACCCATTCCAGGACAATGTAACGTATGGGTATCACTCACATATAAGTATAAGAGACTACTTTAATGCCCACGTTCGAGTTTCAAGTGAAGAAATGTTTTGGGGGGAGTTTACACTTCCCATCGCGTTGGGTGTGGAGGGATGTTACATTCTACTTGTTGGCAGCTTAATAACCTGCTTGGTATCATTATCCCAGTTGATATAGGGGTTAGAACTATATGTGGGCATGACCTGTCAGAATACCCAAGTGCCGTCTACACGTCTTTATTTCACGGTCCTATAGAGTGTTAGAAACTACATAAGTCGCCATCAAGAGTGGAGCACCTGCTCTCACCACATCATCTCTGAGGAGCAGAGAACAGAGAGCTCCAGGGCCTTCCTCTGTTGATATCCAAACACTCCACCAGTTGGCGAAGCATCTGACTGGCAACCACATTTAGTGTAAATCTTGCACTAACAACGAAGATCACCGATCAAACCCCCTGTTGCCCACGTGGACTATCAGACTGAGTGCCTACCCATTGATGAAACATGCAGATCTGCATGCACTGTGGTTGTGGGAACTAGGGATGGGGTCCTAGTATAATTAATTCACTAGATGCTCTGTGTATATCAGCCCACCTGTGTCAGTGCTACAGGAGGGCACGTGTCTACTGTGGCAATGAGGCCAATTTGATATTGGAAGGTGTTGGTGGCGGTGAGTGTACAGGAGTAAAGCACTATCCGGCTTTACGTCCCATGTCTTTGTTCACTTGGAGTTTCAAAGCGTGCTGTGTGCTCTGCCATTTCTGCAAGGCAGTGGGCAGGGGTGTCGCTAGGTCTGGAAAAGATCTGGGACTACGCTAATATCGGGACTGTCGGGAGTCGGGGCTAGCTTGCCTTTTTGGTTGTAGCCTCTAAGCTTCTATCCGGAGCCACATCCAAGAGACCCAGGGCTATAGCCCCCCCAGCACTCCCCTAGCAACGCCTCCACCCAGGGGTGTTGCTAGGTCTGGTAAAGATATGGTACTATGCCAATGCCGGGACTGTTGGGACTCAGGGCTAGCTAGCCTTTTGGTTGTAGCCCCTGAGGTTCTATCAAGGGGCTACATCCAGGAGGCCCGGGGGCTATAGCCTCGCCTGTGCTCGCCTAGCAATGCCTACATCCAGGGGTGTTGCTAGGTCTGGAAAAGATCTGGGAATATGCTAATTTCGGGACTGTTGGGACTCGGGGCTAGCTAGCCTTTTGGTTGTAGCTCCTGAACTTCTATGCAGGGCTAAAAGGCCCAGGGCTATAGCCCGCTCAGCCCCCCCCCTAACAACACCTCTGGCAGTGGCACAAACCTGCCCTACGTAGCACCTCTGACAATGGGAAAAGGTATTTAGATCTTAACATTGCATGTTTCGACAAGTGCAGTGGCCACATTAAGATGGACGAGTTTCACACATTCACTATGCAAAGGTGCTAAATCCGTCTATGGGTTTCCACAGTGAAATGTTATGGTAACATCACCACCTTGGAGCACTAATGAAGAGGCTGGTGGTGAGTCAGAGTTATGCTATGTTTCAAAGCATTTATACTGCACCAAATCACCGCCATAATGGTCTCATAGGAGCAAGACTTGTCTGGAAGTTGGTGCATTGTGCCTGCACTAGGGGTATCCAGACCTTGGCCTGCGGAAGAAGAGGGAAATGGATAGCGGTGATGTGGTATAGGAAAGATAAAACAAACAGAATTCATGCAGAGATAAGGTAGGGGAAAGGGAGTGGGCAGATGTTGCGATAATGTGGCCGCATGTTGATCCAGCCAACTATGGATCGTAGATGCGGAGTGCCGAAAAAGGTGGAGGGTGGAGACAGAGGTGTGTCTAGGGAGCAGCAAGTGTTTACTAGAGGGAAGTTTGAAGAAAGATACGTCGAAATACATATTTGGAGTGTTTGGCTGTATGGTGGACTTAAGCGAATCCCCTTAAAACATTGGTTATCTTTTGTTGTTAGGTAACCCCCTTTCTCATCTTTCCTTTATTACCTTTACTTTCTATCATGAAAACCTTTAAGTAACACTACAAAGGTTTTGCCTATTCTTTCACATTTTCATTTTCCAGTTTGTGCCACCCAATACAAATAAAAAACCCAATAAAAGCACAGTTTCTGAATACACTGGAAAAAGACAGTTGTCTGTGTTCTTTTTGCATGTATGTGTTTAGATGGAAAGCAACTGAACACTGCACATTAGAGGTAGTGGTACATAGTGGGCGGAGATCATCTTGACAGTCTATGGTCCTCATTTGGCGGTGAAGCGTTCCTTGAAGAGCAGTGTCTTCAGTTCTTTCCTGAATCGCAGGAGGGAAGGAGTCCGCTCGATGTTATCAAGAAGGTTGTTCCAGAGCATGAGAGCCTAGCGGGAGAATGCTTGTTTTTTGGTCTTCTCCATCTTGCGCTTGTTGGTTTCCAGTCTGGCGATATCTTGGCTCCTGGTGTTGCATTGTTCTCCACAGATGATGATCTGTTTAGTTAAGTTTGATGACGTCTTGGACATTAGACCTTTGTAGGCGATGCAGGATGTATTGAAGTGACACAAGCTCGGAGGAGCAACTAGTGTTATTCCTTGAGAGTTTCTAATGCCCTTTACAGCGGTGCTAACAAAGCCATCACCCAAAGGCTACAAACTTTACAAAATAATGCTCTTAGAGCTGCACCTGGCATAAATAAAAGGGAGCACATTTCCGCTATTAGACGGCAACAAAAATGGCTCTCTACTGACAATAAAATCCATCTAAAAATAATCTCCTTGACCCTTAAAGCTCTTAATAATGCTGCTCCTAGTTACCTGACGGATAAAATAAAAAGAAAAACTTCTAACAGACCTACGAGAACTGCCAACTCCAACTGCCTGGTAGTAGTGCCTGGTAAATCAAATTACATTTTTCCTGCATTAAAGGATAGACTTCCCAACAGGATATTAGTTCGATTTAAAGGAATAGACATTTTGAAAATGTGTTGAAGGTAATTCCATATCTGGTTCCAAAAAGCATTCACCAACGAGAATTCAAACGACATCCATTTTTTAATGGTTCAAAGGCAAACTTTAGTTGGTGATTGTTGTCGAGGTTTGACCTTCCAGTATAGCTGTGAATCATCCATATAATGTTGGATTTTGATGTTCTATGTGGCCAGCAGTGCCTCCAATAGCTCCATGCTGTGGTCGAAGATGGCGGGGTGGGGGGGTGTTAGAGGCGGCAGCTCTCCACAGGTCACTGGGCATTGTTTGGAACGGCAGGTGCAAGCTTTGTCTGTTGGTGAGCTCTGAGTCAAACCATTGAAGGACCGTGGCATCGAATCCCATGCGGGAGGACAGGGTGTTGAGAAGCAATTTGTAGTAGACATTGTTTTGTTGGTTCATTATTTTAATGGTGTATGGATTTTGGCAAAGTCGGTTAGTGTGCAGATGAGCTGGATGAGGATGTTGAAGTTGGAAGGAGTGAGCGTGGAAGCCAGGTTGGTGAAGCTTTCTTCTAAGGCGTTGAAGGGGACGCTTTTAAATGAAGATTGTGTTGTCTTTGCTGGTTTCTGTTGCCCTCGGTTGGAGGGTTTTGAGTGCTGGAGCTTGATAAGTATGGCTTTGTGGTCAGCTCACTCAAGTTGTACAGTTGGGAAGCAGTCTATGTATGGGGATGCAGTGAATATAAGGCAGAGAGTGCTGCCTTTGGTGTGGGTGGGATGAGTTGTGAGATGTGATGGGTGCACAGGACATCATAGGGAGCTTCTTTGGTTGTCTTGCTTGCCTACGTTCATGGCAGACCGAGGTCTGCTAGTAAGATGTTGATGGAATGCTTGACAGTTGTTACAGTGATGAGGTCAGTGATTTCATCCAGGAAGGCTTTGTTACTCTGTGGTGGGTGGTAGATCAGGTGGAAAGTAGCAGTTGCGGTGTGCAAGAGAGGTAAGTGATTTTCAGAAGCTCAGTGGATATGGAGAGTGGGGGATCCTGAAGCAAGCATGTGCATGACGGCTTTTGGATGACTGCAAGGCCCTCGCTGGACTTTTCTGTATGGTCGACATGCTGGATGCTGTAATCATGTCCATTGAGGATGTGGGTGGAGGTGGGGGTAAGCCAAGTTTCTTTAATGAAGAGGGAGTCAAGGTCGTGCATGGTGATGATAGCAGCAGCATCTGCTGTGTGGACTACAGTGGAGCAGGAGGTTGCATGTGTGTTTCTGTGGAATCGAGCCAACAGGGCACGCCTGAAAGGGAGCACCGCCAAAGGCACAACGCTGAAAATGGCTGGCGGAAAATCGGCTGTGCCAAAACACGGTGTACAGCGCTTCGGGCGCCGGGCGAGGGACACCAGAGTGTAGAGGGTTTTAAAGGCAGAGGGATAGAGGGAGGGAGGCAGAAAGCAGTCACAGAAGCAAGGGAAAAAAGGAGGGAAAACAGGGGAAGAAACAGAGACACAACTAAGATAATTAGCACAAACACAGGGTTTTAAAAGCAGGGAGCAGGAGGAGGCACACAGTGGTGGTGAGTGGGTAGGGAAGGAGTCAAAAGAAGTGAGGAAAATAGAGGAGAATGAGGGAAAACATAGACAAAATGGAGACAAGCACGAACATGAGTTTTTAATATAGACAAAAATGGGAAGATACTAATAAATACAGATTCTGAAATGGTTTTAAAACACTGAAAAAAGCCGCCAGAATAAAAAAAAACAATGAAAATGGGAAACCCTAACATAAGAAAATGAAATTAAGATGTTGCCGTCTACGAGGCAGTTTATGAATCGTAATAGTCCTGGGGAGTTCTGCTACAATCACATTAAAAGTATAGGAGAGAGAAGCTCTAAAAAGTGGTAGTGCTGTCACATTAAAAATGGCGTTGATGGTCCAATCTCATGGTACAGAAGCCTTGCTGAGAAGTGACAATACCACTACGTAAAAAATATAGAAGCAGTGCTGAAAAGTACGCATTCTACAGTGCTAGCGGAGATGAAAGGTTCTAGTGCTGTTCAGATCTGATATTGAGTTCAGGCAGTTTCTGCAAACTTCCCACCAGTGTGTTTTGATAATAGCAATATTGTATATAGCGCTTCGTACTGGATTCGTCCTGTTTCTAAGCACTGTCCTCATTATTACCGACACATGGTGCTCAACTTCATGACGTCAGGAGGTTTGAGGACTGGGTCCTAGATCAACTCATCCTAGGTCCCTAGCCCATGTTGCACAGCATCCATTTGTTGCCATGGTGAGCATGTTGCACTTCAGCTGTATGTGCAGTACAGGGTGAACTCACTCTGCATACCAATTACATTCTTGCCATCTCTCCTAGGGCTTCTAACAAGGGCCTCGACACACAACTTTACAAAATAGAACTCTTTACATTCAACACAAGAAAGCTTATCCTTAATGAAATGTCGGGCCTATTGACTTTGTCAGTGCTTGTTTTTAAAGAGTCTCTTTCTGTCGCGGGCCTCGTCCTGCAAACCAATGTCTACGCCGGTCCCAGGTCTAAGTGTGACTACTTGATCGCGAAGGAATGCTTTAGTTACAGAAGAGCTTATGAAGGGCCTGGCAAGTGCTTTGCAATTCATGGCGCTTGTAGGCTTACTGTTCTTCGAGACTCAACTGGCGGTCTTTCCAGAGAAGGTGCACGCCTTGGATCTGGTCATGGGAACACAGAGCTCCCTTTCAAATGTTCACGGATAATTGCATGCACATTATTTGGCCTTGAATGGGGCAAAAACAGAGGTGCAGCAAAGGGGAAAGAGAGAGAGTTCACAGCAATTGGTGTTCCCTTGGACTGTGCCTTTCCGTGGCCGACTGCCCTTTAATCTGGCGATTTCCTGGCGATTTCCCAGCGGGCCTCTGTGCCATGGGCCTCTTTTGTCAGCGCGTTTTGATTTTTTTACATTGTGGTATGCAGCATACATCATTAAGATGTAGAAAAAAAACAGAATGTTAGCAGCAGTACTCAGATGTCTATTTGTTCACTGAAAATGGGAGCTGTGCAGTGCTGAGCAGAGAGGGATAATTCAGAGGCAAGCTGGGGGCTGTACCGGGGTGCAGGTCTCTATAATGGCGGAGAGCATCATTTCATGATCTGCTTTGTCTAGAGCTTTCAGAGGAAATGGGAATTGCAGTTACAGCATGAAAGAGAACTCTATGGCCTAATGCAGTTCCTAGGATCAGATGACCTGGGATATATTTGCCCTGCAGTATATTTGACCTTAGTGCACGTGCAAGACCCACAAAGGAATACATGGACACACCACTTATGCAGTGTGTTTTTACTAAAGTGATGCTATCTAGCCAGCTAAGCGTAGCACCATTTCTTGCCTGATGTCCCGGTGCCACCGGCGGCCCGGGATCTCAGGCGGTGGGAACTGTAAGTCACGGGAATGTGGACACGGACGCACCAGCACTGCAGCTAACCGGCCAGTGCTTCTGTGAAACCCATGCCTGCAGGGGACAGTGCTTACAGCAGGTCAGGCCTGCCGGGAGCACCGGCCCCTTGAAGGATTATTCGTAGTCTGGTGATCCGGGAAGGGTGCCAGTAACAATGACCGCCAGACTTGTAATGAGGCCAATCTTCAATCCACTCCCACAAACAGGCCATACCTGTGAACGCTCTTTCGCCATACCTAAATAGGCGCAAATACACGTAGACAGCCACTCCATGCCCCCTCTGCTCTCTCTTGCCCTTTAGAACTTAGAGGTGGCGTCTGTATGCTTTTACGTATTAAAGAAAATCCCACAAAACAGCTTCCTTCCCTTACCGCTCAGAGTGAGCCCACCTAGATGTATGTATACTTAATTCTTTGCATTCTTGAACCCAAACAAAGGGCACTTCACCATGTGGTTATCGAAAAAATACACATATTTTAATATTTATCACAACATGTTATCAATTCAAATATACAATATTAAAACTACACATGAATTTAATCCAAACACATATTCAACCACATATCTTTGTGTGTACATATTTCTTCATTTCTACTGAAAGCATAGAAATATATGCTTGGAAAACCTTTTCTATGCCTTTCTATGGTGTATTCTGCTCTTAGAACCACAACTCTTATTTATGCCCTTCCCAATTTCTCTGGGCAAAAAGGACTGTGCCAACACTTTCACAAGAATGTGTTTCTAGAACCAACATAGAATTATATCTTTTAAGAATAGGCAAGGCAAATAATCCCTATTGCATATCCTGTTGGTACTGTCTTCAGGGCACTCAGGCTTAGTTCATGTTCTTGTTTTCACACACTTAATAGTATGCCACAATTTGCAATCTTTCTAAAAAACAAACAAACAAACATTTACACTTTAAAACATGGTAATTAAAACATTTTTTGTGCAAAGAAAGTACTCCAAAACATCTGTAATAACTTCATCTCTATTACCAATATGGACAGCAGGGATATATTAATACTTAAGTGGTCTAATTATTGTCCACTTTCACACTTTCCCTAACATTAAGCATGATTTACTCTCTTCGTTTCGTGTGTCTACAATTACACATTCTCCCTTTTGGAAGCTCTATTTCATTAGGCTGATGGTCTCCTGACAGAGAAGACTCGTTGTTTTACTTTTTCTAAAGGGGGACACTTTTGGTGTCATCTTTCCATCAAATGTCCCTCTATGTTTACTTCTCACCCGTTTCTAAGCCAAGTCATCTAAATGCTCACCTCTCACTGGGTCTTCAATCTTCTTGCCCCGATCGAGCTGACTCGCATTTACACCGTTCGGGCAGTGTTGCTTCCCGGTTGTGTTCTCTATATCACGGGTAAAGACAAGAGCAGTCTCCCTACTAGTTTACAGCCTTAATCTATAACAGAAGAAATAGGCCTCTATTATTTATCAATGTGTTGACAATAGTCACCTCAACATTCTATTGTATTGAAATGAAGCTTACCAATGAGGTAATCTCTACTGCCTTGGGGTTTCCTTTATTTATATAGGGGGAACTTCATCTTTCATCACCGTTCGTCTAACCGCTCAAGGCGTGGTCTAGTTTAAAAGCGATAACAATGAAAGGGAACAGGATTAGATTTCCCCTTTATGATGGACACCTCATTGCTAAATGTATGCATTATGCCTATGTCTCACCTCATAGATATGTCTGTAACCTGTCGTACCGCTCGCGATGTATCTGCAACCGGTCGGCCCGCTCGCGATGAACAACTGCTACTCGGCAGTGCAGCGAGCCTACTGTCGGGTTAATCCGTCTTAAGTAGCAGGTGTCGTAATGTCACATGATATGCGTACGTACTCACGTGTCGTAATGTCACGTGATACGCGGCCCACTTCTTATGGGTATATCTTTCCTGCAGAGTGTTGCTGCCACTCTAATGCAGCATAGATGTATAATTACAATTGTTATACATTGAATAACTCCAAGAGAAATTGTCATTTTGTTATCAAGAGATGTAAATATGCTCACGTGTCTAATTCACACGTGACCCACGGCCATCTTACTATGGGCATGCCATCCAACAGTATATTGTTACAGTGATTACTGTATATGCTGCTCACTCATTCCCACAAGATATCCCTAAGAGGGTGTTCATTGCGTTCTTCACAGAGTACATATTTTGTAAGAATACTTGCAGCCCCTATGTCTTGTTCATTTTTTGTGATGAATAAAAAGGGACCACTCAATGGAAACATTTAATCCGTTTCTTACAGTGTCCAGGGAGTATATCCATTTCTGTTATGTTTGTCTTAGCTTTAAATCTCTGTTACCACCTCTGGGTTGCGCAATTATCACTTCTATAATGAACCAATGAATATCATGTACTCCATGATGGGCACTTTTAAAATGTGCCATTAAAGGTTTTTCGTGTACCTGGTTCTTCACACAGGATCTGTGTTCACAGATTCTCTGGCGGATAGGTCTCTTAGTTTTGCCAATATATAACAAGCCACATGGGCATTTAATGCCATAAACTACCCACTTTGAGTTACAATTCGTAAAATGCTTCAATTCCTATTTTCTCCCTTTTAAGGTTTACATGATTCATGTTCGATGTTAATTCACACACGGAGCATTTGCCACATCTGAAGTGGCCGACCACCGGGGGTAAGTTCCACAGTGTCAATTGGTTGGTGGGCCTATCCTCGGACAGTGATTTGTATGTATGTACGAGTTTGTCTCTCAAATTTGGCATACGTCGAAACGCAAAACGTGGTTTACTAATTGGGAAATCTTCGGTGTTAATAATATTCCAATTCTTCAATATGCATCTCCGCAAGTCGTTACGTATCGGAGAAAATGTGGAAACACAAGTAATCTTTTCCTCTGTGACTCGTGGTTGTGGTGTCAGGCACCTATGTCTTGGAGTGTTTTTGGCTCTTTTCATGGATCTGCGTACTATGAATGGTGGATACCCTCTTGCCCTCAATCTAGTTGTTAAATCTTTGCTGTGAGTCTCAAAATCTCAAAATCTTCTTTATGGGTGCAGTTCCTTCTAACACGTAGGAACTGTCCAAATGGTAAGTTTTGCCGCAAACATTGAGGGTGGAAGCTTTCAAACAGTAACTCATCTAACAGCAGCGATGGTGGGTCCAGTACTGATGGGGCCAATATAGGCAATCCACAAAGAGGCCCTTTTCAGAACCGGGGCAGACGAGGGAGGAACCGCCAACCAGGCAACCACGGGATGCGCACACGACAGTGGCAGCCGGGTCCGCCAACTTGGTGATCCCCATCTTTAATTTAAGTCACCATATCCTCACACAAGCAGAAATTCGTGTCTTGAGCAAAGGGTTGTCTTTCGTTCCAGTGAATAAAGCCGATCAGTTTACCATGGAAATAGAAATGAAGATTTTTTTCCGAACGATTCGATTAAAGTATTTCTTCAAAGATCACGACGATGGAAGACCTAGAGACAAAAGTGTCTCTGGTTTGAAACCACCTTCCACTTTTACTCCTCTAAACTCGATGGTTTCTCCAGAAATCATCAGGTTTGAGAACAAAATCATCAGTAAGATGAAAACTCTTGTGCAAACAAAAAACAAGCATAGGGATAATTTGTCTAAAGTGGAAAGAATAGCTTTAAAAGATCTAGCTGAGAACAAATTGTTTGTGATTAAACCTGCAGATAAGGGTGGAGGAGTGGTCTTATGGGGTACAGAATTGTACCGGGCTGAAGTAAAGAAACAACTTGAAAGAATCACTTTCTACAAACCTTTACCATGCGATCCCACACCAAGAATTCGTGATGAAATAGCAGGTCTAATGAATCACGCAGAAAGTGAAGGGTGGATTGACATCGATGAGAAAGGCTTTCTGATACAAGAACACCCTATTACACCGGCCTTTTACTGTTTACCGAAGATTCATAAACATCACAAGGTTCCCTCAGGGCGGCCCATTGTGGCAGCCATTGGGTCTATTTTAGAACCCTTGTTGGTATACTCTGACTTCTTCTTGAGGCCATTTGTTAAAACTATATGCTCGTATATTCAGGACACAACTCAAATGATTAAGGTATTAGACACGATAGTTGTGGCTTCCACAGACATCTTAGTTACCATGGATGTAGAGGCGTTGTATACTAGTATTCCTCAGATGAAGTGTGTCAGAATCATGGGTCAATATCTAGAGAAAAGGAGGGATAAAACAGTACCAACGGCATTTATTTTGGAGTGCATCAGACTTGCCCTCACCAACAATTTTTTCATCGAAGAAGATAGGTTCTATTTGCAACAACATGGGACATGCATGGGTTCTAGCTTCGCGCCAGATCTTGCAAACCTTTTCATGGACGATTTGGAGATACGCTCCGTCTATGCAGACCACAATCCTTTTAAGCATCTCATGAAAATCTGGGTGCGTTACATTGATGATGTTTTCATGCTGTGGGGAGGAACTGAAACAGAACTTGACTCATTTGTTACCTGGGTCAACGATCAAGAGCAATGTATTAACTTCACCATGAGTTTCAACCAGAAAAAGATCCCTTTTTTGGATCTAGAAATTTTTAAAGATGCAGAGAACAAATTGGGCACTACTTTGTTTAGGAAGGCTACAGATAAAAACATCTTGTTACTGTTTGAAAGCTTCCACCCTCAATCTTTGCAGCAAAACTTACCATTTGGACAGTTGCTACATGTTAGAAGGAACTGCACCCATAAAGAAGATTTTGAGACTCACAGCAAAGATTTAACAACTAGATTGAGGGCAAGAGGCTATCCACCATTCATAGTACGCAGATCCATGAAAAGAGCCCAAAACACTCCAAGACATAGGTGCCTGACACCACAACCACGAGTCACAGAGGAAAAGATTACTTGTGTTTCCACATTTTCTCCGATAAGTAACGACTTGCGGAGATGCATATTGAAGAATTGGAACATTATTAACACCGAAGATTTCTCAATTAGTAAACCACGTTTTGCGTTTCGACGTATGCCAAATTTGAGAGACAAACTCGTACATACATACAAATCACTGTCCGAGGATAAGCCCACCAACCAATTAACACTGTGGAACTTACCCCCGGTGGTCGGCCACTTCAGATGTGGCAAATGCTCCGTGTGTCAATTAACATCGAACATGAAACATGTAGACCGTAAAGGCAGAAAATGGGAATTGAAGCATTTTACGAATTGTAACTCAAAGTGGGTAGTTTATGGCATTAAATGCCCATGTGGCTTGTTATATATTGGCAAAACTAAGAGACCTATCCGACCTGAGAATCTGTGAACACAGATCCTGTGTGAAGAACCAGGTACCCGAAAAACCTTTAGTGGCACATTTTAAAAGTGCCCATCATGGAGTACATGATATTCATTGGTTCATTATAGAAGTGATAATTGCGCAAACCAGAGGCGGTAACAGAGATTTAAAGCTGAGACAAACATAACAGAAATGGATATACTCCCTGGACACTGTAAGAAACGGATTAAATGTTTCCATTGAGTGGTCCCTTTTTATTCATCACAAAAAATGAACAAGACATAGGGGCTGCAAGTATTCTTACAAAATATGTACTCTGTGAAGAACGGCATGAATACCCTCTTAGGGATATCTTGTGGGAATGAGTGAGCAGCATATACAGTAATCACTGTAACAATATACTGTTGGATGGCATGCCCATAGTAAGATGGCCGTGGGTCACGTGTGAATTAGACACGTGAGCATATTTGCATCTCTTGATAACACAATGACAATTTCTCTTGGAGTTATTCAATGTATAACAATTGTAATTATACATCTATGCTGCATTAGAGTGGCAGCAACACTCTGCAGGAAAGATATACCCATAAGAAGTGGGGCGCGTATCACGTGACATTACGACACGTGAGTACGTGCGCATATCATGTGACATTACGACACCTGCTACTTAAGACAGATTAACCCGACAGTAGGCTCGCTGCACTGCCGAGTAGCAGTTGTTCATCGCGAGCGGGATGACCGGTTGCAGATACATCGCGAGCGGTACGACAGGTTACAGACATATCTATGAGGTGAGACATAGGCATGATGTATACATTTAGCAATGAGGCGTCCATCATAAAGGGGAAATCTAATCCTGTTCCCTTTCATTGTTATCTCTTTTAAACTAGACCATGCCTTGAGCGGTTAGACGAACGGTGATGAAAGATGAAGTTCCCCCTATATAAATAAAGGAAACCCCAAGGCAGTAGAGATTACCTCATTGGTAAGCTTCATTTCAATAAAATAGAATGTTGAGGTGACTATTGTCAACACATTGGTAAATAATAGAGGCCTATTTCTTCTGTTATAGATTAAGGCTGTAAACTAGTAGGGAGACTGCTCTTGTCTTTACCCGTGATATAGAGAACACAACCGGGAAGCAACACTGCCCGAACGGTGTAAATGCGAGTCAGCTCGATCGGGGCAAAAAGATTGAAGACCCAGTGAGAGGTGAGCATTTAGATGACTCGGCTTAGAAACGGGTGAGAAGTAAACATAGAGGGACATTTGATGGAAAGATGACACCAAAAGTGTCCCCCTTTAGAAAAAGTAAAACAACGAGTCTTCTCTGTCAGGAGACCATCAGCCTAATGAAATAGAGCTTCCAAAAGGGAGAATGTGTAATTGTAGACACACGAAACGAAGAGAGTAAATCATGCTTAATGTTAGGGAAAGTGTGAAAGTGGACAATAATTAGACCACTTAAGTATTAATATATCCCTGCTGTCCATATTGGTAATAGAGATGAAGTTGTTACAGATGTTTTGGAGTACTTTCTTTGCACAAAAAATGTTTTAATTACCATGTTTTAAAGTGTAAATGTTTGTTTGTTTGTTTTTTAGAAAGATTACAAATTGTGGCATACTATTAAGTGTGTGAAAACGAGAACATGAACTAAGCCTGAGTGCCCTGAAGACAGTACCAACAGGATATGCAATAGTGATTAAATAGGGATTATTTGCCTTGCCTATTCTTAAAAGATATAATTCCATGTTGGTTCTAGAAACACATTCTTGTGAAAGTGTTGGCACAGTCCTTTTTGCCCGGAGAAATTGGGAAGGGCATAAATAAAAGTTGTGGTTCTAAGAGGAGAATACACCATAGAAAGGCATAGAAAAGGTTTTCCAAGCATATATTTCTATGCTTTCAGTAGAAATGAAGAAATATGTATACACAAAGATATGTGGTTGAGTATGTGTTTGGATTAAATTCATGTGTAGTTTTAATATTGTATATTTGAATTGATAACATGTTGTGATAAATATTAAAATATGTGTATTTTTTCGATAACCACATGGTGAAGTGCCCTTTGTTTGGGTTAAAGAATGCAAAGAATTAAGTATACATACATCTAGGTCGGCTCACTCTGAGCGGTAAGGGAAGGAAGCTGATTTGTGGGATTTTCTTTCATTTGTGTTTCATTATCCTCCCCCACTCAGCCCCTAAAAAGAGGATTATTGTAGCTCACGTAAAACTTGATGTATGCTTTTACGTGCCATATCACCAAAGTATATCACCAAACTAAGATTGACCTTGTCTGCTTTTCTGCTACTCTTACCCTCTCTTCCAGTGACCCCACCTCTCTCCTCATCCCTCATAGCCCTTTGCAGTAAAGAATGTGTTATAAAGTAAGTACAGTAAGTTCCTTTTGAAATAGAAAATTTCTTTTGTAATTTTTATCATATTTCCTTCAGTATTTTCATTCTTTTTATTGGAAGACAGCATATTAAAGGCCCAATGTAGGACTCAATTTTCAGGAAACAGTTTTGGTTTTCAATGCTTGTTGTTTTCAAATAAAGTTAATTCACTACTTTATAATGTGTTTTTGAAATAAACCTTGAACTAAGGAAATGAAATCTTAACCGTCCCTATACTTAAGAGAAAATTATATGGCTGGATGTACAGTATGACCTGCTGTTTCGCTCCTTGGTTTTGAATATATACAATCACACAACCAGAATTTATCCCCAGGTATCTTGGCATAACCTGTTTGTGGGAGAGAAAGGCTCCTGTGCTTTGCTTTGTCGTGCTATCTTTTGGTTATATCCAGTTAACCCTTTAACTGCCAGGGGTTCCCCCCCCCCGCCCCAGTGCCAAGGCCTTTTTTGGTGATTTCGGTATGTCGCCTTTCAATGCCTTCTAACGTTTTCCCTTTCATTAACCCCTTAAGTGCCAAGGACGAGGTATCTCGTCCTTGGCAACAGGGAGGTAATCCCAAGGACGAGATACTTCGTACTTGGCACTTATTAATAGTATTCAAGATGAAACACAAGGGGGAAGGGCTGTGGTGGGCAGGACAGAGAAAGCTCTGCCTTCACACACTCCTAAATTGTCAAACACTTGTAATGCCCTGTTAAGATGGATTTCCAAAATGAATTGGATTATGGGAGGCCAACCTATTATGGTGAACAGCAAAGTCACTGGGGTCTAGCCAAACCAAATCAAGGTAGTTGGAGTGGTAAGACTTGGCAAGGGGTGTGACAATGGTCGAGGGCTACAATGAGTCCACACAGAGCAAAACCAATAATTCTAGTGTCAGGTAAATACAAAATATAAAATGATTAATTAGGCCTTTAAAATGCACACTAAGCAATGGAACCTCCAGGCAAATATTGTCACACTTACTCTAAAACACATATATATTCAACCTTAGGAGAGGATGGAAAAGAATGCGATCCAAAACAAGTTCAATGCCGGTAAATAGTCGTGTGTATGAAGTTCATTAGAAAAACCTTTAGAGTAACACTAAGAAAGAAAACGAAACCTCAGCGAACTCACTCTGCACACTCCAGGAAACACTCTACTGAAAGCAAATAGTAAATGGATCTACCCACAACGCCGGACACACCTTGAATCAATCTTCTGTAGAGAAGGACTATGCGCATCCGCTCCACCTACACCAATGGTATGGAGAGACCACTGCCTGATACCATTCTCCATCAAAATCCAAACCCGCTTACCGGCCGGAAAGGAAATGCTGCATGCCACCAAGAAAAGAAACTGGAAGAGCCTAGACACAGAGCCCTTAACAAATCTGCTAGAATCAACCCAACCGAACACCACCGAGCCAATCGAAACAACCCCAGACATACGGAAAACATACTCAGCACCTGGATCACCAAGGCCCTAGACCGCCTGGTGCAACAAAACCTTTCAAAGCCACTTGCTGCAAAATGGTTCACAGAAGAGCTGAAAGAACTCAAAAATACCAACCACAAAATGGAAAAAAAATGGAGAGAACAGTACAACCGACAGGACAAAATAAAATACCAAAGACAACTCAGACTTTACAAATTAACAGTACTCAAAGTGACAAAAAAATACTAAACATCAAGAATTGAATCGGCAACCAACCCACAAAAAGAACTCTTGGAATCATCAAAGAGATCAAAAAAAAACTTCATCCTGCAACAGTCATCATCCCAACAAGCACTATTTGACAGCATCACCAACCTCTTCAAAAATAGAAACAATCCAACAGACCATCAACACAAACCGCGCTAATACAACCATATTGTACAGACAATGGGGGTCTGACCCTGGTGGTAGGGGGTTAACGGCACCGATAAGGATGCTGGTGCCGTTAACCCCCTACCGCCCTATTACGGGCCCGTTATTAGCTCCTTCCCCATTCCCATTGAGCCCTATGGGGGCTCAAGTGGGAATGGGGAATGGTTTTCAGAATGGGGACCTACCGGGTCTTCCAAGGTCGGAATGACCCGGTAAGTCCCCATTCTAACTACCCGGATCCGGACACGGGTTTGGAGGCAAACTCGGAATGAGGCACAATGAGTGAAACACTGACTACAGCAAGATACACCTGCTTCGAGCCAATTACCAAAGAAATCTTGTCCAAACTTATTAAGGACACCAACCTCACAGGATCTCCAAATGACCCTTGCCCTGAGACCTCTTCAAAGAAATCCTTAACCACAAAACCCCAGGGACACACTTCCAGCTCTTAATGAACCTGTCACTAAAAACAGAATTGAACCAACCTCCTTCAAGTCAGCATACCACTGATAAAAAAGGAATCAGAAAGTGCAAAAGACCCAAGCAACTAAAGACCTATATCCAACTTGCCCTAGCCAGCGAAGATCTTAGAGAACCATGTATATTAAATCTTACTTAAACACATTGGCCCTCATTACGACCCTGGCGGATTTCGCGGTGCTAAATGCACCGCGAAGCACGGCGGAAAGCTGTCGATAGCGCCATGGGGGTTGGCGGATTTACCACCCCATGCCGACCTTGGCGGAGCGGTAAATCCCCAATCCCCATTTTACCCTTCCCCATTCCCATTCTTGCCCCATAGGGTATAATGGGAGTGGGGAAGGAGTTAATTACGCCGCCGTAAAGTACGGCGGCGTAATTAACAACGAGGTCCCTTAGCGCCATGGTTTTCTCCGCCCGGCAAAACCAGGCGGAGAAAACCTCCATGGCGCTAAGGGAACTCGTAGTACGGCGGACGGGTCCGCCGCGATTAGCGCTGGCGGAAACCCACTCCGCCAGGGTCCTAATGAGGGCCATTGAAAAAAATGGAATACTCTACCACTCGCAATTTGGCTTCACAGCAATGAAAGGAACAAAATCAGCACTCCTATCGATATGGGACTACCTGAAAATAAACGGACATGACGATGCCCAATGAACCCTCATACTACTGAACATATCAGCAGCATTCGACACAATTAGTCAAGCAACACTAATAAAATGACTGATGGAATGTGGCATAGAGGAATCCGCCCTAAGGTGGCTTATCTCCTTCCTCACAAAGAACCTACTTATTACCTTTCACCACAAACACCAAAAACATTCCCTGCAGAGTTCCACAGGGATCCAGCCTCTCCCCCTACTCTTCAAAATCTACATGTCCCCTCTGATGAAAATCATTTGAACGCAGGGACTGACCACCTACAACTACACACATGACACACAACTGATTGTGAGGACAAAACAACAACCTCAACAACTGTCTCACAGACATCTACAATTGGATGACAACGAACAACCTCAAATGGAACGTGGCCAAATGGAAATAATGGTCTCACCCCAGAAAGCAACGCAACCAACCCAAAACTGGACTGGCCAACAGGCATTGAAACAAAACCAGAGACTTCCAAGGTGGTAAATAACGTAGGAATACTCATGGACAATGGACTATCCCTGGAACCGCAAGTCAACACAATCACTAAAAGGTCTTCTAGCTCCTCTGACTCCTCAGTGGGTTACTCCCATATCTCTCCTTTACAACAGAACCATTACAATCATATCCCTGATACTAACAAGAATTGACTATGCTAACAGCCTCTACCTAGGAATGCCAGAAAGACTACCAAGAAACTCCAACGGGTCCAAAACACAGCAGCCAGGATTCTACTGAGATTAAACAGAACAGATCACATGACTCCAGCTCTGAGAAGTCTTCATTGGTTACCAGTAAATTCAAAGCCCTCTGCATTGCCCATAAATCCCTACACAGACAATGAGCTGAATTCCTCCACTACGAGCCAAGAAGGGACCTAACATAAAGCAACGACCTACAAATAGAGACAAAACAATACCAAAAGAGGAAATTCGGAGCACCAGCACCTAACTGCAAATCTATGGAACACCATGCCCAAAGAAATTAGAACCAAAGAAGACCACCTTGCCTTCCAGAAAATACCAAAAACCTAGTTAGTCAACGGACAATGACAAGCACAAAAGGAAAACAGTAGCAAAACATTGAGGACAAAAAGAAACAAAGTAAGGGACATGGTCACAGTTAACAATGGCAAAATCAAGGAGGACCAGAATACCCCACTGTGCACCTTCCTCCCTCCCCCAGTCATGCACCACAGCTAGAGAGATTGGCGAAGAGTAGCAGCCGAGCAGAAGACATAGTCATGGAGAGACCCCCTACGCTCAAATGTATGCACTCAGGAAAGCCCAGCCAAGTGATGCATTAAATCAAAGGAGCACACTAACCATGTCTCACCTACATAACCCGGGTAGCTTGGTTGCGCATCACATTCTCAAATGTATTGCAATACCAGCTGTGCATCCATTTAGCAGCCAACCACACAAGAAGCCAAAACACAACTGCTCTGTCTAATCCCCGTTGAGTAAGTAGGAACACACTAGGTACAACCAACCCTCTGCCCTAGGGAAAACCATGAGGGAAGTTAGTCTCCATGCTTGGAGAGGAGACAGGGCTGCCGACGGACTACAACCAAGAACGTTGGAAGGTACCATTGAGTGGCAACCAAAGAAACAACTTGGTTTTGTGACATCACACCTGGTTAAAACCAGTGACACATGCTCAGAAGACAAGAACCCTGGAGAATTCATGTTTTTCGAGTGTCGTCCCTGTTGATTATTAGATAATAAAGACAGTAAACGCTGCCCCCATGCCGAGTCTTAGGTTCTTGCGGCGGGGAGTTTTTGATGGGCCAGAGGACGGTTCACTAAGACATTTCGGCAGTAAGCCTAGTCATCCCGCTGCATTCCTTAGGGGCTGCACGGCAACCCACGGAAATCGTTACCTTATACCAGTCATGGGCAAAACGAGAAGAGGTCAACAGGAGCTGCCTTTGGAGGAAATTCGTGCCCGCTTTCCATGGGATGCCTAGCAGATCAGACAGCAGAGTGGCAGGTTGTGGGAGAGTCGATGTCCGAGGGACTTCAGCAAGCCACAGAGTGCAAGTATAGACTCAGCTATATGGCCAATGGGGAGGAGGGGGAGGAAATGTTCCACCTGATGTTTTGTGTTTCAGTTTTTGTTTTGTGTAAGGATTACCCGTTCTTTAGGTGGACAGTTTGGGGGGTCAGCTTAGATGGCCAGCTTAGCTTGCGGATATAAAAACTTTGCGAAAAAAAAATGATATATAATGGTTTCCCTGTGAGTTAGGCAATTTAGCATGGTTCATGGATGATTATGTATGGTTTAGCTGTGCATAGGTGTTAGCGGGAGAAGCTAGCTTATGTCACGGAAGGAAGTTATCTGATTTATCTCTCTGATATGCATTCCTTTAAGGTGACGCTATAGAAGAGGGACCACATGACTTAATGGTTTACCCTGTTAGTTAGGCAAGAAGACGCCCATGTTTGTCGTTGTGTCTGGGCAGTTAGTAAGTGGACATATATGCTGAATTCTTCCTCTAAGGTATTGGTGACGTCACCCGTAAGATTGTTTAATAGGACTTGAAGTGCACTGGAAGAAGTGTATTTCAGTGGTTAGATTGTTTATTGAGTGTGAGAACTAGTGTTGGGCCATTGAGGCTGAGCTTGAGAAGCATATGCGAGGTGTTGCTATTTGAGCCTTTAGGGCGAAGGGCTGTTGTGGGGCGGTGCACTGAGCACACCCGCAGTGATGGTGGTGAGCCGGAGAGGCTAACCAAAGGGTTTCATTGCACTGTTAAGATTTGAATAGATGGTATTTGAGAAGAAGTATTAAGATCGTGAATTGCCAAATTACTAGGCCAAATTGGATGTCTCTAAATCCCGATTTGAGGTCACGTAAGTTTTGACAAGTGTTACAATAGGTGACGGAATGAGGGATACGCCTCCCCAACACTTCTGCAAGTCCCTCCCGTGGTATCAATACAAAATACGCAAGTATAACGCAGAATGAACTTGTGGTACCTGTAAAGACTGGGGTTCGGGGGGGTATCTGTACTTCTGCCTTCTATATGGCAGAGCAGAGGCACAGAGCACACCAGCTAAGGTTCTCTATTTGGTAGCTTGGACGAGCAACCATGGCTTAAGCTCTCAGGAGGTGATGTGGGGCGGTTCTTAAGTACAGTTTAGTCCCCAAGCCCCCACAAAGGAATGTCCACACACTATGTTATGTGCTAACACAGTTCTTTATATGAAAATAACATTTGAGATATATACATCAATTAATAACACACTTTGTACTCTGGCAATTCTAATATGGCAAATATATAAAATGTCTATCTGGTACCACACTTAGCTATTGACTCCTTTAAAATGCATCAACTGCTGACAGTTATAAGGGCATACAAACCATACAGCAATGTACTCAACATAGATAATAGGAAGGAAGACAAGTTGGGTTAAACATTGGCAGATTGGTTCTCTTCCTACTAAAACACAGTTCTGAGTGAGGATCCCCTCACCTAGGCAACCTGTAATAAAGAGTATTAACAAGCCCAGTCCATTCATGTTTAAAGAGTCTTGTTTCCTGGTTAAAATGTCCAACTACCCCAATGTACCCGAGTTGGAAGAGTTTCTTTGACGGTTCTTTGACGGATCCCTTGAGAGTGGACACCCTTTAAAGCAGGAGCCACAGGGCCTCGAGATTCCTCGAAGAAAGGTGAACACTTGCATCGAGACTGCAGATTCGACCTTCACGGTGCTCTTCGACGATCGATCATGGAAGTCCTGTGAAAATGAGTCATGCAGTCCACCCCGATGCAAAGAGTTTGGTGCTGCAAAGAAGACTCTGTGAGGATCGTAGGACTAGCAGCGGGCATCGGGATAGCTTTGCCGATCAGGACTCAACCACGGGCTGGACTTTGGATCTTCACTACATGAGTGTCTTTGTTGGCTGAGGGTGGCGGGAAATCCACCGGCGGACTCTCCTCAGTCGTCAACGGCCTCGACTTTCTCAGGCAGGACAAAGCGGTCGGCGGTGATGGCAAGGGAGCCCTTTGCACAATGTTCTTTGGCAAGGTGGAGCGGTGCGGCTCCGGTCGTCGAGAAGCACGGCGTCAAGCTGTCCCCACTTCTGGGCAACCCGACTCGACCGGCTTCCAGCAGTTACGGAAATCCTCTCCTCCAAACCCTGGTTGACGGCAATGGACTTCAATGGCCTCAATGTCCTGGTGCTTCACTTCAAGATTCTTGGTGGACCCCTTTTCCGGTCGACAGCCTTTCGGGACTGGCTTCCAGGGTTCCTTGATGGAGATCAGCTTCTGCACGATGTTCCCTCGTAACTCGGGGAGAGGTCTCCTAGCCAGGTCCTCACTCGGATCAGTCCTCAACAGACTCAACAGCTTTTTAGTTTTGGTCGAAGTAAAGCATCAGCCATTCTTCTTCTTCCAGATGGGCTTCAAGAATAAGCAGCTTCAAGTTTCAACTTTAGCTTCTGAACAAATTTGGGAGTGAGTGGTTCCCAGATATACAGATCTGTCCCTCATTCACTCTGCTGAGTCAAGCTCAGTTAGCCATTCAAACAGAAGGGCATTCATGCTGGCAGCCAATCAGGCTCACATGGATTCAGGCTATTCACATCCACCCAGACACCCATAACAAGGAATGTGGATTGGGACAAGCACCCAGCCTTTCAGCATACCACACTGCATTAATGTCAGTTTCAGGCAGGGCTGTCTCATTCTTTGTGTCTCACACACACAGAAACCAGACACCCATAACATAGAATGCATATTGGTCACACACTCTATTCACACAGGTCCCACTCCAAGGCTGTACCCACAACATACAGTCACTGGGAAGGCTCCAGCCAGTCTGGCCAGGACTTCCCCACAATACCATATATGGAGGATACTCAGAAAACCGGTCAAATTCAGCATGCAGCTGCCACCAGCCACACACAGGTGCCCAAAACATGCACGAGAGCTATAGGGTTGTACCCCCACCCATGGGTGCCATAAGTGTATCCCAAGGGTCTCTGTTCACCACAACCAAAAAGAGGAAGAGCTGCACTGCCAGGAATCCCAACTGGACTCCTGTGCAGAAAACAACACAGAACACACATGATAAGGGAGTACAAGACAACGAGGCCCTGTCCCTCCAATGCATTTCCAGCAGGGCTTTAAGTGGGCCGGGGCCTGCCGGGGCCGGGCCCCGGCAGTCTCCAAAAAGTGGGACTGAGCCGGGGCCCTGCCGGGGCCCCCCCTTCCACTGCACGCAACATTGGCGGGATGCATTATCCCGTCGCGGCGGCAGCCGCAACGGGAGATGCGCCTGCCATGAAGTCAGGCGATCTGACAGAAGTGGCAGCCAACCACAGCGATGCTGTGCCTGGCTGCCACTTCTGTAAGCCATAGTAACTGCCTCTGGTGACCTCTCGCGCGAGGGGTCACCAGAGACAGTTACTGTCCCTTTGTTTCCCCAGGTCGCCGAGGCGTCTTTAACCCTCGGCAAACCTGGGGATTACTTGACATTTTTTGAGGTTTATGAAAGATGGCTTGAAAAGTACACAATTCAAGCCATCTTTTATAAAGCTTTGCCGACAGACAATTTTGTCCGTAGTCAAAGGTTTATAAAAGATGGCTTGAATTGTGTACTTTCAAAGCCATCTTTTATAAAACCGAAATGTTTAAAAAAAAATGGCCTGAAAAGTAGGCAAACCGTAAGGTTTGCATACCGTAAGGTATGCATTTCTATGTTTAGAAAAGATGGCTTGCAAAGTACACAAACCATAGTAAGGTACGCACACAGATATATAACATGCATATATATGTGTGTGCATACGTTACGATTTGCGTACGTTTTAGGCCACGCCCCCCACTAGCCACGCCCCCAAATGAGGCCCCCCCCCCTCGATTTCTTACCCCACTTAAAGCCCTGATTTCCAGCATCACAGTACCGAAGGCAAGTTGGCAAAGCGATGGTCTAAAGACATAAGCTTTTCCAAATGTGTGCAGCAACAATTGACCACTTATTTACATGCAGCCTACTAGGGAACAAATTAAAGAAGCAAAGGGCTGTATTAGAGTTAATGGAAAATGTTTCAGGATGAGGAAAGGGACACGATCCAGCAGCATTAAATGCTGAGTCAATGGGATATACAAGGCGAACGACCTTCAGCTCCCCCTCCTCCTCCTCAAACTCCGGACATAGATACAGCAAGAAAAAGTAAGGGATTTTACCCCATAAAGGACCTTAAAGCAGCGGCGGGATACACCAATCCACCTTTGCACCTACAATGTATAGTGGCGTAGATGCAGCATGTAGTGGTGCAAAGCAAGTGTGCAAAGAAGCACGAGATATCAGCAGCAGATGTAAGGAGCGCAGCGAGCTGCAAGCGAAGATTAAGGAGAATGGCCTGGGGAGGACAGGGCTTAACGAGGATCAATAATTGATAGTCCCGCATAAATAGGTAGGCAAACAGATACTGCTCAAACTGGACGGGAAAGCAGCAGGTGATCCAGGCATGTGGGGAAGGAACTACCGGGTAGTAAAGAGGCGCAAGAGGAAGCTAAAGAATGAGCAGAGATAATGGAGGAAGTACATAAAAGAGAAAGAAAGCAGAAGGAGGAACCTGAAAGGATGCAAAAAGAAAGAGAACGAGCAGAAGCACGAGAAAGAGAAGAAAGGGAGAAGAGAAAACAAAGAGAGCTAGAGGACATAGCGAGGAGGAAAGTGGAAGAAGAACAGGAAAGCCAATTGCAAATAAAGAAAAAGAAGAGAAAGGGAGGTTAGAAGATGATCGACTCGTTAAAGAACAGAGGAGCAGAGTTGCATGTGGGACAGAGACGAGAGCAGAGAGAAACACTCTTTTAGGGCAGTGGAGATTAAGATGAATTTGGCACGTTTAGATGATGGCGTATGGTGAAGAGATACAAAGAAGGTTGGAGGGAACTCTACAGGAGTAGGAGAAACAGCACGGCTGCCTTACGTGCAGATAAGAGTGCTGCTGAACCATCATTGAGGGGGGAATGCAGGAGTACAGACCGAACAAAGGGAAAGCAGTGGGAACACCCAATGTTAAGGAGGCTTTGCTTCAAGAATGAGAGAGAAGGGCACAGTGGCAGTACACTGGGTCATGGAGTCAGACAAGGATTCGCAGGGGAGTGAGGATGACGAAGAGGGAAGACCCTATTGCAGCTCCACGGAAGCCAGCCCTGATAGAGGCACAGTATGGGGAGGCGAAGACAACATGGATGGAGCAGAGGTGGACATCGAAGGGTGATTGCCACGTCCTAAGGGAAGATCATGCAGCGCGGACAATATCACTCCATATGTGCAGGAACCTGCCAGGACGGAAATAGACAGAGATGGCAAGGGTGTTCACTGCCACTAAAGACATGGGGAGACAGGACAGAGGGACAAGACTGACACAGTTCCCATTATTGGAGAAGGGTGGTGGGCGGCGTCAGCATATTCTGTGGCAACAAATGGACAAGGTCAATTTAAGATGAAAGTTACCGTTGTTAACTGTAGGGGCTGGGAAATGAATTTATGAGCTCAAAAGACTGACAGCAGGAATGAAATGATGGGTTTATTGTGAGCCATTCTTGGGGAGGTAGCAGAGAATGTATGGAAAAGGGCAGGGTATCCCAGAATGACTGCACAGAACACAGCAAATAAGGGGGCACCATTCAATAAGGCTGAGTGGCCTTATGGCAAGCTCTAAGGGTGCAATACCCAGACACCTCAGATATAAGTGTGATTATGGCACACAAAATGCATGAGGGTGAAGACCCACTTGAATATATTCAAGAGATTTAAGATCAATGGCACCTTAAAATGAGACAGCCATAAGACAAAACAGTGTGGTTATTTTACCACATATTGGGCCTCATTACGACCCAGGCGGTAAGGGGTTTACGGCAGCGTAAACAGCGCCGACCCTTACCGCCTGAGTACGAGGTCCCTTAGCGCCATGGCGGATTTAACACCTGCTTTTAGCAGGTGTTAAAATCCATGGCGCTAAGGGACCATGGAGTTAATTACGCCACCGTAATTTACGGTGGCGTAATTAACGCCTTCCCCACTCCCATTATGCCCTATGGGGCAAAAATGGGAATGGGGAGGGGTAAATGGGGATTGGGGACTTACCGCCCCGCCAAGGTCGGAATGGGGCGGTAAGTCCGCCAACCACCATGGCGTAAACATAGTTTACGCCATGGTGGTAAAGTCACGGCCCAGGCGGTAACTTACCGCCTGGGCCGTAATGAGGCCCATTATGTCAAGAGTTGCCCGAGTAAGTGCAAAAACAGTAAGAAGGATGGAGGCTAAGCCTTGGTCAGAAATTCATCCAACCAAAGTGCACGATTGTAGACTAATGCAAGAGAACGCGAGGAAGAAGCGTGAGGAAAGAAAACAGGAGGAAGCAAAGTTAGTGCAAAAGAAATTATCCAAGTACACAATGGAAGGGGCAATGCTAACAAGTGGAGAAGGAGTAGTCACTCAGCATGCGTAGAATAGACTGTTAATAGCAGGGCGAGGCTTTGCAAGGAGAGGGGGATATGAATCAGTGGTCATGGGGATGAGGAAGGGCACCTCAGGGAGAGGGTTTGGACATCAAATGCAACAGGGCACCAGCAAAGACTGACAGGGGGCCCGGTACAATGTTGAGTGTGTGGGCAAATGGGCCACATATCTTGCGTGTGTAGGAACAGGGTAGTGATGCACACAGGACATGCAGATCCAGTCGTATCAGCCCACAACACATGCATCGCAGATTTTGAGGATACATGCAGCCATCACAACCAGCACAGCAGAACGTCATGACCACAACACACGCAGACTCCACAATGTCAACTCCCATTCAAAAGCTGGGGGGAGCGACTGTTGTAGGGGGCAATCCATTCACAGGATGCAAATGTCATTATACCCAAAATAGGACAGCCCACAGACAGACCTGCTGTGTTCAATCCTATTCGTCACACCCAAACCAACTGAGGAACCATGTGTAGGGGTGACCATATGTGGCAAGATGTTTTCCTTTCTTGTGGATACGTGGTCAACTTGGTCCTGTATTAGGGAAGGAAGATACACAATGCCAGGCATCGCCATGAATGAGCAAGGATTCTGTGGGGCTATGTATTTGGTTCCTTTTACCGGCAAACTTCCACTTTCCATAGGAGAACACGACCTGACCATGCCGTTGTTATATTCCCCACAGACCCCGGTGAACATAATGGGTAGAGACATAATGAGCTGACTTAACATGACCATTTCATTCACAGACCAGGGGAAAGTGTGCTTGACACCAGGAATTCATTTCATGAACGTGAGGGAACTCATTCAGGCATATTGCAGGAAGATGGTATGGAGGGGGTGCCAGTAGACATTGAGCCCCTGATTGATGGAATTATTTACATTTAAAACGCAGATGTACGCGCCTTTCTGCCTGAAAATCCCTTTTTGAGGTATGGGGCTTTTCGGGCAGAATGGCGCGCAAATCTGCATGTTACGCGCAAATAATTCCATGAATCAGGCATTGTGTTGTTTCAATATGGAGTGGAACTATTGATAGCGTGGCTCCCAGGGATACAGAGCAAACTGTTACGCATACCCGAGTTCTTATTTAGACCAGAGATTCCCTTAGATGAACAGGAAGGAACAGTGATCCCAAAAGAAGTCGAGGCAGTCATAGTGAGAGACGAGACAGTAGCATTGCATGGGACTGATGACACAGGACGAACATGGAGAACAGTGATTGAAGTAGGGGAGGGAATACAGGTTGACTGATGTGACAGATGAGTAACTATTCCAGGGCGATCTATCAGATTACAAGGAGGTGTTTGACATAAGTATTACATATTGGGTGAGAATACATTACAGGGAAGTGCCACAGAGAATGGCTGTTGCGAAAAGTACCACCACCATTTCTCGAGGAAGACTTGGGGCGAGTATCCAATTTCTTATGGACCACTGGTCCCTATGACGTCGGTCTACTAAAAGGATAGCGGCAGTCAAGATAAAGCTCAAACCAGGGGCTATTTTACCAAGGTCGAGACAGTATCCCCTGTCAAAGGAACCAGACGAAGGCATTTATGAGACGATCACAGCACTAGTAAAGCAGGGCATTCTGGTACCGTAACTAGCATGGTGTACCCGGTAAAAAAGGCGACCAGGGGGTTGTGGCATTTTTCTTCAGGATTTGCATCTGTTGAACCACATTGCTGAAGCAGAATTCCCTTTAGTTCCTAATCCAGTGAAACTTCTGTGCAGCATCCCGACAGAAGCTACCCACTTCACAGTAACAGATTTGAAGAATGCCTTCTTCTCTGTACCACTCCATGAAGAGTCTCAGGACCTAACCTCATTTCTTTATAGAAACCGAAAGTGGAAATACACAAGATTACCACAGGGGTACTGTGAGTCACCTTCTATCTTCATTAGGGTCCTCCAGATGGATCTTGGCAACATACAGATGGGGAGCACCGTCATACAGTATGTGGATAACATTAGGATTTGTAGCAAGTCAGAGGCACAGTGTCGAAATGACTCGGTGTACTTGTTGACAGTTTTGACAGAAAAGGTCTACAAGGTGGACAAGGCAAAATGGCAATATTGCCAGATGGAAGTGCTATATATCGGACAACTGATATCGCAAGAAGGGCAAAATGTATTACCAGAAAGGGCGAGGCGATCTGCAGGATGCCGATGCCAAGGACAGTGAGAGAAATGCAGCAGTTTGTGGGACTCTGCAATTATTGCAGAGCCTGGGTGTTTGACTGTAGTGCACATATGAGACCCTTGTTAAACGGACTCAGGGAGGCACAGAGAGGGGACAGCAAGTTGCTATGGGCACATGAAATGACTGAAGCATTTGAGGAGCACAGCTCCAATGGCAGGGATTGCAGACTACCATGACACATTCTCTTTGTTCTCACACTACAATGGAGTAGTGATGACTGCAGTATTCATGCAGAAGACTACCCTAGGGCACAAGGCACTGGCCTATTATAGTGGACATCAAGAACCAGTGATGAGAGGACATTAACCAATGCGAACAAGCTCTGACTGCTGCCGCATTCACGGTAGAAACATCAGCGAGTATTACAATGGGATGCAGCACCACGCTTTACATGGATCATGCTTTCGTTGCAATCCCCAAAAGACCCAAGAGTACACTGACCACACAGAGAGCTTCTGGAAACATGGTAATTATCTCAAATTCCGACTTGCTGACGGCACACCAGTACAGCATGCATCCCTATTGGGCAGGCCTATAGATGCACAGCAACTCCCATCAGCCATAATGGTTGTGAAGTGCAAGGCACAAACGTGGGGGAGGACCTAGTCTCCCGGGGCAATGAAACCGCAGAAGCATAAGAGAAGTGCGCAGCATATTTCTCTGAAATCACAGACGTTGATACCCCATCAACCACACATATTTGTGTGCGCAATATGATTCTACAGGAAGGTTATAATAACTTGCCATCCACATAGATAATGGAATTTCAGGAAGGGCACTGATAGAGGAGAAAGAATTATGGGTGAGAAGGGGATGTTCAATATCCCCCACAGATGCTTTGTGGCGACAGAAGAGCACATGCAAGCAAGTGATTCCCACAGCACTATTGCATATTTCGCTCATGCAGTTGCACTATCCTACTCATATGGGT
The DNA here is from genome assembly GCF_040938575.1 of Ambystoma mexicanum. NCBI lineage: Eukaryota > Metazoa > Chordata > Amphibia > Caudata > Ambystomatidae > Ambystoma > Ambystoma mexicanum. The sequence goes on from NC_090924.1 coordinate 608,739,881, forward strand.
AAGGGCGTACTTGCCACACACATTGGGGAAGAGTGGTTCTGTCCATATATGGCAGAGCATATAGCAACATTAATGGAAAACTGTGTCACCTGTAAGAAGTTCACAGATGGGCATACTTTACAGGTAGTGAAAGGAGCCATACCCCACCCAATCAGGCCCTTCCAAAACCTCCACATAGACTATGTAGACATGGTCCAGGTGTGCCAGGGCTACCGCTACATGATAGTGGTTATGTGGCCATTTTCCCGATGGATCGAAGCCAGTCCCTGCTCACAGCCTGATGCTCTCAGAGCGGCGAAATTCCTTGTTAGAGAGGTGTTCCCACGATGGGGCGGGGGGTGTGAGGTCCTGCGGTCTGACAATGGACCTCATTTCATAAATGAGACTTTTGAGCACATCACACCTATGTTGGGGATACAGCACAAAATCTCCTGTGCCTATCACCTGCAAGTGAACAGGATCTGTGAGCTCTTCAACAGCCTGCTCAAAGAAAAGATAGCAAAAATAAAACTCACCTTAAAAAAGGGATGGCTTAATTCTTTGCCCTTAGCCTTGTTCACACTGCGCAATCAGCCCGGATCCAACCACCACTTAACACCCCATGAGGTGGTAACTGGATGGCGCAGGTGGCTCCCTCTGGCTCCTTCCACTAGGGTATTGGCAGACGCCTATGCTACCTCCGATGTGTTTGGGAATGAAATGCACAGATATGTTGCTTCTTTGATGGCTAGTGCTTCTTTCATTTCTCGTCAACTGCAGCATGGCGGGAGAGGTTGAAGAACAGTGAAGATTATGACATCCGAGAAACGAACACAGGACTTCTAAATCCGCCACTACTTTACCCTGGGGACACTGTCCTGTTGAGAAACTTCATCCGGCCTTGGTATAAGCCCAGGTTCGATGGGCTGTACATCATGGAGAAGGCCACTGATGGTGCAGTTAAACTGAGCGGTAGGAAGGTCTGGAACTGCATTGTAGACTTTAAGCCCTGCCCGTGTGAGACCTCCTCCTTCCAAAAAGAAGACGATTTGATGCAAGAAGAAGAACAAGACAAAGTAGAAGAACCAGAACCACGGCTAACTCAGTCCAGGACCAAAGTGTTAAGGAGGGACAATTGGCACACCTAGATTAGGCACACTATCTTTTCCTTAAAATAGGTATTCATTAAGAAAGTATAGACTGAGATATATGGTCCCTAACCAGCATATATCCTTTCAAGAGTATTTCATTCTATTTGTGAGACAATCAAAAACATAGCAGATGATTAATCCACGATTCTTTTTTAATGCTTTTTTTGCTTTGTGTAGCTCAGACCTATCGACAGTTGACCTGCGGGGACCCATCCATCATTTACCTGCTCACTGACTCGAGAATCCTTATAGCGTGGAAGCGATTGTTCTATGCAGCACTCACCCAATACTATAGAGGCAGAGCTTAACCTAACACACTAACCTCATAACTACGCATATTTTTACAGATCCGTGGAGCAACGCAAGAACACACTCAACAATAACAACATGGGGAAGGTAATTCAAAATGCTGTGATGATGTTTTGTGCCTTCTGCTGTCTCTACCTATTTACCCTCATTGTTATTTTCACATGCATAAGTTTTAACCCCTACTAACGTAACCCCTATCAATGCCATCACGGAAGCCATATCTGGACAGGCGATAAGCACTGTTAAGCAAGTAAAGAGACTTAGGTGTAGTTCAGACATAGACTTCAGCCAGGTAAGTTCCTATCTAACTGATTCGGCCCGTATTTCAAACAACATGTGGTATAAGAACATGGCCATGGTAGGGAAACAAACCAATGCAGAGAAATGTTACGTCTGCTTTCTCATCCCTTATGCCAAGAGTGCATCCAGGACATTCATAGCAACTGAAATTTCAAACGCCACAGCACAGTTGTCAGGTTAGGTCAACCTGTCATGCGTCCAATGTTGCCCAGCAGCCGCTTATTACCAGTTCGGCTGTGGCAACTCTTTTGGACCCAGTGCTATGGGGCTGCCTAGACTACATCCAATCCGCACCACTCCAACATGGCGGATCCTTTGCTTCCGGTCCGTTTGGAGAGAACTACGGAAACAAAGGAGCGCCTACTTAAATCTGTAGCATCTATGGTGATGCATCTAATATTATTGAAACAACGGCAGACCAGTGTTACCTCGAGACTCTTGCCCCTGTTCATGGTTAAGACCTGCTAAGTCTTGCAGGAACGTTCTCCACTTCTCTGAATTCCAGGGACGGAGGATGTGCTGAGTCAAATAGTAGTACCACCAGTGACCTTACAGGAATGCATCACTCTGATGGTAAGGATGGACCAAAGATGGCAAGATTGCAAGGGGGAATGTAGACGATAAGAATAGAGGCAGACGTCTAACACAGGGGAACGTGACAGCCCCTCCCATCACAGAGAATGAACCCATGCAATTGAGAATCACCCGAGGACCTGTGAACACGGAAGAAGGAGAAAGAAGAAGGAAAGACAATATGTGCTTCTATTGTGGCAGTTCTGAACATCCTTTAAGGTCTTGTCCCAAGAGACCCAGTCCAAAGACGAAAAACTTCAACTCTCGTCCCTGAAAGGAGAAAGACCGGTGAGCAAAGTCAGGAGTTCTCCTACCCCTCTTTCACTGTTGACACTTAGGCAACCACTCTGTCACTTCTTTACCTTGGTCAGATATGAACATAACACGGATCGCTGGGTAGACGTGTTGGAGATAATCGACAGTAGAGCTACCAGTAACTTTATAGACAGGACTTTTGCCCGCCAAGAATATATTCCCTTGATCCCAAAAGACCACAGAGAACCAATAATCTCAATGGACAGTTCTGCATTGATCTCAGTGCCTATTACAAACCAAACCATCCCATTGATCATGATATGCTCGGAAAGACATCAAGAAACCATACAATTCGACTCCATTGCAGCCCCTCATTTCCAAGTGATCCTGGGAAGACCATAGTTCGACCTTCACAGTCCACAGATAAATTGTAGACATCAGAAATTGATATTTGGCCGGTCAGTTGTCAATACTCTTGTCCAGTCCTGCCTACGAAGAGGGTGCGTCATGTAAGCCTGCCCATTGTTTATCAGCCACTAACAACATAGACATTACTCAGGAATACTGAAACTTCTCTGATGTATTTGAGGCCGTTGAAGCTAACAAACTACCACAATGCCAGCAATAAAATCAAATTACAGCCGGGTGTACAGATCCCCTATGTGCGGACTTACGCTCTTACGGAAAAAGAATGTGGTACTACAACAGTACATCCAAGAAAACCTCAAAAGAGAATTCATCTGTCATTCCACTTAAATGGGCGGGGCACCCATCTTCATCACCCCTAAGAAAGATTAGACGGAGCTTCGACCCTGCTTCGATTATCAGCAGCTTAATGACATTACTATAAAGAATAGATACCCTTTACCATTGATACAGGTCTTGCTAGACCAGGCACGACCCAGTATCATCTACACTAAGGGCCTCATTACACGGTAGGCGGTAAGGGTTTACCGGTACCGGTATTTTACCGGTACCAGTAAATACTTACCGCCTTACTACGAGGTCCCTTTGCGGGTTGGGGAATTTGACACCTGCTTTTTGCAGGCGTTAAAAACCAACCCACAAAGGGACCAGTGGAGCTAATTACGGTACCGCAATTTGCGGTACCGTAATTAGCGCCTTCCCCATTCCCATAGAGCCCTATGGGGCAAAAATGGTAATGGGGAAGGGCAATGGTGGAAGGGGGAATTAACGCCCCGCCAACCTTGGAATGGGGCGGTAATTCCCCTTTCCACCAAGGCGGTGCCGGTATTTTACCGGCATGAACCATGGTGCTAATTGCGCCATGGTTCTCCGCCTACCGTGTAATGAGGCCCTAAGTCTGATTTGAAGGGCGCATACAACTTAGTGAGGATAGCCGCAGGGGACGAATGGAAGCTGGCCTTCCAAACAAGATATTGAAACTATGAGTATTTAGTCATGCTCTTTGGACTATGTAACGCCCCTTCAGCCATCCAAAATTTCCTCAATGACATCTTCTGAGATTTACTGGACGTATATGTGGTCATCTACCTAGATGATATATTGATCTATTCCAAGTCTAAAGAAGAACATGTTCTACATGTAAAGGAAGTTCTATCCCGACTAAGACGACATCATCTCTATGCCAAGTCTACTAAGTGCGTCTTTCATCAACAGAAAGTGGCCTATTTGGGGTATGTATTATCCCCAGGTTGCATTGAAATAGACCATAAGAAAATTGATGTGGCACTGGACTGGCCAGTCCCTACATCAGTGAGGAGCCTACAGAGATTCCTAGACTTTGCAAATTTCTATAGACGCTTTATTCCTCAATACTCCCAGATGCTATTACCATTGACTACTCTTCTATGAAAAGGTCACTCTTACCAGTGGACTCAACAGACCCAAGAAGCATTTAATTGCTTGAAACTAAAGTTTACCTCAGCTCCTGTATTACGGATCACTAACCCGGAACTACCCTATGTCGTAGAAGCAGATGCTTCCAACCTTGCCCTAGGAGCAGTGTTGTCATAATCTGACCCCATTCCAAGATGAAACGCCCGATAGCTTACCACTCCCGCAAACTCAATGCAGCCAAGCAGAATTACAGTATCTTTGATAAAGAATGTTTAGCCATCAAGGACACGTATATTACATGGAGACACCATCTTGAAAAGGCAAACCATCCCAAATGCGTTATCACAGATCATCGTAACCTCGAGTTCCTGCGCATTCCATCAACCAATGCCAGAATCTCACTTCTTCTGGCACTTCAACTTTAAGGTCACGTATACGCCAAGGTCGCAGAACAGCAAGGCAGACGCCCTATCTCGCCAAGACTCAGTAATCGCTATAGAAACTGAAGGACTGCCATTCATAGCACCCACGCAGATCCTTTCCACGATCCAATTAGTACTGGAGGGGTATGAAGAGCAACTGCACAATCTGTATATGGATACCATAAGAAAGTAGTTTCTAGATAAGGATCCCTCCCATCATGAACCAAATTGTGGTTACCCAACAAGGAAACACAAATCTGTTTCCACCGATTGTGCCAGGACTAACCCAGTGCCAGGCACTTTAGTGTCTTGAAGACCCGTAAGAAGATCAAACGCTATGTATGGTGGAAAGGATGGGATCAAGACGATGGTGATTACATTCACGAATGTGGGGTGTGCTTCAGAGGAAAAGGACATCATCAAAAGGCAATGGGTTTACTGTATCCACTCCCTAAACCCATAGGCCCTTGGAAAAAATGTTCGATAGTCTTCATCACTGATTTACCTCCCGTACAAGGGCAGACCCTCATTCTGACAATTGTGGATAGCTTCAAGAAAATGGCCCATTTTGTGGCTCTCCCTCGATTGCCATCGGCTCAATCGATGGCTCAACTCTTCATTTAACATGTATTTCGCCCTCATGGTTTCCCTGATAACATTGTTACCGACAGGGGAACTCAATTTGTGCCCCTGTCCTGGAGAGAAACAAGTCGCCTTTCGGGCATTAGTTTACACTTCTCCTCAGCCTATCACACACAGAGGGACGGACAGATGGAGAGGGTAAACTAGGTCATAGGACAGTATCTACATTGCTATGCCACTATACACAAAGACGACCTGGTATCCCTGGTACCTTTAACAGAATTTGCATATAATAACTCCCACTATACTTCGGTTGCCATTACTCCATGCCACTTGTCCTACGGTTACCACTCGTCTTCCTTCCCTTCGAAGACCCTGGAATCAGGTAACATCCCAGCAGCAGATGAACATGTACGGCCCTCCAAGGAGGATTTCAGAAAGCCACTGTCCAACTGAAGCACACCCAAGACAGCATCATGAAATTCACAGATAACAAGCGAAAGGAAGCACCTCCCTATAAAGCAGTGGTCTTCAAACGTTGTAGGCCTGGCCCCCCCTCTGAGCAAAATGTGGGCAGGCCAGGCACCCCCAAAAATGCCAAATGGACAGTAAGTTCAAATGGCTATGAATGATCGCACGCGGTCACTGCACCCTACTCCCAGTATAGTCCCTGGGCTCCCACACCTGCTCCCATCACAGTCTCTTTCCTCCCTCATCCCACTCCTAGCCCAGTCCTTTGCTCTCCCCACCCCACCACAGACCCTGGGCTCTCCAAACCCTGCTCCCACCATTATCCCATGTCTCTGGCCCATCCTGCTCCCAGCACAGTCCCAGGGCCAAGATGCCCCTAAGCGATCATGCGCTGCATAAATATAATTAACATAACATAACATAACAGTGCCAGTGGTGGCTGATGCATTTTTAAGTGGAGGGGCATACACATTTCCACCAGCTATGCCATAGTGACAGAGCGCAGCGAGGGGGCCCAAACCAATCACGCAGGGTACGGGGGGTTTCCCCCGTGAATCTTTTTAAAATAATGGGTTAAAATGTTGCATTTTAGAGCAGACTTTAAAACATTTGTAATGGGTAAACAGCTAAACAGTTTGCAACTGCTGCTGGGCGGCCCCGGCGGCAGGCATGATATTGTTTACTGGACTATTATCTATGGACTATTATCTATGATAGATGTCCAGTAAAAAGATACCATACCTGTCCCCTGAGCTCCACAGTGCCTCAGAAGGAGAGCTGATTTTGGCAGGTGGGTAGAGAGATTGTGCAACAAAGGCATTTTTAAAATGCCTTTGTTGTACAACCCTCCTTGACCCATCTACACCCCACACACCAAAATCAGCTCAACGGACCAAAACAAACACACACACAAACACACAAACACATTCACACAGCAATCACTCTATCATTCACACGAGCACCCATTGCCATACACTCACTCATAACACAAGCATACACACATCCATACACATATATAAATAAAAAATAAATTAACATAAACGTACCTTCTGCAGGGGCCTGCTCGTGGGTGCTGAAACGCCCCGCTCCAGGTTGCTCTGTCCGTATGTGCGAGATGGTGCAGGAGCTCACCTTCGCACATACAGACATGCAGTGCCCCAGCCAGCATTTCCAATGAGCTATGCAAGGCTGCAAAGCAAAACGCCCCCAGCTTGCATGACTCACTGAACATGTGCAGCTGGGAAAATGAACTGAACAGACATTTCAGCCAGCCCAGGGGTACTCACTCAGCTGCAAAAAGCAGCTGAGGGATTGCTCAGTGTTTCACTGGGCTAGTTCCTCACCTCCTCCATAATCGGTGAGGAGGCCACTGGGTGGATGCCCCCTTGCCCATTATGGATGAGCCGCCAGGCCCGGATGGGCCTGTAGGGCAATAGGGCAATAACCGTACCAAAAATGCAAAATGCTAGTGTGAGCCAGTCAAAATGGGCCACTTTTTTTGCCAATGTGGGCCAGTTTGAGTTACTTCACTATGCAGCTGGTAGTTTTGACCATTGTTGCTGAATAAATATTCTTTCAATATCACAATGTGCTTACATTTTAACAGAAAACACCCCCTTGGGTACTATTCAAACAGTCAGTGACTAAAGGAATGAATATCCATTTGCAACTGTGGGACACTTTTTCATTGGTGCCGGAGACAGTTTTACGCTCATGTCCGACCATGTGAGCGGCCTCTGCCCGGCCTCTGCCCATTTCCGCCGATCTAAAAAAAATAAAAAAATGTTTGTTTTTACATTTCATGCTGGGCTCTCACATCCCCCCCTGACCTCCCTGGGGATGCGGCTGCGCCCCACCGTTTGAAGACATCTGCTATAAGGTGAACGACAGGGTTTGGCTACCCACAGAGAATCTCATTCTCCCTAGCTGTCCCAGGAAGTTTAAACCCTGCTAAATCAGTCCATTTGTGCTCTTTCAAATCATCAGCCCTGTGGCAATGTGACTCCAACTGACCCCCAGTTACAACATACATCCTGTCTTTCACGTCTCCTTGCTGAAACCAATAACCCATTCTTTTAAATACAGGACAGATGATTGCTTCGACCCTCTGCAATTGGTCTACAGGAGGAGTATGCGGTCAGTCGGATTCTCGATTCATGTGTCTAGAGGAACACTATAAAATATCAGATGCTAGTATATGGATAAGTATACATAACAGATGGGTGGAAGGAAGGGGTGGTTGGGAGCAAAGCACATGCGCTCCTAACAGTTCCAGTGGAAGTAGTGCAAAGGGAAAATGACAATTGCCTCAAGGAATGGGAAGCAAAAGCAAAATTGCTCACTTGGGTGGAGAACGAAAAAGGGCCCATTCCCATCATACTACTTGAAGGATCTTCTTTATGTTTACAGAAAGATGGTCCATTAAAGTTTGGAGAGAATAAGGGGTGTAAGCAGATCTCGTTGGTACCAGGCATGAAAATCAACCCGGGAGTGCTTATGGACCACTACTGTGCCTGTGGGTCGAGAGCATACCTGCCACAGCCACCGAACTGGGAAGGAATATGTTCACATGTACAGTTGAACACACCTGCATTGGTAGTGCTCCGGAAGGACATACAAGCAGACAGATTCCCCAAGATGGATACTCAACAAAGGCAGAAGAGATCTGTAGGGTTGACAAGAGTGAAAAGAGGGAACTATGCATCATCAAAAATGGAAGAGGCCCTGGATGCTATACCACCAGAGCACAGACTGTTCAGCAGAACAGAAATGTTCTTCGAGTCCATCGTTCCAGCAGTCCAAACTAGCGCAAATGCCAAATGGCTCCAAATATCATGTTGGGAACTGATGCAGATGATAAATTCAACCCTCAAGGTGTTCAGTGCCATCAAGGAAGAGCTGCGTGCAGTGAGGTTAATGGCTCTCCAGAAGAGATGTGTTCTGAACCTCCTGAGGACCATGGAGGGAGGTGTTTGCATCAAGATTGGATCTTCTTGCTGTATATTTATTTCTGCCCATGATGATGGGACCCTAACAGAGGTCATTACCCAGTTATCAGAGCTGAATGCTAAAATGGAGGCAGAAGTGAATAGTGTAGGAAAGGACGAAGGCAGGCTGTCTGTCACATATCTCTTCATTTATACCAACATGTATGGCCAATGGACTGAAGGTACTGGTAGCAGCCCTGGTACAAGTATTTTTCACCTTCTGCGTAATAGGCATCACGCAATGCAATAGAATAGGCATCACGCAATGCAAAAAGACCACTGAAAAGACCTTAGAGATGAAAGTGGTGATAGACTTAGAGACTGAAGAAGTTGAAGAATACGCTGAAATCACAACTGACGCAGTGTCCTCTGTTCCCAGCAGGAACGGTGTTCGAGTACCCATTCAACACCCATGACTGTTGGGAAAAATGGGTTTGGTGCATCCCTGGTGGAGACTGCGGTTACTTGACATGGAGTTTGAAAAACCATGGGGGTCATTACGAGGTTGGAGGTAAGGGATAAACGATGCCGGTAAAGCATTCCCGGCATCGTTTACCGCTCCGGGCCATTACAACCCACCAACCCGCTATTACCTGCACCGTAATTAACAGTGCCTCTAATAGCGGCATGGCACGGGCACGCGACCCTTCATGCTGGCAATACCAGCATGGCGTAAACAGGAGGACATCACATGTCAGGCAGACATGCAAATAACGCCCTACTGAAGCCCGAAAAGTACTTTATCGGCATGGAGTAAATACCAGCATTGTGGAGCACCCGTAAACGGCCATGTGCAGTGTTCTCAACTGCCACAGGTGCACACAATCAGCATAGGTGGAGGCAATATAGACTGGGCCAGCACAAAAGGATCACACCCCACCCCTTCCCACACCCAGTCACACACCAAAATGATTCCAATACTACTAGCAATGCTCGGGCTGGAGGACATGATTGCAGTGGAACTGCTGCAATAACAACAACAGGCAGCACAGAGGAGATGCAGGAGGAGAAGGAGGGTGAGGCAGGCCCAGCATGCCCCAGCAGTGCAGCCAGTGGTACCACACAGGCAGCCCCCAATCCCTCGCATCCGAGCCAGTCCATTCAACCTAACCCCTGAGCAGATCCACACCCTTTACCGTATGGACCGGGACACCATCACCACCATTGTGGACATGATACATGACAACATCGTCAGCCTGATTGAAATACGCACCGCCATCCCACCTCTACTGAAGGTAGTGTCTGTGCTCCACTTCCTGGCCACAGGCACCTATCAGCATACAGTGGGGCACATGCATGGCATATCACCACCATTATTCTCACGTATGCTGAACCAAGTGTTCGATGTCCTCCTGAAGCACACAGGCGACCACATTTTCCTACCACGGACAGCCCAGGAGATCTCCAACACCAAAGTTGGTTTCCATTCACTGGCCGGCATCCCTGGTTGCATTGGCGCCATCGACTGCACCAATGTTGAATTGGTGGTCCCACATGCCATGGAGGCAGTGTACCGCAACCGTAAGTTATACCACTCCATCAACGTGCAAATGGTATGTGACCCAAACAAAATCATCACACATTGTTGTGCCCGATTTCCAAGATCAACCCATGATTCAATGGTCATGCGGAACTCCACGATACCACGCTACATGGAGCGACACGCAGGTCACAGATCCTGGCTACTCGGTGAGTTGCATGTCAGGCTCATGGCAATGCAATGCGGGTAGGTGATTGGGGGGTGAGATGCATACTTCACCTGGCTGAGATGGGGGGGTGCATATTCACCTGGCTGAGATGGGGGGGGAGAGATGCATACTTCACCTGGCTGAGATGGAGGGGGGGGAGGGTGCATACTTCATCTGGCTGAGATGGGGGGGGAGATGCATACTTCACCTGGCTGAGATGGGGGGGAGAGATGCATACTTCACCTGGCTGAGATGGGGGGGGAGATGCATACTTCACCTGGCTGAGATGGGGGGGAGATGCATACTTCACCTGGCTGAGAGTACCTCAGAGGATGGACCATGCTCATACCCCAAAGCAGGCCAGACTTGACCCGACACCTGACCACAAAATGCAAGACGTAAGCTGCCCTACCACGAAAATGATGCAGTGCAACAACCATTCCATAGCCATCAACATTTACACTGCACATAATCACACCGTAGCCCCCACAACACAATGCAGCAACAAGCAATTAGGATTGCCAATGCACAGCACCAAAAACCATCATCAAAAAGGACAGGTCTCCATTACTGCGTACAAAGGAGCCACATCAGGGCAAAATACATGAACGCACCCCTACACCAACACAGAGGTCCACCAAAACAGCATGTCACCATTTGTCGTGCATAGTGTGATCATCATGAGGCTGCCATCAACGCTGACCGGATGAAAGCATACAAATCACTGCACATCACCCAGATCATGGGAACAACCAGCGTGGACTACCACAGTGCATGAGCACTCACAAGGAATTCGCCCCCCCTGTGCCCACTAGACGATGGCACGCACACCTGTCTATAAGAAGAATGCACACATAGCAGTCACATCATGTGTCTCTATTCATGCATGGATCTGTGGGTGCAAACAGGAAATAAATGCATGCTATGGTGTCATTGATACAGGTCCCATATGATGTGAGGACTTACACATAATCATTGTTGCCCACATGCAGGTGATGCAGGCTATCCCTTGAAGAGGTGGCTCCTTACCCCAGTCCGGAACCCGCAGAACAGGCACGAGGAGGACTACAATCGTGCGCATACACGTACCCGTGAGGTGATTGAGCAGACATTTGGCCTATTGAAGGCACGGTTTCGCTGCCTCAGCAGGTCTGGTGGGGCACTCTTGTATGGCCATGAGAAGGTGGGCAAGATCATCATGGCATGTGTCATGCTACACAATATGCGCATCAGACGGAATGTGCCTCTGCCCCCTGACGCTGACCTGCAACCACCTGACGATGAGGATGAGGAGGGTGGAGATGGAGCTGCACTTCAGGGAGGCAGCGATACACAGGAGGGGCGTGCCATGCGTCAGACTCTGATCAACCAATGTTTCTAGCACACATGGATGGGGAGTGTGACATGGAGGTGGGACTCAGGGCACTGGGTGTGTCAGGGACATGGACACTGTAGACTGTTCACCAATAAAGCACACATACACAATAAGCAATGTCCGCACATGTGAATTCAGATTTCACAACAGGTGTATTCGAATATATAACAAATCAAGTGCACAAGCCCTCCACCCCACACACCCTCTCCAGCCTCCCCCTCCCCCCTCAACTCCCCCACACACCCTCTCCCCTTCCCCCTCCCCCCTCAACTTCCCCACACATGGTGTGCACTGGCATGCTCCATAAGTCTACATAAGACCAGAATGCCTTGCTGAACCTACAGCCCTTCTCTTCCGGCATCAGGTGGACCCCTGTCCGACCTGCGCAGGTTCCGCCCAGACCTACGCAGGGGGCTGGACTTAGTGGAGCTGGCATTTGAGGATGTCCCAGGTTATTCTACCACCTGTGCCGGACGCATGGCCCCCATGCTGCCACCATTTGGGTGAGGACCTGCCTCACAGCTGCCAATTCACTGCATATGTCTTTTGAGGTGGTCTCAATTGCAGATTGCAGATTTGAGGGATGAAGCACATTTCTTTATTTCATCCCTTGCCCGGCCACATTCTGTGATGTGCTGTGTCAACAGCCCTGTCAGCTACTCCTGCCGCTTTTGGATTGCCCTGATCCCCCCTTGGCTGTTCCGGACACTGGTGGATGTATGAGGTGCTACCGACATGGTTGGTTCCTCATGCACGCTTGGCGTGGGGCTGAAGCTGCCGGGCCATGACTCCCCAGGAGACAGCTCATGGCTGTTGCTGTTGATGTTGTGTATGCTGGATGGGGAGAGGTGTGGTGAATGTGGGGGCCTATAGCGGTAGTTGTGCCATGTGGCAGAACATCTGCCTCATCATCGGACACGGCTGCTGTGGCAGCTGTCTCCCCCACAGTACTGCTGGCAGCCGATAAAGTGCCTTCAGCCACTGGCTCCTGTGTGTTGGTGGCTGGTGTGGGTGCTGTGGTGGGGGCCATAGTGCACATTGGTGCTGTGGGTTCTCGGGTTGTCTTGCCCTTCCATGGTAGTCCAGGTTGCCCTCCTCTCCCTCCATGCCCCTGGCCTTCTTGTGTGGTGTCGCAGCATCCTCCCTGGGGTCCTGGTCATCGCTGTCTGATTGCGTGCCTGTGGGGGACCAAGAGAGGGAGAGGATTATTGATGGGTCTACATACATCAGGCATGCATTGGGGTAGCTGCATTTATATGGAAAGGCAGTTGATTGGCATTGGGGTAGTGACATACTGGTTTCTTGGCTTTTGGGTGGGTGATGCAGGGATGCGTCTGGGATGAAACATATATGGGGTGCATCATGCATGTGGACAAGATGGTGCTGTGCACTGCCTGTAGGCAGTTTTGCAAATATGTGTCTGGTGGACCCTGCTTTCCATCATTGCACTGTCAGTTCAGGGGGACATCATTGTGTTGGTCTTTGCAGTGTTTCATTTGGGACACTTACCTGCATCAGCCGATGACGGGGCTCGCTCCATGTCCCCCACTCCATCAATAGCCTCCATCCCAATGGTGCTTGCACAGATCTCCTCCCAGGGTTGCATCTTTAAGGGGGAGTCCACACCTCCACCTGTTGCCATCCCCTGCTTGCGGTTGGCCGAGAGGATGTTCCGCACGCGTAAGCGCAGGTCGTCCCAGTGCTTCCGGACATCTTTAGGAGTGCGGGGGGTGGTGCCAACGGTACTCACTTTATGCGCCACCTCCGCCCATATGTCCTTCTTCCGCTGCACTGCAGGTCGAGACATGTTGGTGGAGAAGACGACATCCGCATGTTCTTGCAGCGTCTCGGCCAGCATGTTCAACTCCTCTTGTGAGAAGAGCTCCTTGCGCAAGCGCTCTGCACTTTTTTTGAGTGCCTTGGGCATTGTGATATGCTGCAGGTAGAGGTAGAGGTGTGGTGGTGATATAGGTCCTGGTTACAGAGGATGGTAATTGATTGTGTTTTTAAAGATGACCGCCATGCTCTTTCCCGTTCCTGTGCGATCACGCTATTTCCGGTTCCACTTATTAGCGGTGACCGCTAATTGCGGTGACCGCTAATAGCGGTCTCTGGTAATGCCGATGGCTTGGATGGTGGTGGAGCTACCTGCGCTTCGCGGGAAGCCCGGTAAGGGCGATTTTTCACCCTTTTACGGCAGGGCGGTAAGGTCGTTAACGGCATGGCGCAAAGCTTGTGCCAGCGTACTCATAATCGCCCTCTAATAGCGGCCTTGTGGCAACACGGACACGGTATTTGCTCCATGCCAGTAAGGGCCGTACCTTACCTCCAAACTTGTAATGAGGGCCCATGCAAAGTACCATGGACATCTCTGAGGAATAACAAAGGTTGGGCGCCCAAAGTTACACGAGATCAAAGAGAGTCGTGTAGATAATGTGGTCGACACATTGACCAGAAGGGGGATTGAAGATGGAGGTCCAAGTATGGCTCTCATGACCTCCACACAACTCTCAGCCCGAAGACTGAGACACGATAGATGCACCTCACTCTTCAAGAAATCAATGATGTCATCACTGACATCACGAAGTAGCCACACTTAGACATGAAGTACATAGCCATCCATTCATGAAGCTACACAAACATGCACTAGCGTATTACATATAGACATGAAACACATGCTTATGATTCATGCAGGTAGATGACAGACACATACATATCTCTAAATCTAGACACATTCCTCAGTAAAGCTGAACCGCAAGCTGCCTAAGTATACATATACCAAGCTTGCACATGGAAAAGCCATAAGGGCAAATATGGACGCTACAGGGCCACTGAAGTGAATGAGGGAGGGGAGACAGTCTTTGAGTACATGGAAGGGCCGGCATGATCGCTGCAGCCAGAGGCAAGCAGAACGATGCACCCAGCCAAGGACGAGCGGAGACGGAAAGTTCCTGGTTACCAAGACGATAAGCCACCTGCAAGAAATCCAGACTAATATCCTCATAATTACCGGCAAGTGAGCTTCATTTCATGGTCTCAACATACATGACCTAGCAGAACAGGACATTGCCTATTCAATCGAGGTGGATGGAGAGAAGCTGTCCCCATGAAATCAGAGGTGGAAAGATACAAGTGTTGCTCATGAACTGTCAACTGAGTGCACTCTCCCAGGCTTAGGTGATCAGAGGTAGCAACATTAGAGAATACAAAGCCCCTCCATGTTCATTCTCATTGCCTTGAAAAGGTACACTCAGCCTGGTAACTATCCAGGGTCCCAGAACTGGGAGGACACATTCTGCCCAATCCAGAGTCACCTTTCACGTAAGGATTTAATATGTTGCAGGAGTCAATGGTCTCCCTGGGCACCCTGCAACATTGCAGATTGAAACATGCAGAGGTGGTCTCACGAGGAGCCACCGGAAATGGCTATTGAATAGTAGAACTAACCCCTATAGAACATATACCTAGTTCACCTAAACTGACCAATGTGAATGCCTGATAGGTTTCGGGGATAGAGGTTAGTTTTGTAATGTCACACCTGGATAAAACCAGGTGACACACGCTCCGAAGTCGAGAACCCTGGAGAATTAATGTTATTCTAGTGTGATCCCTCTTGGTTATTAGATAATAAAGACAGTAAACTTCTCCCCATGGCTGAGTCTTCCGTTCTTGCGGTGGGGAGTTTTTGATGTCTCTCTGCTGGTAATTGGGGTGACTGCTATAGAATGCCTGCCGCTAGAACATCTGGCCATGAAATATGAAAGAAAGTGCAGCAGGAATACAATGCATATGTTTAAACGGAGGAGCTGGTGTGTGAGTGTGCGAGTGTATGTGCGTTGCATATTATATCTGTACTGTGCCTGTGCTGTATTGTGATCTTAGGTTTGTATGTGTTCTCTGGGTGTGCCATGTTTGTATGACTATATTGTCACACTATATTGGTGTGCGGCTCCCGTGCTGTTGGTGTTGTCTGTGGTGAATGTTGCAATGGATTTCGTGTGTGTTTCTGATTCTAATGTGTACGAGCAAGCCTAAGTGTATTGTGTGAGCTATTTGATGTGGTTATGATCTCGAATGCAGTCAGTGTGGTGTGGTGAAGTGTGTGTGTGTGTGTGTGTGTGTGTGTGTGTGTGTGTGTGTGTGTGTGTGTGCTGTAAGTGTGTATGCCAAAGTGCATTTTGGCATACACACTTGCCTCGGGTGCAGTTTATTGTTATTGTCTCGGGTGCAGTTTCAGTGGAGGTGGCACTCATTTCCTTGGTAAAGTTGGACTGAAAGTCCCAAAATAGGTCAATTTGGCTATCAAATATCAGCTGGATGTGAATGCCACGGGGTGCAACTCTGAATTACTCCCGGAGAGAGACTATTTGATTCACAATGAAGTAATGTAATAGCTGTGCCTTATTCCTGACTTTCCCTTTCAAAGAGAAGATCTAATCAGAGTAAGTCAGAGTTTCTACTGGTAACTTCTTAATTAAATCAACCACTGAAAGAGCACACATTTTCTAACCAATCAACAAAACCATGCGACATCCATCTCAATTTCTCGTACACTTTTCCTATGAAGGCATACAGTTGACAGTTTGTAAAGGTTTTCATAGAGGATGTTTCAAATTAACATATTACCTTTAGGAATCACGGTAATGACCAGGCATGCTACTCCGCCCAGAAGGAGACAAGAGGCCTGACTTTTCTTTCTTCCTATCAGCTGTAGCAGGAAGATGCACCCAATGCGGGCCGGGATTTCCACGAAGCCGAAAACAAGCTGTGTCAGGTAGATATCCAAGCCAAAGCTTCCGACATTGAGGCTCAACCCGTAGTACACCAGGCTGTTGACAAACCTGCAACCAACAGAAAGACGATTGCAATCAAGGAGCAGTCATGCGTTCTCAATGAAATCTATGAAGCAATGAGCATTGACAAAAGAGAAAAGGCACTAGCAATTATCCCGGCATCGAGTGGGCTATTACCACCTATCCCAGAAACGCAGTGCTACTAGGAAAAAGCCACTGCCAGAAGTGGCAAAGCCACTGGCAGGGGTGTGCACCCAATCCTGATGGTGAAAGCTGAGGTGGCAGGCCACATCAGTATGGGGGCACTCAAAGTTCATCAAATGTGGGCCTGTCAACTTCCAGTGCTGCCCACGAATATTTAAAAAGTAATACTCAGCTCGTGGTACAGGTAGGACATTTGCCTCACTCCAGAACAGCTCTGATTTGGACTAAAAAAGGGCAGATTATGTGGGTGACATTCACAGGTATCAAATGTGTGAGGTGGAGCTCAGTGGATCCTAAAATCATCTGCCTCCCGGACAGGGACATCACACAGCCGCCCTCCACAACAACACCCGCACCCACCCCACACCCCCTGCTTTTTGTCCGACCCACTCGGACCGACTGACTTTGCCTTCAGTTGCCCCACTCAACCCAGGATTTACCGGCAGTCAGAACTATGTGCCGCCTGCTGAGAACTGCGAATACTCTGTAATATCTCTCCTTTGGCGTGATTGGAAATGACCAGAGAAGGTTGGGGGAAAGCCATCATTAAACAATTGCAAATACATTCAATAACATATGAACTTAAGCTACACCTTTTTAAGTAGAAATAGCTCACCTCCTTTTTGCCTTCTGAATTTCTCTTTCTCAAGTGGGCATCCATGGAAGGGAGCAAAGATAATTTCCCCCAATGATGCCTTGCCCTTTTTACACTACCACAGTATAAAGCCCACACTCCAATTGGAATTGGCAAACTTTGTCACCTTGCTCCCATGCCAGTAAAGACATCTTATGAGGTTCTTTTTTGGATTGAATACCTGTCATAAAAATGTATCTTCTTCTTGGCAATACACCTTTAGTTGATTCGTGCAGGACGGGCCTACCTCGGTTTAGCGGTGCCAGGGATTTCTCAAATCTGCAAATGGATCATAGTCCAGTAATTAGTTAAACCTTTAGTTGCATCACACATTTTGCATCTTCTGAACCAGGCCTCCCTCTGCATTGGTTATGTTCGTTCACCGTATAAAAACTGAAATCACCCATCTAGGGTCATAATGCCCTTCTGCCACTGTCCAGTCCTCGGTGCTAGCCTCAGGATGGAACCCTGCATTGGCTCTTGACTTGGTTGTCCACAATGCCTTCATTACATATGGTAATCATTATGATCCTAGTGGCCCTCCTCCTGGCCTCCCTTAAATGCACATGAGGTGTTACCCCTCCTTTCCAGGCCATAGACTAGACTTTTCTCTGCCTCATGTTTCACCCTCTTCCCTCACTCTAATGGCCAAGACCTTCCCAATTAACCTCCCTCGTCCCAACCAGGTGGGTGTCGGCGCAAAGTCAGGAAGATGATGATGAAGAACCACTAGGGTAACGAAGATTACCACACATTCTGGAGGCATTACCCGAAGTGGCCCTCCTCGACACTCCACTGATGAACTCTGAAGAAAGGGGGGCGAAAAATATGCACCACGTTGTCTATGAATTATTTAGATTTTAATTGGACATTTTTCTGGCAAATGTCCAGTGTCGAAATCTGTCAGATACTTACGGTAATCGACAAGACACATGCCTGCAAATACCTGTCAGTCTTTGAACCAGAGAATGGGCAGCACGCCGATATTGGCAGTCCTGTGTCCCTTTTTCTGTACAGAAACTGTGATTTAAAGTGACCAAAACACACAATTAAAACCTAAAAACGAAAAAAACGAAATGTATGATGTGATGCCCATCAGTAAGAACAACTACCATTAATAAACAGAAGCCTCTGGATTATATGGCATATAAGTGGATGAATATAAACCTCTCGCCTAAAGATTGGACACCGAGTAATACCAATAATGTCCAGGTAATTAAGATAACAAAATCATGAATTAACTGGCATGCGCAATTCGATCAGTTCAGTCTTGATATGACAAGTAAAAGGAGGTGACATCCAGTGCACAGAATGGCATTTCTATGAGTGCACAATGCGTGTCTGATATTAAACATATCGCCCGCTGAGTATTAACTGTGTGAACTTGACATGCTTAGCAATGAAGCATGAACTTGACATGCTTAGCAATGAAGCACACAGGCTCAACGATTAGAAACCCATTGGGCTATTGTCGTCCTTTTACAGTTCCAAATTACATGCATCGTTTGGATAATATCCTTGTCGAATACTTCACACACCATGAAGATTTGAAAGGTCAGTAATATTTGTAATATGTCCATCAGTGCACCATACATCAGGTCATACATTTAGTTTTAGGTTTAGATTGTGTGTTTTGGTCACTTTAAATCACAGTTTCTGTTGCACAAGGCCTTGTGCACGAAGCTATGTATGAATGAGCCCCGATGCCAACTTTCACAAGCGTCCTGAAGACGGGTCTGAAGACACACCGAAAATAGACCAGTTCATATACTGTTGTCCTCTCTAGACCTAGAAACACTACCATGTGTAGACGCCCCATAGAGAAGGCCACTATATGCAGATAGATATTGTATCTCACTGTTGCTACTAACATCACAACGGCAAGTGAATACAATTCCAACATTCTTTGTTCTCTGTTTGCCTGTAGCCGGTCAAGTGGCCCAGCGAGTACAACGCTCGCTTTGACATTGTGCAGAGCATGCTGACGCAGGTTCGAATCCAGGCGGGGCCAAACTCAGTCTTTCATCCTTCCGAGCTCGATAAATGAGCACCACACACGCAGCGCCTCAGATACCTGAGGGTTGGTAGTGATATATAATTGCCGTATTATTATTATCGTCCTTCACAGAACGTCTTGTTTTCATACAATTCTGTGTGTGAGGCTTGTTTTTTAAATAGTTTAGCCTTTTGATGAGATTTGTATATTGATTAAAATATGTGGTTATTCAACCTGACCTGGTATCTGGCTGTATAAATAACTGACTAAAGCTTTTTAGTTGCAGTGTTTGCTGGCATTGACAACCTGTACGTGTGAAAGTAGGGTAGCTAGTTGTGGAATCCTCCCTCTTTTTTGACCGTATTATTTTCCTCACCCACACCAACCCCCTTTTACAAAAAGGAGGAACCACATTGCTCAATTGTATTTACCCTCATTGGAATATCCAGCCTGACTCCCCTGACTCCCACTCTGTAATGATCCGATACCGGGGTCATAGTCTCAAATGCCTGTTTGCATGGATATCAGCAAGACAAGGCATGATTCAGTGTGGGTTTCAGATATTTTGTGGCCCATGATATCAGGAATACTGTGGCTGGCATGTCCCTTTGAACCCTCAACCGGGACATGGCTATGGTGCTGTGGCTTTGCAGCAGAGACCTTAGACAGTCTTGTATCTTCAGGGCATGAGACGCAGGCAAGAACACCAGATGCAAGTCTGTCAATAAATGAACTCCATGAAATCCATAGACTGAGATTGGTCTAACTGGGATTCCCGAAGAATTATGTGGAAACCTATTACATACTCTGGATGTAGAAGATTTTACCAGTTCCCTTAAATCATCGAGAGTCTGTCTGTCGTCCAAATGAGGGTGCAAGTGAATGCTTGATAGGCGTAAGAGACCCAAAATCAGACCAAAGAGCTCTGTAAACATTCTCGGTACCATGGTTAGGCTAAAGGGCAACAATGAGTGTTAGTAGTGATTTCCTAGCATGGTGAATTAGAGATACTTCTGGTGAGTGGCCCAAATAGGTACATGGTAGTAGGTGCTCTGCAAGTCTATTGCTGTCATGAAAAGGCCTGGAGACATCAGCTTATGTTCTGCAGCAGCTCCATTATAAAACATATCCTTCATTCATTCATTCAATCATTTTGGTCATTTGTATAGCACCTTTCACCATGGGTATGGTCCTAACATGCTGTAGGTTGAAGGCCCAAGAGCACCCACTTGGTCAGAAGTTTCAAATTGAGGACCACCTTTCTGCTTTAGGACTAGAAGAACAGTAAAGATCCCCGCCGATCTAGTAGATTCTGTATCAGTGCTAGACTCCATACTCAATCCTTTGGAGTCAACGTCTGAATTGTTCTTGAAGAAAGAGGAACATTGGCAAACCATATTTTGTATCCTGTGTTCACAATTCCACTTGCCCATTGACCCAGGGACCCTCCATGTTGGAAACATTATTGCAACCTTCCTCCCACTGCGAGATTTTCCAGGGTTTGTTTGGCATAGTCAGGAATGTTTCTGAGAAGAGGGCGCCATTAGCATAGCCTGTGACCTTCTTCCTCTTTTTGGATTGTACCCGGCCTCAAGGGAATCCTGGTTTCCTGTTGCTTCTCTGCTGGGCTCTAGGATACATATTCTTGGTCGTGCAGGTCTGCTTCTTTTTGAGGAGGTGCGGAGTAGGTCTTGTCATGCTATTATTTCTTAACAATCTCTTTGATTTTTGGACCGCATAGCATTCCCCCAAGAAATGGAATACTCTTCTGGGCGTTATCCACATTCCAGTCTCACAAGTAAATGCCCCTTCTTGCTGCTGATGTGGCAAAACCTTTAAGGACTGCTGTTGTCACTCCTTTCATTGATGTGTTGTACATCAGCTGGAGCTTGATGTCCAATGGAATAAGGCTACAGACTTCCTCTTTATCCATTCTATCAAACAGCAGCTCCTTTAACAGAGGCTGAACCAAACAGACCTCATAAATGGCAATACGCAGAGCCAGGTCGCCGCGCACATGTTTTCTATAATGCGGAGTCGGCCCTCGTATCCACAGAGTCGCTTGAGACCATATCCTCCACATACCTGGTGGGTTTACCTGCCAGATTAGGCTCCATACAATCAACTCTCACTGATTTCACCACCTCTCCTGCCTTGCCCTGAACCAGCTAACGTTTTGACAACAATATCGGCAGAAAAACCTTCTGAGGACCAGCTCATTCTCTTTATTTGCGCACTGCCAACCTGGATAGCAACCCAGTGTTGTATACTATTCCCTTCTCCTTTGGCTTGAGTCTCTGGGAAGTTCAGATTGGCCAGGCCTAGGATAGACAGAGGTCTTAGTGCTTTAGAAAAATGGCTGTCATTGGCATCAGAGCCTGCATCTGCAAGAGCTGAAAGAGGTGTATTATTCAATCTGTCTTTTAACAGGGCTTCCTCTACGGCCTCGTTCTTCATGGCCTGTAGCTCTGCCTCTGAATCAGGAGAGCTACTGGATCTTGATCTAGGCCATTTCGTCATCCTAGACCTCCCACTAGGCCGGGAGGCTTCCTCTCAATCTGTGCACATGCATAGCTGGAGCGGTGAAGAGGTGCACCCCATCTACCACATATGTGAGATTGGTATCTTGACCTGAAGCAGGAGCGAGATCCCCTGATACGCCCTTGCTCATCCGCTCTGCAGCAGCATCTATCCATTGTACCTTGCAAAGCAACACCCAGTACAATTACCCAGTGTTCTTTAAAGAAAATAAGGCACTCATCTCCAGAATTCCACGTGAAACGACGTTCAGAGACGTCATCATGTATGGCACCCCAGCCTGCATTCAAATTCACCACGACTACCCAATCACCGCCAGTGATTTGGTTAGACATGTGCACTTTCTTCGGATCAGGTCGGGACCCACTGTACTAAGTATCGGGGCCTGTTATGGCACCCAATCCTGCCATATGCAATTGAAAGAATGCCACTCAGCCTGTCCACATGCTGTGGCGCAGTCCAACCCAAGCATGATGTCTACACAGAGGACAAAAATGTAAGTACGTGCCCCACCAGTCTGATTGGTCCTGGTTAAAACAGCGTGGCAACAAGGTGGGGCACACAAAAGAGAAATGTCTGAAAAGGACAGGTAAAACCTCTTGTATATTTAAGGAAGGTGACAAGGAGGGCCCTTTGGGCTAATGCGTGCATTTCCTCCTTTGATTGTGAACAATCATGCTTAGATCCTAATGAAACCGACGATCTACAAATGGGGAATTACAGTTTCTGTCTGTAAACAAAATGCATATTTTCTGCATGTGCCCACTACTTCCCTGCATTGTTGTGGGTGCATGCCCAACCCCAAACACCACTACAGGTACACATCCGCTCACAATGCTGATTGAAAGTGCTGTGACATGACATCTAAGAAATTAGATATTGAATGCAAAGTGTGTTTATCTATCTATCACTATCTATAGCTATCACTCCAGGAGCTGCCAACCACTGTCCTGCAACCTCTCAGCACACTCCTCCGCACCACCAAAATCCCAGAGCGTAATAGCTCTTCTGACAGCAAAAGGTGATTGGACCTGCTCTTGTCAAACTTTAATTAACACGAAAAGCCACCATCGCAGGCTCCCCTGTCAGCCAACTATGTTTGACCCAATTTCCTGTTAACCCTGTGTCAAGCTCTACCTATCTGGGAATCAACCCACAGAGCCGCTACTGCAGAGCTTCATAGCGCTTATGTTTCAAACATTATGATTGGGCCATATCATGTCACCTACCGGGTACACAAGGTGGTATATGCTGAAGTCAGGCAACCCTGGCCTACCAAGGAATAAAGCTAAGAATGGCCTCACACGAGGCGCTATAGCAACTATGTTTGGTTGGACTCTCCTGAGAATCATGCACTACAGCCTTCATCCAATCAGTTCTCTAGCACCCCTGCTCTCAATGGGACAAAGTTGTTGCAATATAATTCCACACCTGTAACCACAAACGTGTCAGGAATTTCCCAGCCATCGACCATAAACTATGACCAGGGACACAGAAAATGGGCCCTCTGACACCTACAACAGAGCTTCAGAAACAAGAATCCTCCAACCGGTCAAACAGAACATACTCTGCACCTGCCAGAGAATCTCTCTCGGAGATACACTACCGCAAACCGCCAGGGAAGACACAGCCAGCTCATCGGGTTCCGGAAATTAACCAGGAACAGGGGTCTCCTACCGGTAGGCACAGACACTCACTCCTACCAATCTACTCACTCTCCACTTTACACCAACAAACAATAAAACGCAGCTATACCCCTTGATCAATTTCGGCCTAGCTGCACACATAATCTCTTACACAGGCCCCACGGCCGCCAGAATGCAGACTCAGAGCCAATTACCTTGCTGCACACATTCCACTGAACTCTCCTAACCACTGCACTGCACCTAGCATTAGAATGCGGCCAGCTACGCGCAAACAGCACTGGCTGCACACATACTGAGTGCACCCAAGCACTATATGCTACCCTACACTCTCCACTGACCTTGACTGCGGTCCCCAATGGCGTTCAAACCACAACGCTTTGTGATCATACCAATGGTATATAAGGGGCTATTCAAATGCACAATAACATAATATATATCTAAAACTGAAAATGTATTTGCGTCGGGATTTGTGGCAAAGCGTTGTTCCTTATACAATTCCACATCGTTTCACCAATCCCCACCAAATTTTGCATAGTTATCTATTAGGACCCTCTGGACATAACTGGCTACATGACATTTGGACACCCCACCCTGATCCCCAGATTTCAGCACAAATCAAAATGTGTTTGTGGGTGTGTGGCTTGGCAAAGCATTGTTCCTTATACAATTCCACATTGATTCACCAATCTGCACCAAATTTTGCATAGTTACCTGTTAGGATCCTACGGACATTACTGGCTACATGAAATTTGAAACCCCATACTGGTCCCTGGATTTCAGCCTACGTCAGAATGTGTTTGTGTGTTTGTGGCTTGGCAAAGCGTTGTTCCTTACACAATTCTACACTGTTCCTTCCACCAATCTGCACCAAATTGTGCATACGTAGTCATTGTGACCCTTCAGACATTACTAGATACATGACATTTGGACACCCCACCCCTTTCCCCGGATTTTAGCATCTTCCCACATGAGACAGTTGCCTAAAATGGGCGAAACATCAATGTGGCCGTAGAAGGACCGGTCCCGACACAAGGAACAAAACACGAGGTCCAGGCCCTAGGATGCACGGTTTCCAAGATATTTGCACCGCAATGCATCACAATGAACTGCATCACGCCAGGGTGAAGCAACAGGTGGGGAGAGAGCACAGATGGTCCGAGTATGCAGCAGCACACCAACTCTTGCCTCCCCTCAACATCTGCTCCGGGGTATGTCATCCAGCCACATGCGCCCAGTCTCAGTGCAGTTTACTTCAGAGTGCAACACACATCAAGCAAGAAGTAATTTGGAACAGCAACCTACAGGATCAGTGCTATCATGTCTGTCTACAGAACCTGTTTGGAGAACGGGGACTTCTGCTTGTATGAAATAAACATGAGATGTTTTGTTTAATATGGTTATTACATCCAGAAATAATTCACAGCAAGGAGTGTGTACTCTACAACAAGGTGCTGTGGTATTTTCTTGGAGGAAGTGCTGTTCTTTCGAGAGGTGGACTGATCTAATCCAGGGAGACAATTGATAGATTTCAGAAATCGGATACAATCTTCTTTAGGGAGGATTATTGATCTCTTCTTGGAAGAAGGTATATTGTTTACAACAGATGGGTGGTCGATTCAACGCTGAAGCAGTGGCATATTGCACAGATGGGTGGTCTGCTGCCATTAAGGTTGCAGTATATTCCAGGGAGAATTTGTGGTCTGTTCCAGACCATAGAGGCATTGTAATCAATAAACGTCTTTTCCAGCCATAAAGCGTTGTCTGTTATTTTAGGAAGGACATTTGCTTACTTTAAATTATTAACTGGGGTAATTGTATTTTTGTGAGATAGGAAATTGACTTTTCCAGAGAAAAGTCATGATCTATTACATGAAAAAGAGATAGGGCCTCATTAAAAGTTCAGTGGTGCAGTAAATGTGGCAGTAATTATGTTACCACAGGGGCAACAGAGGATCTAGGAGGGTGAAGGGAAGCAGGTGAGGAGATTGCTCTAGAGGAGGACAAAGGGCTGAGTGGAGTGATCAATGATTGGAGAGATGTTCTTTGAAGAGTAGTGTCTTCAGGTACTTGCTGAAGAGCATAGTTTAGGGGGCAGTCTTAGCTGTATTGTCAACTTGTTCCAGAGACAGGGTGCATGCAAGAAAAATACCTGTGTATTTGTGCAGTTTATTATGCTGCTCTGGCGTCCGGAGATGGTGAGATTCTCATCCAAGTACAGTGGTGTTTTGGTTGTGGATGCTTTGCAGGTGGTGCTGACAGTCATGGGCATGATGTGTGCTTGAAGGAGTAGCCAGTGCACCTCTTTGAGGGTGGATTGCATTTTCTTAGTTGTGTGATGAGGCCTGCTGCAGCATGCTGGACGGCTTCCAGAGGAGACACGCTGGCATCTGGGGCTCTTGCTAGTAGGTTGTTGCCACCATCCAAATGGGAGAAGACCAGGGCTTGGACAACTGTTCTAAAACTCTTGCAGGGATATAGAGGGCGTGACTTTGTAGTGTGTTTTGAATGAGAGGTCACAGTTGATGATAAACCTGAGGGATTTTGCAGTGGGTGAAAGTTGAGGTGTGACTCTGTCGAGCTCCATGTCATCAGCCAATTCTGGACTTGGGCATGTTTGGTGGGGTTTCATAAGAGAATGAATGTGGTCTTTGGATGTTGAGATTCGGGTAGGCACTTAACATTCCAGCTTGGATGAGAGACAGATAGTGCCTGAGTCGAGGGGTAAGTGCATGTTGTGTCTGTTAATGTTGAATCGGTGTGCATTGGTGGCATGTACTTTAGTATGTACTTTGAATGTGCTGGAAAGCATGAGAGGTGACAGGTGTGTGTGTGTGTGTGTGTGTGTGTGTGTGTGTGTGTGTGTGTGTGTGTGTGTGTGTGTGTGTGTGTGTGTGTGTGTGTGTGTGTGTGTGTGTGTGTGTGTGTGTGTGTGTGTGTGTGTGTGTGTGTGTGTGTGTGTGTGTGTGTGTGTGTGTGTGTCTCTAGTTGGACCCATTGTTTTCTGTGAGTGTGTGTCTATGTGTACATGTCTGCAGCTATGATGTGTGACTGTGTGCATTAGGTCTGTAACATGTTCAATGTTTTAGAATATAGTGTATGATTGCATGTGTGTTTGGTATGTAACTGTCTGTCATATGGTGTATGGTGTGAGTGTATGTCACATGACTGCATGCTGTGTCAGTGTATGGCATATGAGTGTATGGAATATGGGTGTAGGATGTATGAGTGCATGGCCTTTGAGTGCATGGTGGATCAGTGTATGGGAGTATGACATATGAGTTTATGACAAATTAGTGTAATGCTTATGATTGTATAGCATTTGAGCATATAGCATATGAGTGTATGTGTATGAGTGTATGGCCTATGAGGGGAATGGTATATACGTGTATGAGTGCATTGCTTGTGAGTGTTTGTCATAAGAGTGTGTGGTACTTGCGTGGGTGCCGTATGAGTGTGTGGCTTATGCGAGTATAGCATATGAGTGCATGGCATAAGAGTTCATGGCATAGGAGTGTACGACATATGAGAGTGTGGTACATGAATGTGTGGCATAGGAGTGTGTGGCATATGGCATATGAGTGTTTGTATGTAGGTGAGGGGCACGTGAGTTGAGCATTTTACATGTATGCGAATGGCATGTGAGCGTAGGCTGCGTAAGGGTCTAGCATATTATTGTTTAGTGTATGAGTAGCAAATGAGTAGCATATGAGTGTTTGTTATAAACCCATGTACAGTGCACATGTACTATATGCCTCCTATGAAAACCCATATTAAAATGAAGACTGGCTCTGATGTTACTATTTATATGTACAGAAATTGTATAGGAGATGTACATCTCCTAAGTTTAGGAAATGCACATCTCATATACATCTCTTAAACCGCTAGCTGCACAGGCAAAACACCTATCAAAGTTACCCACTTTGATCAAAGAGATGGCCCACTTTGACCACACGAGCATGTTGGGCCTGCACTTCGGGTATTGCCCCATACGCCAGTCTGAGCCTGCTAATGACATCCACAACCTCCTCTCTCTCAAGATGCACAACCACCCCTCTGTGAGATACACAAGCTCCACTCATGGGATGTGCAAGCTCCCCTCTGTCAAGATGCACAACCACCCCTCTGTGAGGTTCACAAGCTCCCCGCTGTGAGATGCACAACCACCCCTCTGTGAGGTGCACAAGCTCCCCGGTGTGAGGTGCCCAACCACCCCTCATGAGATGTACAACCTCCTCTCTCGCAAGATGCACAACCACCCCTCTGTGAGATACACAAGCTCCACTCATGGGATGTGCAAGCTCCCCTCTGTCAAGATGCACAACCACCCCTCTGTGAGGTTCACAAGCTCCCCGCTGTGAGATGCACAACCACCCCTCTGTGAGGTGCACAAGCTCCCCGGTGTGAGGTGCCCAACCACCCCTCATGAGATGTACAACCTCCTCTCTCGCAAGATGCACAACCACCCCTCTGTGAGACACACAAGCTCCACTCATGGGATGTACAAGCTCCCCTCTGTCAAGATGCACAACCACCACTCTGTGAGGTGCACAAGCTCCCCTCTGTGAGGTGCATAACCACCATTCATGAGATGTACAAGCTGCCCCCTGTCAAGATGCACAACCACCCCTCTGTGAGGTGCACAAGCTCTCCTCTGTGAGGTGCACAACCACCCTTCATGAGATGTGCAAGCTCCCCTCTGTCAAGATGCACAATCACCCCTCTGTGGGGTGGACAAGCTCGCCTCTGTGAGAGGCACAAGTTTCACTCATGAGGTGCACAAGCTCCCCTTTGTGAGATGTACATGCTCCACTCATGAGGTGCACAATCTCCCCTGTGTCAAAATCCACAACCACCCCTATGTGAGGTGCACAATCTCCCGTCTGTGAGCTGTACAAGCTCCCCTCATTAGATGTACAAGCTCCCCTCTCCTCTCTCAAGATGCACAACCACCCCTCTGTGAGGTGCACAGCCGCCCCTCTGTGAGGTGCACAAGCTCCCCTCTGTGAGATGCACAAGCTCCCTTCTGTCAAGATGCACAACCACCCCGATGTGAGGTGCACAAGCTCCCCTCTGTGAGGTGCACAAGCTCCCCTCATGCATGAGATGTACAAGCTCCCCTCTTTCAAGATGCACAAGCTCCCTTCTGTCAAGATGCACAACCACCCCTCTGTGAGGTTCACAATCTCCCCTCTGTGAGATGCACAACCACCCCTCTGTGAGATGCACAAGCTCCACAATCCCCCCTCTGTGAGGTGCACAATCTTCACTCTGTGAGATGCACAAGCTCCACTCATGAGGTTCACAATCCCCCCTCTGTGTGATGCACAATCTCCACTCGTGAGATGTACAACCACCCCTCTGTGAGATGCACAAGCTCCACAATCCCCCTCTGTGAGGTGCACAATCTTCACTCTGTGAGATGCACAAGCTCCGCTCATGAGATGCACAATCCCCCCTCTGTGAGATGCACAACCACCCCTCTGTGAGATGCACAAGCTCCACAATCCCCCATCAGTGAGGTGCACAATCTCCATTCGTGAGGTGCACACGCTCCACTCTGAGAGATGCACAAGCTCCATTCTGAGAGATGCACAAGCTCCACTCTGTGAGGTGCACAAGCTCCCCTCTGTGAGGTGCACAACCACCCTTCATGAGATGTACAAGCTCCCCTCTGTCAAGATGCACAGTCACCCTTCTGTGGGGTGCACAAGCTCGCCTCTGTGAGAGGCACAAGTTTCACTCATGGGGTACACAATCTCCCTTCTGTGAGATGTACAAGCTCCACTCATGAGGTGCACAATCTCCCCTCTTTCAAAATCCACAACCACCCCTATGTGAGGTGCACAATCGCCCCCTGTGAGATGCACACGCTCCACT